>NW_028263387.1:24442368-24746951 GCF_051168715.1 Poecilia mexicana
TGAATTACTTCAGAGGATCAAAGTGCATGAAAATAATTTACCAACACAAATAGCATGTAGTTAAAATTACATACAAATTAGAATATTCATCCTGATTGGTGTCATTTGTCAGATTAAAAATGTCTTTTGAAAGTTAACAACTGTTAAGCATGAAATAAACATTTTTTATGGGTCTGATATAATATTACATTTATAAATTTCATGTTTTCATGAACTGAAAGCAGATAATCATCATAACTAAAAGAGACAAAGGTGTTAAAACATCAGTCTTGACTAATTAATTTATAATTAATGTGTTTCTCTTGGTGATGAAGTTACTAAAGTCAATATTCTTATTTATTGAATGGGTTTGTACAGTAATCTAGTTAGTAATAATTGATTTTATTTTTTCTAAAATACACCAGATGTGTTTTCCTCTGTAAACTTACAGAGAGTTAAAACTAAAATGTGATATATTCACACTTTTATTCAAACCACAACTAGATAAATATGGCTGCTCCTCTAAAATGCAGTCACAACAGAAATTTGAGTCATTGTCAAAGTTTTTCTACTTTTATTCATGTTTAAAAAGTTTAGCTGGTTGTAACTTGATGAACCTAAAGAATAAATCAGATTTCTGAAGGGGCCTGCCCCCCATGAACCCACCCCTGAATCTGCCCATGTTTTCTCTAGCAGAAATTATGTTGTTTTCATTTATCTGTAAACAACTGAGTCATCAAACCCTTATTTGATACAAAAGGTTAGTTTAATTTTTTGTAGGGGTCAGTGCCCCCCATGAACCCACCCCTGAATCCGCCCATGCTCCCCTCTTATTGTGTTATTTTCCCTCCACTGCAGCACAAACATCTGAAAATTGTCAGATTTTTTTCAGTGCAGTTAGCTAAACCCACATTAAGGAGTGAAAACTCGGTGCTGGTTGTGTTTACCTGATGATGGGCTTCTGCAGCTCCGGCTGGGTGTAGTGCACCATGTGCTGCAGGATCCCCCACAGGGAGATGGGGATTGTGAGGAACACAAACACTCCGGCTATGAACCAGGCTTTGCTGTGAGTCCCGACCTGCGCAGACAGAGCAGCAGAACCTCTCTGGGTCAAAACGTTTGGATCGGATGAGGCTCATAACGGAGCCCAGGTGAGTCAGGAGGGTCTCACCTTGTCCTTCTGGAGCTCCCAGACGCACAGCGGCACCACGGCCACCAGCAGGAGGGCGTACAGAACCAGAACCAGCGGGCGGATCCATCTCCTCCACTCTGCACAGGTACACGGCATGACGGCTGCTTTTCCCTGAGTGAAGACTTACAGGCTCATCCTAAACCTGAAGACAAAGACAGACCTTTAGAGCTGGACTCTGTAATTTAATTTAATTAGAAATTAACATTATTATTATGTACGACATTACTGTTGTAATTATGTAGACCTAGACTTAGAAAAAATAGATACAACAACAACAATGGTAAGATATATTTACTTAAGGTTTTATATTTTTTTTATTTTCCCACTTGTTATATTTTCTGTAATTAAAAATGGCATAATTCGAATTAAATTGAGTCAAAATAGGATCCAAAGTCAAAAGAAAATATTTTATATTCAGAGACTGGATTACAATAAAAAAGAGATGGATTCAGATTTCTGCTGGATGGAAGTAAAATAGTCAAGCAGCAGAATTAACCTATAAACTTAAGTCAAGTTTTTCTTGTTATTAAAATATTCCAGGATGAGTCCAAAACCCCACATTTCTGAAATGTACATAAATGATAACATCACATGTTAATAAATTACCACTCAAATAAGGTGTAAGTTAAAGTCTGTAGCCACTTAACACAAGTCAAGTTTTATGTGTTATTTAAACATAACAGTATGAATATAAAACTACAAAAGTTTGGGACGTAAATGTTAAAATCATCTGCATGCAGTAGATTAATGAATCACCACTCAAACTATGTTGAATACGTTTTTAATATTAAGCTAAATATCCCAGAATCCAATGTTGACTCTTTAACATTGACAACTCAACCAAACTGCTGGTGAGTTTTGCAGCTTTTTAAATCTCATAAACTTCATTCAGTCGCAGAAACTGTTTGGAAATATTAGAATAATAAAACTGGACTGCAGCACCACTAAAAATTGTTGTTTTTCTCCGGAGCCACATTGGACCTATTGGCTCATCAGTCAACATGAACGTTTCTAAGACCATTTCTAACGTCATATTTCAGCCATTAGCATTAAAAACATGTTTGGTTTTGATTAAAATGAAATATTTATCATCCTAAAGGCGGGAGCAGCTCGTCTTGAAGTGTAAGCAGGTCAAAACATGGAGATGTTGGTGCAGCTGAAGGTGTTTACTTGCAGTGACGCTCGGCCTGTTTCCACCCTCAGTCCTGTGTCTGTTTCTAGGCAACGCATCCCTCCTCCATCCGAAACCGCTAAACCGCTAAACCACCGCTCGGCAGTCCGTCAATCAGCCCCGCTCTGATCAGCGATCGATTAATCCTCACAACGGGCCGTCGGGTCCGCAGCTGTGCCCCGCCGATCCGCTCCTGTCTGCCGCCTTTACGGCCCGACGTCACCGGGAGGAAGCAGCGGCAGCTCCGGTCTGCCCGTCGGTCACATGGTGGGTGGAGGACGGACACAGGCTGGCGGTTAGCAGGCTAATCAGGCTAACGGAGCGGAGACCCGTTCAGGGACCAGTGGAGGAAAACACTTCAGACGGAAAAACAGGCAGGAGAATGGAGAAATAAATACATCCTCCCCAAAAATGAGATAAAATATGGAGACAATGTTTGAAACACATAAATGAATAAGTTTTGTTCATATTTATTAAGTGATTAAAAATTATGCTTTGAAAAAGAAATGTATTCTAAAAGGTATTTATTACTATGCACTAACGAAAAATAAATCTGGAAAATATAAAATATTTTGAAGCGTCTCAACCAAGTAAATGTAGTGTAAAAGTAACTAAAGAGCCCAGAAAGATGTGAACGTGTTTAAATGATTAAATACAAAATATGTTTGACTGATAGAGCAGGAAATGAATCAGTCACAAATAAAGCAAATATTCATTATGTAGTTTAAGGGTTATATAATTTTATTGATAAACACAACTAATAAAAACAACAACAAACAAAAAAACACATTAAAATGGCTTCTTAATGCATCACAACATCTGACTTTATACATCATTATTACGTTTATAATGAAAAAGATTAAATAAAATGGGTGTAATACAAACTTCAGCCCCCAGAGGCCGCTAAAGGACAGGTTACGCTTCTTTTCCTTGGATTTTCACAAACTTATTGGAGTTTTAAATATTTTAAAAACAATATGGCAAACAAATACATAGAGTAACAAAATCTGATTCTTATTCATATGCCTGCTTTAATTCCTCTAAGGCGCCACAAATTTCAGTAAAGAGAGAAACTGTTGTTGTTTTGGGACTAAATGCAAAGCAGATTTAATCTCTCACTTTCCCATGACTTCACCCACAGTCTCATGCAGTGGATGTAGAAAACTTTACGTCCATCCTGTCCGTGTTAATGAGGTAAAACCATTTCTGGGATTTTCACTTCCTCCTCCAGGAACTACGACTTGATTAGTGGTTGAGATCTAAGGGAAGCCGGCTGGTTCTGACTGATAAAAACAAACAAGAACCTTATCTGTCTGCACAGTTCTTCAGTCGGTCAAATTAATTTTATATTAGTACTATATTGCAGCAGCATAGCCTCACTCTGAATATTTTTGATACAACTTATTTGACTAATTAATTGTTTTTACAATTAATCAGATTTAATAATGTCACATTTAGTCATTTTCCATTTAGCTACTTAGGCTGATTCCATACAAAATTCGAAATGCATAAAAAATGCAAATAAACTATTAAATTCCTTTTATAAATAAACATTTTGTTGCTTAAAATGCAAACCATTAGTGAATGCTTGATTATTTGTAGCAAATGATGCATCTGCAGCTAAAACTGCCTAAATCAACATGTGAAAGGCTCGGATCTGTTGATATTTGTTGGATTAACTAATAATTGGTTAACAAAAGTTTTTTTTGTTTTGTTTTTTTTTTTTTACAGAAGCTAAAAATGTGCAACTTGAATGTCCTGAATATATTATAGGAAAAAAAAAACTTGTTTTCACGCTAAATGTATATATTCTTAGTTTAATTTTGGCTTAACTGCTGCTCTGAACATGTTTTTCTTTCAGCAAATTGCCTTTTTTGAGTCTATTATCAAGTTAACAACTCCTCAGTTACAAAATTAGTTGACGATTATTTTAATAATCGATGAATCATGATTAATTCGATTAATTGTTTCAGCCCTAAACACTGAACTCAGAGTCCAGTGAAATAATTTCTTCAACAAAATCACAGATAGCAAAAACCATTGTTTAATTCTAGCAGTTATTTTAAAATAAATTTAGATTAAATTCATATTTTTATCCTTTTACTGTTTAAATTGATCAGTCTTGATAAGTATCCAGCAGTTTATGACTTCCTGTTTCCTGAAAACGTCACTACTGGCTCAAGCACGTCACCTGAAAAAAACAAAACATCATCCTCCTACTACTTCCTGTCGTCTACTTCGTCTGTTGCGTCAGCAGTAACATCCGGCAGTTGATTACGTGATTGATGTGACGCGAAATAAGTGCTTCCATCTATTTTAACATGGCCTGCAGTTTGTATTTACAAACACTAGATGGCATCCTCTCCTTGCTTACCCGGATCTAGATAAAAATGTGAAGTCGAAGTAGAAAACGGAGCGTAGCTCTGCTTTGTTTGCTAACGGTTCCTCCAGCTAAAAGCTACAGCTAATTCAAAAAATGTATTTATTAATAGAGTTATATGGCGAAATTTACAAAGAAAACGAGACTCTGCAACCATAAGAAGGAACGTGAATAAAATAATCCGTGTTTTAAACCCGTCGGTGAGTAAAACCTTTTACAGTTTGTGGCGTCAGTTGTTTCTTTTTGGACGTGGAGGTGAGATTTATCTCAGCTGTTTAAATGAAGCTCAGTGATAAATAAGTAATATGTTCTGTAGAGTAAAAATGGAGGTTGTATTTACATCCTGCTTGAAGTTCCAGTCTTGTTTTGAAAATAATGTCTTCCTGTTTATAGATGCCATGATCGCTGGATTAGTGGCTCCAGTGAACTTTTACCGTAAGACTGCTGGACATTTTAGCCTTTTTACTCTGCTTTTTATTTTACGGTACAGTTTTTAGGGTATCTTTTGTTATTTTATGGTAAAATATTTGCTTATCTTTTAAATACACGTATCAGATGTAGTTTTTAGTATTACTGGTTTAACTAGATGGCGCTGATGAACATTAGTTTCATCCACAACCTATGCTTACACCTTCTTCAGTAAAACCAGTAATATCCTCTATTTGATTTAATTATTATTGTGAATTGCACTTTTAGGTTGTCAAACTGGTGGATGAGGATAAAGGTGATCATCTAAACACAGTTTTTCATCTCCTTTCTGGGAAAAACTGCTCAAATAGTGTCTAAAATATCTACTTTTCCTGACATTTTAACTGTTTTCTCAAAACTGGAAGAGCTCATATAAGATCCATCATAACTTTATGGGTCATATGTGAAAACATTTCTGTGGAGGTGAGTCCCTCAGTGGTCGGAGTTTTTTAACCGCTGACTGGTCCCACGTTGGAGAGTCTGCAGGTTGCTGAAGAAAGGCCGAGAGTAACAGCAGCAAAACAGCATCTTCTACAGGGAGACGGAGAAACACAGAGACAGGCAGGGTCATCCCTTTTACTCTGTTCAAAATGTTCAGTCTCAGCCGGAGGAAAAGGTCTTTGAGTCGTACACAATTTTCTCAGCCTTCAGATAGCTTTTCTGATTGTAAGCAAAATGATAGAGAAATAAGGGATGACTCAAGACTTTTGCACAACACTATAGCAAATAGAAGACACATCTGGGGTCATGCCAAGTGCTTAGCAAGTCAAAATGATGTTTTTTCTCTTTTACTCTGTTCAAAATGTTCATTATCAGCTGGGGGAAAGTCTTTGAGTCAAACAACATTTCCTCATAGCCTCCAAATAGCTTTTTAAAATTAGTGTTTAACTTGAAAAACTGTGAAGTATTTTGGACTTTTTAAACAAATTGGCAGCGCCTGAACAGGCTGAACAAAGGAATAAACATTCAGCTGAACATTTCCTGGAACAAAGTCCAAATAAACTCTTTGGCAGACATTCAGACTACAAGAGATTCTGATTGTAAGCAAAATAATAGAGAAATAAGGGATGACTCAAGACTTTTGCATCTGACACATCTGAGCTCATGCCAAGTGCTTAACAAGTCAAAATTTAGTTTTTCTTTCCATTAAAACATTCAAATATGAGGTTGAATCAAATGTTTCTGAAATATAAGTGACAATATCATCTGCATATAACTTGATAAAAGTTACTGGAAACATAATTAGAGTAAAATGTGATTGATTTTATTAAACAGACTTGGTTTCTGTCAGTTTGTCTGTTTTCTGTCCTTCACTCGGCCACTGGGAAGCTGTTCCTGAATCTGTTTCACACCATTTAATTCAGTCAGTCTAAACACACAATCTGGCATCAGGAACATTAAATAATTGAAGTACATGGATCAATACTGTTTATATTGATCTGCTACAATCCAACTCAGTATATCCCATCTTCCCTCCTCTTTCTGATTTTTCTTTTTGGCCAATTAACAAAGAAGAAAATCAGGTAGAAAGAAGCAACAGTGAAGGATGTAACCAAGACTATTAACTTTTTCTCATTATTAAACACCAGTGACTGTCGCTGGTGTTTAAATCTGTTCTGTGTCTTTAAAATTATGTTTCTGATGGAGACGGACAGCAGATTTACAACCAGGTTCTGGTCTCTTTCATTTTAATGTCTGAACTCTCTGTAGACCTCCGTTTTTAAACTCCACCGTCGTAACAATCTTTATTTCAGTATTTGTGACACCAGCTATTTTGTGACAACTTAATTCCCAGTAAACAGGCTTGACCTTTCTTGACCTGATGGATTTCTTTTCTCCAAGGCCGAGCCAAGATAACCTGGATGACATGGCTGAAACTTTAAGCATTTTAGTCCTGGACTAGAGCCACAAAAGGCAAATTCAACTGAGTCAGTGCTTTCGCAGACAGGAAGAGAATGTCCCAGCTGGAAATGGTTTCCATCAGAACGAAGATAAAGCTGCCGGCGGTCACTGTGACACCAAAAAGTACATTTAAATCCAATCCTGTTGCCAGAATAAAACTACAACTCCACTTAATCTGTAGTTTATGGGACTTAGATTCAACATAACATTCACTTTACACTACTAGCATAGTTTATTTAGTCAATAGGGACACAGAAAAGACTAAATTAGCATTTTATGCTAATTTAGAACCTTTGAAAATTATCATCTTACATACAATTTTAAAAATTACTTAAGAGACAGAGAGAAGCCTAACAGAAGGATTAAAAGTCTAAAATTATTATTTTTTTTTATGATGATGGAGAAAAACTTATCCAGATATATTTCGTAAAATCACTCAGTGACTTTCTGAGTGTGTTTCAGCAGCATCACTGTCATTCTGAAAACATTTGGGACAGTATGAAAAAAAATACAACAATACATGGTTGTAGCTGCTGAAATCGGAGAAAAAAAGGCAAAACATTTGAAAATTAAAACTATCTTCCTGTTTTCCGTTTTTGAAAAGTTCCTTTTCTGAATAGTTCAACAAAATACAAAATAATTTTTTAAAAATCCTTGTTTCACTTTTTCCTAATTCTGAGTTTTTTAATCTGATCATTTTTATTTTTTCCTGGTGTTGCTTCCTTCTCAATCTGAAGTCTTCACCAGCAGATTTTGAATATTCCAGCTGATTTGGGTTTGGGTCTGCAACGATCCCCGTTAGCGATAGCTACAGAGCTGATCGGATTGTCTTTGTTTCCTTAACTAAGGGCTGCAAAGTGTAAAATATAAACGCAAAAGATTTAGCACAGTTTTTTGATATTTAGCTTACTTTTCTCACATTTTGCACACTTTCACCACATTTAAAATGGAAATGTCTAAAAAAGACTGTCATATATTACCATGTTTACAACCGTAAAGCCAATCAGTTATGTTAGTAATACTAACTGCACAGAAGCTCTTCAGTTGTGAAACATAGCAATATGACTTTTGAAAAATTGCAACATTTGTTACATTTTCAGTTTGTGGTTTGCTTTCACACTGTACTGTATCGGTCAAACCAAACCCTTTGAGAAACCTACTCACCCTCCTCAACTGTGGTGGTGCTGCACCGGGAGGCTCTGAAGGAAACCACAGAAAACCTCTGAAGAAGAAACTGAGTGCAACTCCATTTCATAAAATTTAAGCAAAAATGGAGTGATGTGAGGTTTTAGCAGTTGTTGGATTTTTCTTTTCTCTTTGGTAAATAACTACATGCAATTTCTCCCACTAACACCAAACTCTCACATGTTTATTTTGGTTGTATTTACCCAGAATGCCCTGCTCTGTAGTCCACTTCCTGCTTTTGGAGCTGCCTCCAGTGTGCTTGGCATTCACATATGCATTCAAACCGCACCAGAGTTCACTTCAACCAAACTGAGATCTAGGCTTTTAGGCAGACCAGAGTTCACATTTTTGGTCCACATCAGATTTCGACTGTGCATTCACACCTCCTCAAACGAACCAGACTTTCTAGGCCAACAAGAAAGATGATTCATTAAGGTTCTGTATTGACTACAGAAAACTCAACTCCTGCACCACACGTGACATATTCCCTCTACCACGAATACATCAAATACAGGAAGTATTAGAGGCTTTGGGGCAAGCTAAATATTTCTCCAGGCTGGATCCAGCGTCAGGTTACTGGCAAGTGGAAGTGGCAGCGCATGATAAACACAAAACTCCATTCAGAGCGCCCATCGGGCTATTTGAGGCCAACAGAATGCTATTCGGGCTTCAGAGTACCCCATCCATTCCTCGCAGATCTGAATTTCACTCACCTGCTCAGTTACCTTGATGACCTCATAATATTTTCTAAAACATTTGAGGAGAATCTGGAACACATCCAGCTGGTCTTTGATGTGCCAGTTGATGAAGAAGGAGGTGCAGTATCTGGACCACATGGTGTCTGCAGAGGGAATCAAGAAACAGATCCAAGATGTCCCTTATTTTTTATTTTATCCACCTTCATCATTTAACAGAACACTGAGGCTGTGTAAATCAAATGCAGGTTTTTGGGGGCAATTTAGCAGTTTTGGCGAAACAACAAACAAAGAAAACATTGGCTGTCATAAAAAACTATATTTACATTATATTTGATCCAGAGCGGCTGCTTTGCTCATGCCGACACTGTGTGACACCAAGTACACACGTGGTCATAAAATGTATCCTTGTGCGGATGTCTGCGTCAAGTCCATCTTGAGTGCACCTCCGCCCAGTGGAGTATGCCAACGCTGAGGCCTTTAGGCTTTTAGAGAACTCTTCAGTTGATAACTGAGAGATTCTACTGGCCAAATATGTTCCAGGACATCAAATCTTGGTGTGAGCAGTGTGAAGACGAAGGACGACTCCCACAAGAAGTGTCGGCGCTCCTCTTGTCAGCATCCACAGCAGTACCCCTATGAACTTGTATCTACAGACTTTCTCTGCCTAGAGAAGTCGAAGGAGGGCATTGGAAATATACTTGTTGTTCCTGATCATTTTCCCATTGTGCTCAAGCCGACCCCACCAATGACCAAAAAGTGGGCTCTGTGGCCAAGGATGTGTGGAAGAATTTCTCAAGTGGTTTATATCCTATAATTTTATAGCGCTTTATCAAGTCCAGAGAACCCCAAAGTGCTTCACTCTGCATTCGGTCATTCACCCATTCACGCAGACATTCACATGCTGATAGTGGCAGGCCTCTGACTGAAGCAAGGCTGCCATGCACGAGCGCCACCTGGTCCTCTGACCACCATCAGCAGGCAAGGCGGGTGAAGATATGACAGTTACTCAGATGAAAGTGTGTTAGATATGAGAAAAGTTAGCTAAATATCAAAAAACTGCCTGCTGAATCTTTTGCATTCAAATTTTGCTCTTGGTGCAGCACACTTATGAAGCAACATAACATGGAGATAAAGGGGAAAATTTGTCCCAAAATTCCCAGAATATAAAAAGAACAGGGCAGTAAATATGTCACTCCTGAGTGGAGCACTCCTCTTAACCAGAAAGCTTCTACTGTCTTCCCACAAACACTTTATCAGAGGTCGCGACCTTTCTGTGTTTTAGATCTGTCTCTCATGACCCCGTGACCTCACTGTGACGTCGCACTGGCCCAGGACGAAGCACAGAGTCTCTTGCTACGTAACAACAAACCAGGAAGCCAAAGAACAAGACATCCTTACCATGAAGTAGTGCCTGTACTTCCTGGAGACGAAGAAGAGGATGATGGGGTTGATGCAGGAGTTGATGGTCGCCAAGTTGATGCTGAAGTAGTCGAGCACCAGCAGTATGCTGCAACCGACAGGAGGCGAGGCTTTCAGAACAAAACCACAAATTTAAAAATGACTCAGCCTTCGGTTTAAGTTTTGGCACTCACTTCAGTAATTCACAGCGGCCAGGGTCGTTTGGGTCGTAGACCATCAACTTCAGGAGCCGACTGAAGTGAAGAGGAAGCCAGCAGAGGGCAAAGATCACCACCAGGCAGAACACAGACTTGGCCACTTCGCGGCGCTGCAGAGAGGACATTTATTCAAACCTTAGTGTGTTTGAAGAGGTTATTTACTTGAGTTCAGATTATTAATTTCTGCATGTACAACAGGAGTCATCAGAACTTTCTACAATCATGGAGTCTCAGTTCATCCTAAGAAACAATTTACCGATTCTTGAAGAAGCCGCGTTCAGCTGTTCAAAGAATAAATATAGACAAGATGAATGCTCAAGCATCAACCCGCCCAGAAAGGAGACGTGTTCTACATGGGCCTGTCACGATCAAACCTGCTCAACATTAATAGTTTTTATGAAATGTGTGTGACATTCAAGATCCAAAACATAAAAAAGGCTTAGGACTGTTGCCTCATTTAAAAAAAAAAGAAGAAATTTCCAAATTCTTTTGATCACAAATTGTTTTATATTTTGAAGGCCGGTTTTTTCATTTTTATTTTATTTTTTTCATCATTCTTGACTTGAGGTCTGGGGCCAAAGAAAACCATTTCCAGGGTCACAAACGGGCTCCGGGCCGTGCCTTGGACACCCCTGCTTTAAACGTATTCTGCGTACCTGTTTCAGTTGTTCACCCAGTGAGCGCTTTAGATCTCCCTTCTCGTGCCGGAGCAGCTCGTGAGTCATGAGGCCGTAGAAAATCGCCGAGCAGGTCAGAGGGATGCAGAAGTAGAAGCCAAATATCCACCAATCCTTGAACTTGATGTAGAACTGAAAACAGACAAGTTAAAGGGGACATTATGCTTCCTTGAACAGGTCAGGATGTTCATCACATTTTTTTGCACAGATGATGGGATTTTAGTCTGCTCAGTTAGGCCTGTTTTGTAGTTTCTTTGAGAATGAGCCGTTTTAGGGCCTCTGTCACTTTAAATCCAGATAATCTGCTGCTGGCCTACCCCTTCGTTGTTCAGAGACGAATTAGCTCGACTCAAAAAGTAGAAGCCATGAATAAACTGACAGAAACAACCAGGAAAAACAACTTCAGTCGCTCAGTTCAATACTCCTGTCCCTCACTTCCAACGTCCATCATGGTGCCTCGAATGATTAAGTGACCTAGTTGCAAAGGGTCAGTAACTAGTTGGCCAAATGTTCTGGTTGCTCGGTAACGGGGCTGGACTTGGTTGGGGTTGCTAGGTAACGGCCCAGTGGCTGTGGAATGTGATTTAAGAGTCTTGATGTTTTTGAAACGGCTCATTTTCCAGACATCAAATAACATTAACTTGTTGCCAAAAACCGGTTTGGTGTTTATTTTAAGCTCTTGGTCTGTTTTTAGAAGCAGTTGAGACCCAAATGTAAGTATAAATGGTGAATTTTGCATAATGCTGAGTCGCCTAATTTGTGCAGCAGGTGAAAGAGAAGATGGAGAACCCTCAGCATCAGACTGGTTGTGTTTTACTAGCAAGGCCCCAAAGAATGGATGTTACATATACATGAAATTGAAAGTTTGGATCTCATTCCTAAACTCTGGCTCCTAAAATAACAATCCTGAGTTTTAGAATGTGCTGGAGCTCTGATTGGGTTGCTAGGCAACGGGGCAGAGTTCTGCTTGGGTTGCTAGGCAATAGGGAAGAGTTCTGCCTGGGTTCCTAGGTAAGAGCAAGGTGCAATGTGATTTCTTAATCAGGACGTTTTTGAAAACTGTTCACTTTCCAGACACTAAAAAACATTAACGTATTGCCAACAAAACGACTGGGTGTCTTTTTGAAGCTGTTTTTGGAAGCAGTTGGAACCCAAACGGAAGCAGGAAAAACATGGAAAATGTGAAGTTGCATGATGGTCCTATGTGTGCAGAAACTCTATTTCCAACATAAGCGTATGTTGTAAACCTGCAATTTACCTGAATTACTGTGTCTTCTTCTAAGTCTCATTGATAACTTGTCACTTTGCTAACTGCATTATCCATTCATGCTGATTCCCTGATCCTGCCGGATGTTTGCCGACTTCCCACAATGACTGTTTTCCTGCCTAATTTCTCTGATTAGATTTCACTCAGAACCGCTGGAGATAAGCACCAGTCATTCCCCTCTCTTCCTTTTGTCTTCTTTGGTGTAGAAATAAATGAACGACTGCATGGATTTCACTCAGGCAACAAAACAAACATTTGAGACGAAACATGCTGCAGAGTAAAAGTGACATTAAAAGGTTTACTGAAGGAGCAACAAGACCAAACCGGAAGAGAGAAAAACTAAAACTGATTGGATAACGGGAGCAGAAAAATGACTAAGTGGTTAAATGAAAAGTTTGTAGAATGAGCTAATTTTTAGTTGCAACTCTATTATAGTTATATAATAGTCATAGTTATAGGAAAATACATTAACAAATGAATAATTCAATACTAGATAGATGTGATTTTCAGTTTTTACAGTTTGTTGTGAGCTACTGTTTGCTAGAAAACAGTTGCATTGTTATGACAGTTGGATAAATGAATCTAGAGCAGGAATATAAATCTCACTTTGAGCTGAAAACTGGAGCTCACTGGGTTAAACGAGAGCAGCGACTGAGCATTTAACTCTTAATGCAAATAAACATGATATTCTGCGGTGACCTCAGACTGATGTACCTAACCCTTTTATCCTGATATTTAACTGGAAGGTTAATTTCACTGATTAAAAGGTTATTTTAACTGTTGCTTCAGTTTTGGTTTTAGTAGCAGTGTGAAAAGTGGTCTGCCTAATGGTTGACCGTAAATCACATGACCTGGGTTCAGATTTAAGTGGCTTCCTGCAGCAGGTTTGTAAACAGGAAATGCAGCTAACCTATCTGAGTCAAAGAGGCCTCGCCTAGAACAACAAAGAGGAGCAGACGGCTGGAGGCCGATCATCGTGCTGTGCAGTTGGACACCAGTGGTGGTAAAAGTAGGACTCACTTTCAAGAAGGAGGTCTCGGGCCTCACTAGGCAGGTACTAATGGTAACGTTGCTGGCGATGTTGAAGCGGTGCAGGTTGAAGCCGATGGCCTCCGGCACGGCCAGTAAGGCAGACAGCATCCAGATCACGACAATCTGCACCACCGTTTCCATGGGAATGCCGTTGCTCTGAATCCGAGACCAGGACACCACCGCACGGTACCTGCACACAAAATGAGACCAGTTTTAGGTTCACCAACAGCGCTCAGACCGCGTTTACTAACGGAAACAATGTTGTATGTTTTGGTTGTTTTAGTGCTACAAACACAGAACCTAATTAAATCTTTCACATCTTGTCAAGTTATGACCACAAGTTTTATTTGGACTTTTATTCAAAAACATCACATCTTACCAAATATGTTTACAATGCATTTATCTTATGATTTCTTCAAAACAACTAAGAATATTATAACTTTATTTTTGTAATATTACAACTTTATTTTTGTAACATTATGACTTTATTCTTGTAATACCATGCCTTTATTCTCCTACTTATTTTTAATTTTCTTGGCACTAACACTCGGCCGTATGAGTTGGCGTGGACATTGTGCGTTTGTGCGTTACCTGTCCACACTGAGAGCAATCAGGTTGAGGACGGTGATGCCGACCGAAGTCTTCTGAATGAAGGGCAACAACTTACAGAGGAACTGACCGAACGGTTGGTCGGCGAATGGGAACTCCATTGCCAGGAGCTGCACACAAGAAAACACCAACAAAGCTTCAGCAGACTGACAAAATGCCACAAAGTCTTTGTGATTTGTGTGTGTGAGGAGTGTTAGCAAAAAAACACCTTTGGATGGGTTGTTAAAGTTTGGACAGCTTTTCACTACAGTTAGTGAGTTTTTAGGGTTCATAGAAAAATTGTTTTGAAATAATTGTGTGTGGCTGAAAGGCACAATGTTTTAATGAAATGCTGTGTTATTGCATTTATTAATTTATTTTGAAATGTCTAGAATCATCAATGATTACTCATTGCTCAGTCAAGGTTCACTATGTAAGCAGTATTTCTCAACATAAGTCCCTGTGTAAAATCATAAGGTGTCACACAATCTGGTTCTGGTCAGAATAATGGACATAATGAAGGACGACCACAAATGTTGTGAATTATCACATTGTAAATCTGGTGCTATTAACATGAGTTTCATTGGAGGTTGAGATGAGTTGTTTTTATACCTGATAGTCCAGCAGACTCGGTTTGTTTACAGACCAAAGTTGTAACATTTGCTAAATTTTCAGCTGGTGCAGTTCGCTTTCACACTGTACTGTCAAACAATCCAAACTAACTGAAACCCTGTTCCTCTCCTCACCTGTGGGGGCGCTGCACCAACAACTACTGAAGGAAACGACTCAAAAACTCCAGAAGAAGAGAGTGAGCGCAACTTTATATTTCACAAAATGCAAATAAAAATGGAGTGGGGTTAGATTTTAGAAGGTTGTAGGACTTCTCTTTTGTCTTTGGTAAATAACCACAGGCAATTTCTCCCACTAACGCTAAAGGTAAAGGTAATTTTATTTATATAGCACATTTTAAGCAACAAGGCAATACAAAGTGCTGAGCTGTTATCCACTTCCTGCTTTTGGAGCAGTCTGCGGTTCGCTTGGCGTTCACATATGCATTCAAACCGCACCAGAGTTCACTTCAACCAAACCAAGACCGAGGTTTTTTGACACACCAGAGTTTGCTTTTTTGGCCACCTCCCCAGACAAACCAGACTTTCAAGGTAAACAAACTCGAGTTCGATTAAAGCGGACTAAAAGGGGCTAGCTAGTGTGATGCACCTTCAGATCTGGCAACCCTACAAGGCCCAAAATGAAGATGGGTTTGGCACCCCTGAATTAAGCTGCAGGTGACATGAGGAGCTGTACCTTGTAGACATTGATTGGGCCGTCTATGACGATGTACAGTATGTCTCCCATGGCGAGGCTGGCAATCAGGGCGTTGGGTCTGTTCCTCATGTTTTTATGTTGGCAGATAATCCTCAACAGGGTGACGTTGCCGATGATCCCCACAGCAAAGATCAGGAAGGAGAATGCCGTGTTGATGTACTTGAAGATGGCTCTTATCGACATTTCGTGGGTGCACTTAGGGCGTCCTGGCGGCTTAGTTTTAGGGTTTTGAGACAAGTTGTTGGAACTTGCAAGTTTTCTATCATGTTTAGCCCTCAGGCTGTTCTCAGCCTTCAGGTTTTCTGCTTCGGAGTCCAACAAGACGGACGGTTTATTGGCGGTCTCTTGCGACATGTGCGTCTCTGCATTTGTAGGACGATTGGTACTGGGGAGTTCAGACAACGTCACCTCTGACTGGAGAGGCTGAGGCGTGAAGCTGCGTAGGCCACCAACATGGGACACAAACAGGAAACACCAGACAAGCAGCAGCGAGAGGAACATGGACTTCCCTGGTTTCACTGTGACACCCTTTGCTGAGTCAACATCCTGAACTCCAGGAACCATCCTGCACTCTGCTGTGAAATCCTTGAACTGACTGGAGAAAGTACTTGGTTTCCTCAAAACCAAACTAGGATCTGTTGGTAGCAGAACCTTTTAATGAAAGCAGAAATGTCTCTAAGTGATTCAGCATCAACTAGGAGCTGTCAGATTGACTTGTTTGGAGACAATCTGGGGAAAAAAAGAGAAAAACAAATCTGTGTTAGTTTTGCAGACACTATTAAACACAACATCAAGACCTTGCTTCTTTTTTATGACAGAATAGTAACAGGAATACCTTCCAGATGTATAATAAAACTTTAAATCTGAAGCATTGCAAACTTCAAAGCTCTGTGTAAAAATCAGTGGCGGAAGCACATTTTTATGGATTTTTAATGTCTAAAGGTAGAAAACAATCAGTGGGAAAAAAGTTATGAATTAAAAAGCCTATAAATACACCACCACACACCATTCTGTTGTCCTTTATGGTTCCTACTGGGAACCTAAAATAGATTAAGCAGCTACTCATTGTTGTAAACCATCTTTTGCTATGGTAACTTATCCTCACTAAAGAGAGAAAAAATAAATAAAAATTAATTAATTATATATATATATATAGAGAGAGAGAGATAAATGAATAACCCTGAAGAATTTAAATTAAGATGACATGGGTTACAACATTTAATTTCCCTTTAGTACCAATACAGCATTTTTGAACACAAATTTCACATGTGCTGCTATTTTTTATTTTTTTTATTTTTTTTTTTATTCAACACAAGACAAGAAAAACGTCCTGGCTTCAAAGTAAAAGGAAGACAAAATATGCTACAATAATCATTTACTTGAAAACTGTTCTAGTTTCTTAAGTTTAATTGAAATGTACATTTATTGTCCTTATTTCCTAATGTTTAAATCTCACCACAGCAAACCGCTAGCTAAAAGTTTTAGTCAGATTTATAATATTTCAAAACCACAATAGGCTAGCACAATTTGGTCTGAGCGTACAAATAATTGACTAACATGACAAAATAATCTGGATTTAACACTAAACAATCTTAGATTACACTGCTGTAAAGAGTTTATTTCTATAATAAAACACATTTCTTAGCTAAAAAAAACAAACATTTCTCTAAATGTTTTTCTGAATGATCAGAAAGAAAGTTACTGAAGAAAACTCAAATCTCACCTGTTTCTATTTGTCTGCTCTTTTTATTTTATTTTATTTTTTTTCCAAATATATTCCATGGAAGGTTGCGGGACAGAGCAGCACAAAAAAGGACAAGTGTGCCGTTCAGGGTCTAGACAGGACTGGTCCAGACGGTGGGTTCTGGTTCGTACTCACCCCTTATTCTCGGCTCTCTCCTCCTCCTTTCCCCTCCTCCTGTCATCGCTCATTAGCTGGTTTCCCTTCTTTGTCGTCTCCCCCTGGTGCCGCCCTTTCACCTCTCCTCCGTCATTTTCTCCTGCTTTTCAATCCTCCGCTTCACTCGGTTTCGGACGATAAATTGCTGTTTGTTATCGCGTCGCCATGGCAACTCAGAATCGAGTCGAAAATTTGCGACTTTTGGAAATTCTACGAGTTTCGAAAGTTTTTTTTTTTTTTTATTTTTTTTTTTACATTCATTAAACTTGTAAATTTCCAAGTTTTATCTAGCTTAATTTCAAAATTTTGGAGCTTTTTTTTGGCAGATATTTACTCATTTTTGTTGTTTGGCCCTAATCCGCCATCTTACAGTAAACCAGTGTGTATGCACGTTAGGCGACGCATAGAGGCGCCATGTTGGAAGAGGGGCCATGGAGATGCCGAAAATCTCCGAAAATGTCTAGAGAGAAAAAAAAAAGAAAAGAAAGGAAACAATAAAATCTAGGAGTCCTAAATGTAAAAATTAAATCAATAAAAATCTGAAATTTTGATGTTAATCTCATAATATTTTAAACGTCTCAACATTTCTGAGAGTTTTTCTCACATGTTTAGCTTTTGAAGCTCAGAAATGTCCTTATCTTTCAAAGAAATTTCTGAGAATCTCACATTTTTGGAGTTCATGGGCAGAAATGTATTCTTTTTCTATCTGCAATGGCCTTAACACCCCATCGTGAAATACTTCAGAAATTTTTAGAATAAATGACTTCATTGAAAAGGTTTTCAACATAGGGTTCGCTACCCATAGTATGACCACGAATGTACGGTTTGTTTTGTTTTTGTTTTTTTAATATTTGACTGGTTTCCTTTTCTAAAATACAACTCAATAAAGAATATCATCAAAACACAACAAGGTTGGGACCATTGTAGAAAGAAAGGAATACATTTCAACCAAAAAACTCAGAAATGTTCAGATTAATCTCACAAATCTGAGTTTCAAAAGTAAAAAAAAAAAAAAATTCTACTTTTGAAACTAAATATTTCAGCTCAGAATTAACTCTATTTATCCAAGAACATTTCTGAGAAAAATCAGGTTTTCTGAGTTTTTTTAAAGAAGTTTACTCATTTCTTTTTCTTCCAACAATGGCCCTAATGTATCACTGTAATACCCAGAAAGAAAAAAAAAAAGTAATCATTGTATGTTGTTTGGTGAATCTTATGCTTATTGTTGTATTTTTTTGTAGTTTTCACATTGTTTTTGAGTGAAATAAAGTAGCCAACATCAGTGTGAAGCATATATTTTTGACATCATTTATTGATTTTTGTTACTTTCTTTGTTCCCACCTGCTGTCGTTGCTGATCGGCTGGATTTTTAGCTCTGCTGTCCCCCCTTCACCTCCTTTCTGTTTCCTTCTGGTTTTTCTTCTCCATTTTTCTCGGTTACGACGGAACATCTCGTAAACACTCTGACGACTCTGAACTTTTACTGTCTGACACAAACAGACGACAGTCTTTCTGCTTTACCACCCAAGCCTTGGTTGGTAGTTTGGTGGAAGGTTGTAAATTTTAATATTGGGTTGCTGTTTGAACACAATTGATGCCACACAAAGTCATTTTCTTCAAGCTTTTTCTTTTCATCTTCTTTATAGTGTTCAAATAAATTTGAGATACACTCAGGCTAACACTTAGCCTTTGGTTGCTTTGAAGCCAGCTCAACAAATGTTGGCAAGATTGCAATATAAAACAAGTATTATCAAGAAACGTT
Source organism: Poecilia mexicana (assembly GCF_051168715.1). Classification (NCBI taxonomy): domain Eukaryota; kingdom Metazoa; phylum Chordata; class Actinopteri; order Cyprinodontiformes; family Poeciliidae; genus Poecilia; species Poecilia mexicana. The sequence goes on from NW_028263387.1 coordinate 24,461,512, forward strand.
TTTGTTAGACAAAAGCAACGTTTTAAGTAAGTAGAACATATTCTTTACAAAAAACAAAGGATGGTAAACAAATTTAAAGCAACCTGATTGTGTCAAAAGTAAAAAAATGGCTGGAGGAAGTGGAGGGCGTTTCAAGTATTTAATTTACTTAACGTGAAAGCAAATTAAAGTCTAAATATTAAGATTGCCTCACTTTTAAATAAGCTGTGATGCCAACATAACTGTTTGGTATTAACAACGTAACTGAAGAGGACAGAAATAAAATGAACACAGTTTAAATTACCAATGAACTGGTGATATAAACGTAAATAAGGAGTAATAAAGTCATTACCTCAGACTTTATAACACTGGTTAAATGTGTTATTTTCAGCTATGGTTATATGTAGGACCAATCCTGCCATAATTATGAATACATAAATAAATGTCTTGTTGTAATTACAGCCAAAAGGAGCTTTACAAATAAATTAGTGGCCCATTACATGCAACAAAATAAAAAGACGAGATTTATTTAATAATTGTCCAGTTAATGTGGTATTAATATATGTTCCTATTTTATCTTAACCCACTGCCCCCATTTATATATTTTCATGTGCATTTATTATTTTCTTGCATTTAATGGAACTCATTTATTTAATTTATTCAAGCTGCTTTTTGAGTCTATGTTGGTCTAATGAGCAATTTAATTATTTATGTATTTATTCTTATTCTTTGTCCTCCATACTGTTACTGTAGAGCAAGTAGTAAATGTCCACTTACGGTTCTCGTTAACAAGCTAGCATTAGCACTGCAGCACAGTAGCGCTATTTGCTACAGGAAGTTACAAAAGTAATGTTTTAAAGAGTAACTAACAAAAAATCAATATTTCTATATTCTTATTTATGACAGCTTTGGTCCTCCATACTGCTACTTTAGGACAAGTGAAAGTAATTGTCCACTTTCACTCGTAAATATCCACTTTATGGTTCACTATCTGCAACAGGAAGTTTCGAAAGTAACCAATTAAAGAGTAATTAACCCCCAAATCAACTTTTTTCTGGTAAACTCTTTCAATGCGTTCTCAAGGGTAGTGTCTTTATGTTTTTACACATTTATTAAAAATTTCTGTGTAAATTTGGTTAATTCTGCAATATTTGTCCAAAAACGAGAGAATAGTTGGAATTGAAAGCATTGATTGAAAACCTTTCTTAGCTTTGCACATCTTTTTTTATTTAATAAGTCACTGAAGGGAACTCAAATAAGAGATTTTCCCCACAGTTTTCACTCTAACCTGTTGACTCACTGTTGACAGTGTGAGTCTGTTGTTTTGTTGGTTTCTGACTGGAACATGTTTGTGGTCGCAACACGTGCCGCGCATGCTGAGTTTACACGTCTGCAACACGTGTGCACACATCATTCACCTTTAATGTGTCTGAGCTCACGCCTGTCTGACCTCTGACCCTGTACAGCTGATGGTCTAAATTTGCTGAAAGTATTTTGTGTTATCTTCGTCATTGAGTGTCAGTGGATAAATGTGGTGCGTCAGTGTGTGAGTCTGTTTATTTACTACTATAAATAGAGAGATAAGCAGACGGTATGTGACTTGAATCATGCAGAAGGATAATTGTTTGACTCCAAAGATAAGACACTTTGTTTGAAATAATTTATTTTTCCTTATTCTGTGCATTTTACATACTTTTAATCTGGTTTGTTATTGAGTTACTTGGCCCTGCTTCTTTTTCAAACCCTTTATCAGGGATCGTGAAAAAGATTTTTAAGGATGTTTTCACACCTGATAGTCCAGTAGACTCAGTTCATTTGGACCAAAAATTGCAAAATTTGTTACATTTTCAGCTGTTGTGGTTCTATTTTTCACTGCACTGAGTGAAACCAGCCAAACCTTTTAAAAAAAAAACAGTTTAGCGTTCATATATGCATTCGAATTAAAATTAAAATTTTTTGATGGAAAATAGACACTTTTCATCCTCTTCTCTAGTTTCCAACTCATTTCAGGTTAAGATTTAACACTTTACTGTCACTGGTTAATATCAGTAACAAGAATCAAATGACAAAATCCCTATTTTGTTATTGGTTTAACCAATAGTGAGCCAATGGTTCCCATAACTAGAATCTTAAAAAGCCAATAGGATAGTTTTGAAAACATTTCCAAAAATAAAAAAATGTTTGCTAATACCTTGTTTTTGTCATAATTTAAAAAGTGAATAAGTAGACATTTTGAAAAGTGATCCAAAAGAGGCTGGATCTAAGCCTATTATCTCCATTTGAACAGAAGGTTTGATGAGGAAAAAGGGAAATAACGTTTTTATCATTAAGTCTGCTTTACTGGTCTATTTCCTGAGCTCTATTACAGAGATGAAAGGATATATTGACAATTACAACTAAATGCTTGATGTTTGGATTTACAACAGCGACAGATGCAGTTTCCACATTGTTAGTCTTTTCTAGTGGGAAAATGATAGTTTAATTCTTGCCTGTCTCTTGAAAGCGCAGGCTGGTTAATCAACAAATTACTCTTGAAGCTAATTAGAATGAGAAGAACAAACAACCCAGAGTCAAAGAGCAAATCAAAGCCAGACGCTCACTCAGGAAACAGCTTTCCATGCAGAATGTGGGACTTTATTAACAGCCCCATGTATAAAAGAACCAATGTCGACCACAAAGCGAGTGCCGTCACACATCAACTGAGTTTCCATCCAGTTGTGGTGGAGTTCGATGGAAAGTTTCACTGCACAGACCCAACATCTGCTCTTTGCAAAACATTTCAGCAAGAACACACTGGGGTTTGTCTTCCAGATGTGGGATAAAGAGGTGCTTTTAAACTGTTTGTCTGAGATACACATTTGATATAAAAAGAGTGCACATCAGCTGAAGTCAGGTTTTTTTTTATATAAACAAGGAGGTCATCTATCTGTCTGTCTACTTCTTAACTATCTAGCTAACTAGCAATCAGTCTATCTATCTCTATCTATTTAGCTAGCTAGCTAAGGCCATCTTTCTATTTAGCTATATATCTTGCTAGCTAGCTACCAAGATAGTGAGATAGCTAGCTATGTTGCAACACAAAACTATGAAATGAATAAAAAATAAAGCTAAATAACATTAGCTGTAAATATTTTTAACATGCAAATAATGTAGCGTTCAATATATTCATTTTCAAATGCAATAAGTTATTTATTCAGCACATTATTTTCTATAACGACACTTGTCACTTTTCTAACCTCTAATCAAATGACTAATTTTGTCTTACTGCCTGTAATAATTGCTAGGGTAAAACAACAGGCCATAACAAACTCAAACTCAAAGAATCTGATTCTGAACTTTATTTGTTTATTTAGAAAATACCTTCTGATAATGTGTGAGAACAATTAGGGTCAGTTGTGTTGCTCCTCTGTTGTCATTCTTTATTCGAGCACCGATCACATTAAACTCAGAATGACTTTAGTTGATTTTAAAGAGAAAAACGATTATTTTGTGAATGGAACCAAAAGATTCAAGTGCCAGTGACGTAACGCTTCCGCCATTCCCTTGTTGCCATGGTGACGACGTAGCGTTGCTGTTAGACGCTGACTTCGAACGGGAAAAACTTATCAGGCTAAATTAGCTGCTATGTTTGTATTGCTGTACATTTTCCCTTCCATTTAACCGAGAAGAGACGCAAGTGGCTTCAAGAAAAGCTCAGGTTTGAATCAGGTTTTAGGTCGCAGTAAAAGAAACGGTGACATTGTCACAGTAATTCTACCATTTGTGGATCTTAAACGTAATTATTAGGTGTTGTTAGCTTCCGTTTTAGTTAGCTTAAGCTATAAAAGCTCCGAAGTTTAGCTCCGAAATTTACTTTTTTAACCTATTACCTTTTCAAAAAGAAATAATATCTGCATTGTAATGTGTGGTGTTTCCTGATAGCAGAAATGTTATTTAAAGACAGAATATTTATGAAATAAAAATCAACTTTCTGTTCAATCAAATGTAATATTTTGAAATTAACTTCTACCATGTCCAAGCAGCTTAAAACAACTTGGATTAAGAATTAGAAAAGTAATTACACACGCAACCATTACTGAATTACTTGCATTATTTACATCATCTAAACAACATCTAGTTTTGTTATTGCCAACCAGTAAATAAAATATGTTTTGTCTAATTCTAAGACTGGTAAAATAAAACAAAACAGAGAAAACCCACCTAATATGTTAATATTCACAGTTTTTGCCAGTGACAGTCACAATTTAGACATGAAAAGTGACATTAAAGGAGTACAAATGTTCTCTTTACACAGAGAGAGAAGTTGAGGATAGATTTGGGTTGAGATCTGCCTCAAATTATCAGAATTATCTCTGCTAATACTTTAATTAAACTTTATTATTTGTGTGCCAGCAGGATAAAGCAGGTGATGGAGACATTCAGGAACAGAAAGGTTTCGGAGTCATCGATCCTTTCCAGAAAGGAAATAGCTTTGTGAGTCCAGAATAACTAACTGTTGGCAGTTTTCCATCAGTGTTTACAGGAAATAAATAATTTGAGAGTTTAAAATGTGTAAAAGTCCAGGAAGCAAAATACTGAAAAACAGTTTTTGGTAAAAATATACAGTCATAGTCTGCTTCTAGTTATTTATAAACGAGGTGAAATGGAATGCGTCCATAATAATGGATCCTCCATCTTTCTTTTATGTTATTTCTACGTCTTCCAAAGGCAAAGAGAGGATATTTAAATGTTATTTTCACTGTCAAAAATCCATTAATTATCAGATATTTTCAAAATTACACATTTAAAAACTGATGTTCAAGACTGCTGTGGTTTTAAAAAAATCAAAATGCAGATTGGATGAAAGTTTTGGAGGTTTCAATCAACTGTAAGAGAAGAAACGTATAAAACCTTCAACTTTAACAAACATGTAGACCAGGACCTGATAAATCCTGATCTTCCACTAAGATCTGCAACTAAAAACTATTAGAAGATGAGAATATTGCTTTAAGAGTTACAGCGCCCTCTGCTGACAAAAATAGCCACCTACTAATTCGACATTATTTAGCAGTAATTTAAGAGACGTCCACAAATATGTAAGATCAACTCTATATAAAATACAATATGATTCAAATTGATCTCAATACGACCATTGATCTGGTTAAACACATGCAGGTCAGATTCCACAATGCAGAGAAATCCATTTCATGATAGAATAGCATTTAGAGAAAAGATACAGAGCACTAATACAATGCTCTGCATTGATACATTGAGACAGGTGCACTTTCTACATGAGAGACAAAGTACCACTGAGTTTAAGACAGAAACAGCTTTGACTGGGACAAAGACACACACAGAAGAACTGAGGTTGTAGTACTTTCTTTTTTACAAAAAGGACTATGAAACACACATTGAGCCAAGTGTACTTTCAATAAGGAAGGAAAATAGTTCAGCAATAAAGCTGGCAAAATCTTCAACCAGGAAAAAGAGAGACAATTAAACACAGACACTGAGCCAGGTGTACTTTCTATAAGAAAGGAAAGCAGAGATTACACAAAGTGTCTGGCTGCAATAGATTCTTTGATGGCCCAACCAAGGAAAAAGACGCATGTAGAGAAAGAAGCTCTGAGCCTGGAGAACTTTCCATGGAACAGGAACAAATGGAGACACACTGAGCCAGGGATAGTTTCTATAGGATAGAAAAGAGCAGCAGAGAGAAGGAGAGAGAGAGAAAACGGCAACATGAACTGTGATGTTTTAATGATCAGAGCAGAAACAACATCAGGACTGTTTTCTGGTTCTACGAGGGTTGACGTTTGATCCTTTCCTGTTTTTCAGGTTCAGAAACACTCCGAAGCAGTACATGTGTGTGGAGATGCTGCAGGATGGCTACCACAGGTAGCCTTCCCCTCCCTGCTGTCACCCTGACTTACTGATCGCATGTCGGCTCAGCTGACTGATCCGTGTCTGAGTTTCAGGTCGTTTTCGGAGCTCTTCACTCTGCTGAGCTTTGATTTGGAGCAGAGGGCCAACGCTCCGCCCAGATCGCCCCGGCTGCAGGAGCCCCCGCTGGGGGAGCAGCGGGAGAAACTGGAGACCATCCGGCTGCACCTGTGCCGGGCAGAGAAAGCAGAAAGGGACGGTGAGGAGAGGAAGGAAACGTTCATCTGGAGTTAGACACCAAGATTTTCTAGATTTAGTTTTGTTTTTGTGAAAAATCTAATCTGGATTCAGAAGAACCTTGGATGTGAAATCATCTAGCTTCAGTTCAGAGCTGGACTGACAATTATTTTACTAACTGGCTAATCGATTGTTCTGACGATTAATCGATTAGTCTGATACAAGAAATTGACAAATTCTTTGTATTTTTGATTCAACATTTTTTTTAGAAATGCATCAAAAGACGCAAAATAACAAAATACATATTTTATTGCCTAAATTCAACAACAAAACATTCTGACAATCATCAATCAATATTTGATTGATGATTGTCAATTTAATCAGAAATAAAAATTGTCACAATCTGCAGATTTATTATTTAAGGTATTTTTACACAATATTAGAAATACTTCAATGATGCAAATGAACACATAATTCAATTTATTTTTAAATAAGGAAATAAGTATTTTATTGCCTAAAATGCAATATCAAAATATTCAGATGATTAATCGACGAATCAGATGCAAGAATCGGGACAGTCTGTGGGTTTTTCAGTTCAGTCTGTTTTATATAATATTGGCAATAAACAAAATATGCAAATAACCAAATAACAAGATAAATATTTTAAAGCCTAAAATGCAATAGCAAAGCATTTTGATGATTAATCATCACATTAATTGATTAATAATTACTGCTCTGCCTGTGTTGTTCTTTCAGTCCAGTTAACAATTAATCGATTGCTAAACTAGTTGATGATTATTTTAATGATCGATTAATCGTTTCAGCCCTACTTTAGTTGAAGTAATGAAGGTTTTTTTTTTGTGCAGGTTCCTGGACAGTCGTGTGTGAGGAGCGGCTGCATTTGGGTCGCTACTTCACCCATCCGATGGACATCTGGCTCAGCTTCCACTTCTACCACAGCTGCGCTGACAGAGTGTTCGGAGGCCGGTCCAAATCCGCCACGGAGGCCAGATTCCACCTGGCTGAGCTGTACCGGCAGCAAGGTAGCCGCCACACAGGCGCCGTTACGCCTGAAGAAACGCCAAACGTTCACGGTTGTGTCCCGTCCCCCAGGCGACCTGGTGGAGGCGAGGGACCACGCGGAGAGGGCCCTGAAGCAGGCGGAGGACGGAGGCTGGCTGGACTCGGAGGGCCAGCCGCTGAGGCTCTGGGGCTGCAGGGAGCTGGGGGAAATCTACAGCCTGCTGGGTGAAGCTTACCTCGCAGCGCAGGAGTACGACACGGCCACGATGCTGCTGCAGCTGGGATCCAAGATGGCGATCGAGGGTGAGGGGGGGGAACACGGAGCGAACACTAATTCACCAGTTAGTGCACAGAAAACAAACATTGCAGACCAACAGAAAGAGGTGTTGATCTGCAAAATAAATAACCGGATAAGAAAACGAATAACAGCAACAAAATTAAATTAGAACAAAGAAATGAAGGATATTTAGGATAAAGACAAAACACAGAACATAACCAAACGGTGTCGTAACAAAAACAATAAAACTGTTTCTGTAGGTTGGGTTATACTTTATTTTCTCTTATCCTGGCAATTATGGTCTGATTTGCATTATTTTGCTTTTCTCTAATATCCCCTGATTAACCGAGGGTCACAGATATTTTGGGCAGAATGGAGAAAAAGAGGGAGAGAAGAAAATAATAACAAACGTTTTGTGATATTATTATTAGGCCGTCCCTTTTCCTCTGTTCTATCCTGGAGTTTAAAAATGTAAAGGTGACCTGTTATGCTTCCTTGTACAGGTTAGTAAAGGTCTATAGTCTATTCAAAACATGTTTATTAAAGTTTTTCCACAAAAATTATTCTTAGATAAAGAGATTTCCGTCTGCTCGGTTCTGCCGATTGTGAAATCCTTTCAGAATTAAATGTTTCTGGAAAATCTTTAAGTTTTTCTGAAAATTTCTAAGTTTTTGGTCGAAATTTACTTATTTGAAACCTAACTTAAGCATTTTTTCATGAGTCTGAATGTGATCTGGTTTGTTTCAGGCGGCGACAAGTCGGTGGAGGCGGAGTCGTTCTTCAGGGAAGGAATGGGCTTGCAGAGTTCAGGAGATCATCAAGCAGCCATGAAGGTATCAAAGCAGGAAACCTGAACTTTAGTTGGCAACAGAAACATTATTCAGCAGACGAAAATAAATTAATGAGTGTCTTTTATAAATGACACCCAGCTCTTCAACACCTGCGTGGAACTCTTTGGCTATCTGCAAGACGTTAAAGGTTTGGTGAAGTCCTACAAGGCCATAGCCAAGTCCTTAGAAAGGTACGAACACCGACATCATCACAGACGTTTCCAGTCATGAAAGAATGAAGCCTGGCTCCAGCTTTCATCCAACTAGTGGTGGTGGCTGCATCGTGCTGTGGGATGAAATGATGACACGTTTCAAACAGAAGTCAAGTTTGATCCAAAACCTTCTAGTAGAATAAAAATACATTTTATTTTGCTAAGTTTTGTTTTATTTTTGTTTCGCAGTACCTCAGCTTCACCTCCAAAAGTTTTTTCGTTTGATTTGCTCTTTGCTTGTTTAGGAAAAAAACACACTAACATTTGTTTTGTTTTTCTTAATATGCCATTAAAATATTTTGTAGATACCTGCACTGTTAAAACACAAAATTTTACCAAGTATTTTTGTCTAGTTTCTAGTGCAAATATCTTAGTGCACTTGAAATAAGACAAAACTAACGTACAAGTAACTTTTCAGTAAGATATAGGAGCTTGTTTTAGTCAGTAAGTTCTTAACATTGAATAAAAGTTACTAGTTCCACTGGCACTTTATTTCACTTATCACATGGGGAAAATGTCTTGTTGTAAGTGAAAAAACTTCATGGGAAACAAATGCTTTCTATCGTTACTAAGGAGTTATTGACTTGGTCCTGATTTAACCTGGTTGGTTGGCCCTGATTGGCTGTAGTTGGCCCTGATTGGCTGTGATTAACTGTAGTTGCCCCTGATTGGCTGCAGTTGGCCCTGATTGGCTGTGATTAACTATAGTTGCCCCTGATTGGCTGTAGTTGGCCCTGATTGGCTGTGATTGGCTGTAGTTGCCCCTGATTGGCTGTAGTTGGCCCTGATTGGCTGTGATTGGCTCTGGTTTTCTGCGTTCTGCAGTCATAGCCAATCAGAAACTTGAAAAAGGTAGTGAATAGTTTTTATCTTCACTTTTATCATTATTACAATTGTTGCACAAAATATGATTATACTTCACATCCATATCGCCCCCTGCTGGTGGAGCTGCAGTAGGTCTGGAGAAAAGTTGCTTGTTTGTTAGTTTTGTCTTATTTCAAGTTAAACCTAAGATATCTGCTTAGAAACTAGACCACAAATACTCTGATTTTTTATTTTTATTTTTGCAATATAAGAACTTTGTCCAAATTCTGCCCTAGGTTTTAATAAAACAACCCAAAGGAAAAACTACAAAAGAACTTAAAGGTCAGAAGTTTAACGATATATGAAAATTAAATAACAAAAAGTATCAATATCAGTACTGGTATCACTCATACTGCCAAAAATCTCATAAAATAATCAGCTTCGCCAGGAAAAAAACTACAACAGCTCATCAAAGTGTTGGTTTAAAGGTTTTTATTTTTCCAATAGCGAAGGAAACATCGAGGAGTGTATTAAGATGCTGGAGAAGGCAGCTGATCTGTGCCATAGCAGCAACCTGCAGGAGCGGCTGGCGGACATCAGCCTGACTCTGGGCTGCATCTACAGCGACGTGGTACCAAACTGAGACACGCTAAGCTGGTTATTATTTTTACATCCTGTCAGTTCAGAGATGATTTCATCTGCCTCTTTCTGCAGAATCGGCCTCTGAAATCGTGTGAATACTTCCTGCAGAGTTACAAAGCTGCCTGCACCGCCAGAGAGGTGGTTCTGCAGCACAAAGCACAGGTGAAACTTTTTAAAGTCACATCTGGCGACGTTTGTTCGGTACCAGGAAACCGCAGCTGCATTTCTATTACAAATGTGCACAAAACAATTTTACGCTGACATAAAAACACAATTTCGCTATTGCTGTGTTTGCATTAAATACAAAACATGTTTGTTTTAATTGTATTTACCCAGAATGCCCTGCACTGTAGTCCACTTCCTGCTTTTGGAGCGGTCTCCGGTCCGCTTGGCATTCTCATATACTTTTGTTTTGCCCCAGAGTTCACTTCAACCGAACGGAGACGATGGTTTGTAGATTGACCAGAGTTCGCTGCTTTGGTCCGATCACACGTTCACACTTCCCCAAACGAACCAAACCTTCTAGGCAAAAGAACCACAGTTTGATTAAAGCAGACTAAACCGGACTGGTGTGAATGCATCCTCAGACTTTTTGGATACAGTTCGAAGGTCATTTATTTTAAAACTAAACAACAGCTGTGTGAGTGTAGATCCCTGAGGAACACCAAAACTACAAGTAACGGCAGGGGATATCTCACAATTTGCCCGTTTTTTGTCACCTCTTTCAGGTGAAGCTGGGTCATACAAGCGCCCACTCTCTCATCAAGAGCTACAACTCTGAGATGGAGACGCCCTCACTGACCTCTGTGAAACGGCTGGTGGACTGGAAGGAGACCAGAGGACACCAGGACTTCTGCTGAGGGTTCAGAAATTAACATTCAGCAGCTGGTTGTTGAGAGGAAGGAGAAAAACAAACAAAAACATAGATTATTATTATTATTGTTATTTGTCTCCACGTATTGCCAACCACTTATCTTGTTCAAGAAATAATAAATTAACAGAATGGCAAGACTTCACATCTGAAAATAATTTAAAACTCTTTCATTGATCAGCAAATTCCAACCTCCTCTATTTCTACTGAGGCTAATGAGAGTTAAATTACCTGCAGTTATTAAGATGATGTGATCTAACAGTATTCAGCTTATTTATATTGATTCCGTTTATCTTTATTAAAGTGTCTGGAAACTTTTTGGTTTTCAGTTTCAACTCTATGAACATGTGCCAGGTGTCAATGGACCAACAAAATAAATGTTTAAACTCCAATGTTTTTTGGTCATAATGTTTTGTTCGCTGTGTATAATCTAGTTGTTTTTTATTGTTTTTGCTTTTTGTTTGTTTTTCTTACATAAATTGTTATAATGTAAAATCTGTTTTAAAATATTTTATATTTTGTAAGTTTTATTTTAATTGCAGCTGCAATTTATTTGTTGCAGTACTTTCCAATTATTTTTACTTAGTTTATTTTCATTTTATTAATGTTTTCATTCAAATATTACCCCTGTAAACTATTAATAGAATTAGTAAAAATAAATTTAATTAATTAATTAACTCTCTATCAGATTTTACACAAATATTTGATATATTATTCATTTAGTTTCAATTATTTTCTTATTTCACAATTTTACTGTTTCTATCTTGTTGAATTGCATTATTTATTTCATTTTAAATAGTTTTATAGTGTAAATAAGTTATAAACTGCTGATGAAAATAGTAATACTAACATATTTTTTGTATTTTAATTTTAAATTCAAATATTTATTGAACAATTATTGTTCCTGTTATTTTTTATTATTAATTTGACTTTAAATGTAATACTGTTAACATTTCTCCTCTTGTATGATTTAATTGTATTTAAAATAGAGTTCAAACTTAATTTTAGTAAATTAAAATATTTGCATTTAATTTATACTATTACATTCTTTATAGTTTGAATATATTCACTATATCATTTTTGAATAACCCTAAATTAAGTTCTATCCCTTCTGGGCGCATATCGTTTTTACTTCATTGATTAACTTCCGGTTTTAGATTTAACGCTCTTATTTTTAAGGGACAAATTTCGGTTTTAAGATTGTATCCGGTATTTTCAGTTATAAACGTTGTTCTGCAGTTGCAAACGTAAACGGTTGTGTGGTTTATTTTGGCTAAACTGTGTTCTGTATATTTTTTATATTTTCAAACATTTGTTACCTCAAGTTATTGTGCGCCTCTTCTTCGGTCATTACGTTGACGTCACAGCCCACGTGTCCGGAAGTAGCTCCTGTTGCTCCGTTGGTGTTTTCCAACTGAACTCCGGGAAGGAAAAAGCAGCGGCAGGTTGCAGAAACTTGAGCCCGGCTGCTGCGATAGGAGGGCCGGCTGGGAGGCCGTAGGCTGAGCCCCGGCAGCTGAATCATGGGCCTCCTGACGAGGCTGCGGAAGGAGTGGTTCATCATCGGGATAGTGTTGGTCATCCTGTCGGCCAAACTGCTGCCCGGTGTCGGTGTTAAAGGAGGTGAGCGGAGTTCGGAGCGGTTGGTTGAAAGTTTTGAATGAGTCTAGAGTTTCTAACTTTAAATGCTAGAAACGGAGAGCTCAGCTGAATATAAATCTGAATTGAATCCCAATTTATCTGGAAGACGCTGAAATGTTTCCTCCTACCTGGATCCTAGTGACACGTTGCATTCAACGGGAGTGTCAACACTCCTTTCAGTACTTTTATCTTTTAGTTTTTATAAGAAGAATCAGTCTGGGGATATTCATATTTAATCTGAGGACAGCTTCAGAATTAATATTGCGTCGGAGATTGTTTATCTCAACAGTAGTGAAACAAATACTGATAAATAAGTAATATAATGTAATTCAGCCTCACCTGTAGATAAGATAACCTGCTGTGCTGCTACTGTTGTGCTGCCTTCAGGTGCTCCTCGAAAATTTTCACTTCGATTTACAAAAACATAGAAATATGAATCTATTCCTACCTTTTTAAATTTTCATATGAATGAAATCTAAAATGTGTGGAGTGTTCTCCATCCAATAACATTCAATCATTGAAAACAAAACCACTTTTTGAAAATATTTTGACATTTGTGATTTATTCATTATTATTATTATTATTATTATTATTATTATTATTATTAGGCAGAAAACAATTGATGACCCCAAAAAAATGGAAATAGCATGTTTTCCCTTTTAATAAGGCAAACGTCTGCAGCGTTTTTATGTCTTGTATCTTTAATGATTTACAAATTGAATTTAAAAATGTTTATTGTTGAGCAGGTAAAACTAAAAACTACAGTAAACACATTTTTGCATTTCTGATTTAAGGATTTTTCTAGCCCACCATTAATTTAGATTTGACAGGGCAAAATGTTTGGACACCACTGCATTAGAACAACATAAACTGAAGGTTTAGCAGCTAATGATTTGGACTGTTACCATGGTTACCAGGGTAAACTAGCACCTCCTTCTTCCTGCCTGCCAGGTCCACTAAGGCCAGAGGTCACCATCGCCTACATCGCCGTTTCCCTCATATTCTTCAACAGCGGCCTGTCTCTGAAAACGGAGGTGAGAGTCAGTGCTGCGATGCCTTCAGGTGCAGCTCAGAAACATCCCATCATCACGTCTGGTTTTTTTCCTGTTAGGAGCTGAGGAATGCGCTGTTCCACGTTCGCCTCCACTTCTTCGTCCAGTCGTTCACACTGGTCTTCTTCCCCCTGGTCGTCTGGCTGCTGCTGCAGGTCCTGGCGCTGACCTCCATCGACCAGTGGCTGCTCAAAGGGTACAGTGTGTGTGTGTGTGTGCGTGTGCGTGAATGGGTCGCTCTGTCCGGGTCTAAGCTGTACCTGAGGGCCGAACACAAAGAGCCACAGTCACGGTTAATACAGCTGATTCTCTGTGCGAGTTTAGGAGCAACGTCCAAACTTTACATAACGTTCAGGTTGAAGCTCTGTGTTTTTCTTTTGGGGCCTCAGTGCTAAAACAGCAGCAGCAGCATTAGAAAATACCAAAAAGATGACTCAGCATTATGTGAAATTAACTTTTTTCATGTTTTTAAACTTCCATTTGGGTCTCAACTGCTTGTAAAAACGGCACAAATGCTTAAAAAAAACCAACCAACCTGCTTTTTTATCAATAAAATAATGTTTTCATTTGTCTGGAAAATGAACTGTTTCAGAAATTTAACTCACCTTCTATGGGCACTGCACTGTTACCTAGCAACCCCAGCCAAGCCCAGCCCTGTTACCTAGCAACCCCAGCCCTGTTACCTATGGCAAATCAAGCGGAACTCAGTTGGTTTTCTTTCTGTATGCGCTTTACAATTTTGCTGAAAAGGAGAAGATATATTTGTTTATTTTGGTCATTTTTAAAGTTTCAGTTCACAAGTAAAGCAAAGAAAACACACGACACTAAAATAACAAACAAAACACAAAATGAAAAAAGCAAAAACGCATTTTGTTGTTGACATTTGAAACTCTGAAAGTCAAAAGTTTTCTAAATATTTTTACTTTTGAAACATAAACATTTCCAAATTTTTTTCTAGAAAATGTTTGGGATTAATTTTCAAATTTCTGAGGGTTTTTTTTTTTTTTTTTGGAGAAAATGTACTAATTTTTCTCTTTATTTTTAATCTACAAGGTTCATATCATCAGCTCCTTCCGTCTCGGTGTGTTTTTGATGAGGGAACAATGTTATCACATGATGTAAAGCTGAAAATAGTCGATTTTACAAAACACCGCCCCTTTAAAAGCCTTCTGCTGTAGAGATTTAATGGTAATATTGCATAAAAACACTCAAAACTGCTAAGAGCACCATTTCTTATGTGTAGATGTGAATGTTTTTCGTCCAGTTGACCCTCTTCCTGTTGTCGTTGCCTAGGTTACAGACGGTGAGCTGCATGCCCCCTCCGGTTTCCTCCGCCGTCATTCTGACCAAAGCAGTCGGGGGGAACGAGGTGACGCTCACACCGAGTCGGTTCGGCCCGAGAGGCGATTGGTGAGTCTGCCTGTTGCTGTCTCCCTGCTGACCGCTTGCTCTCTGTCTCCAGGCGGCGGCCATCTTTAACTCGGCGTTTGGAAGCTTCCTGGTGAGGAGCGGGTCGGGTCGGGTAGGGGGCCGTATCGGAGCGGGCCGGACTCTAATGCTTTCTGTTTGTCCTGCAGGGGATCGTGGTGACTCCGCTGCTGCTGCTGCTCTTTGTAAGTCATCAAACATTTGTCATGTGTTGACAATGTTCTCAGTAAAGCTTTTGGGAAATGTTTTTACAATGCAAAATGTCAGACACAACACACAGTATTCATCTTTTTGGATTTTCTTTAGTTTTACACAAAATAATTCAATTATGAAACTTGACTAAATACAGCAACTCTAAGAACATGTCCTGTTCTTACTGGTGATGATGGATTCATTTAGATCTTTTTTTCTTTCAATTGATCCCCAAAAAAAGACAAACATACAAATTCCTTCTTAAGTTTTAAGTTTCCACAGTTTATACGTCCATTTCCTACAAAAAATGTGACCACTTTGTTTAATAAAAATATTCTAGAGGGGACATATTATGCAAAATTCACATTTTCAAAATTATTTTGTACTTCCATTCGGGTCTCAAGGGCTTCTAAAAACAGTTGAAGGGCTTAAAAAAATACCCAGTTGTTTTTTGACATTAAATTAGTGTTTGAGCCATTTCAAAAACAGAATGTTAAGTCGGCTCTACGGTTAATAGGTCACCGTTAATAAAATATCTTAACTAATTATTGTTGAGAAGGTGAAAAATAACTTGTATTTGGTTTTCTGTTAGGTAAAAGAGGTGTAACTTCCTGGTTGCATAAGTGTTCACACCCTGAAGCTTATTTCATATCAGCATTCGTTGGTAGGAATCTGTTCATCTGGATTAGATTAGATTTATCTGTTTTACCTTTCCAAACCTCTCTAAATCTCTCAGATGTTAATGACAGATTTTTCTGTCCAATTCAGACATTATTTCTCTTAAAGCTGCAGTAACTTTCATAAAATGTGACAGTTTATGATACAGATAATCTGTGAAAAGTTTGATCTCCTCCACCTCCTCCGTGAGCTACTAGTGCCGTCTGAAGAAATGCACTGACCGAAACAACCAATCAAAGCCAGGAGGAGGGTCTTAGCGCTGTCAATCAACCAAGTGAATGCATCGATAAAAATGCTAATTGAAAAGAAACAACCTACTGTTATAGGAAAACCGTTGGCTATGCTAACTAGCCTTAGCATTCACAACACGCTGTGCTGGCTGCAGCATAGCAGCACCACCCAGAGGATGATTGGCAGCGCTAAAACCTGCCTCCTGGCTCTGATTGGTTGTTTGTAGTTAGCTCTGAGAGAAGGCAGAGGACTAATTCATAGTTTTAATAAATATGTAAACAGCATATATTTTTAAGTAAAAGTTACAGACTGCAGCTTTAGATATCTTTTTCTAATCACAAAAAATGCTTACAAACCAGAAAATTACTCAAATTATTATAGACTGAGCTTAAAAGATGCTCCTGTTGGTCTTTACATAATTAAATTTGTTGATCTTGTATTTTGAATAATTTTTGCTCTAATCACTGCAAAGACACAACATATTCCTAAGTAACTTTGGTCTACTTTCTACTGCAAATATCTTAGTACCCTTGAAATAACTTGCAAGTAACTTTGCAGCAAGATATAGAAGCTTATTTAGAGTCAATACTTGGCTAAAACTGAGGAAAAAGGTACTATTTCCAAAGGCAGATTATTTCACTTATAACATGGGAAAAATGTTTTGTTACAAGTGAAATACTAGAACCATCACTTTTAATCAATCTTAAAGAAATATTGTATATCTTGCTGAAAATTTATTTGCAAGTTATTTAAAGTGTACTAATATATCTGCACTAGAAATTAGATGTTGTGTTTTTGCAGTGTTTTGAGTTCTTTATTACTGTTTTGATTCTGTTGATTTTTTTTCTCCTAAATTGTGATCAAACACATCATGGGAACAACCAGAATACTAAAACTACACGTTAAATTGCTGCAGTAAATAATCGGTGCTCTTCCTTCTCAGTCCACTCTGTAGGTTTTTCCGTTTTTATTCATTTTGTTTCTCCTGGTTTCTCTCCTCCTCCTCCTGCAGCTCGGCTCTTCCTCCTCTGTTCCCTTCACCTCCATCTTCTCTCAGCTCTTCATGACGGTTGTTGTTCCGCTGATCCTGGGTCAGGTAGGAAGATGTTTTTGAGCCCCGGCGGCTTTGTTCCTTTGAACCGTATCCGTATTCAGGGCTGCGTCCTTCTTCGGCCGCATTTGTCGGCCGATTACATCATAGCGCGGCGATAAAGCCTGTCCGAATATGAAGACTCCTCCAAATGCGTCCTTCTGTTCCCCAGATTTGAAGGATGGGTTCGGTGTATCCTTCACGGACCACCATATCCCATGATTCATTGCGGGTCCAAACAGAGTGTTGAGGCAAAGCGCCAATGGCGGTGAAAAGCGTCAAATTATTTTGCTATGTTACACTATGACACAACATGAACTTTTACAATGTTTTTAGGCGGTAATATAGCTGTGTAAATCTCAAATATCTGCTCAGTTGATCAATACATCACCTAATGACAATATTGCTCCGACATTTTCGGAGACGTCACCGCCAGCTGTCAGGTTCGGTATACCGTGAGAGAACGCCTGACTCCCGGCACATCGTTTTCAAACTCCCGCAAGCTTTCACCAATGAGTGTAAGTGAAACACAGATTCAGTCAGATAATATCTACCTGCATAACGTCTGTTTTACTTAAGTATTTATTGGTTTCCTGAGCAAATAGGTTTAACTGATTAAAGTTAACGGACAGCCTTTTCTTTCCACTTTGCCGCTCTGACACGGTTGCTAGGCAACATGAGTAATGCTGCGGTGGAGGCTAAACAGCTAGCTGAAGGCTAGGCAGCTAGCGGAAGTCTAGGCCTGTCCGAATTCACAGCTTTTCTGTCCCGGTTGTCGTATATTCGCGGCTTTCGAAGGATGCAGCCCCTGAATTCAGACACACCGAGTTGTTAACGCCTCCCGGCTCGGCCTGCAGGTGTGCCGCGGTTTCCTCAGGGAGTGCCTGGAGCGCCGGAAGCCTCCATTCGGCGCCATTAGCAGCGCCGTCCTCCTCATGATCATCTACACAACGTTCTGCGACACGTTCAGCAACCCCAACATCGAGCTGGACCCCACCAGCCTGCTGCTGGTCGTCATCATCAGTCAGTATTCAAGGCCTGAGCGGAGCCTGTTGGGTGTTTGGCTTTCAGCGCTGGTAGAAATGGTTTAAAAGCCTTGAAATAAATTAATCTCAAGTTGAAACATTTAGAAAAATCCCATCTTTGAATTGGAAAAAGTGGTCTCTGCCTGTGCTGATTGGTGAATTTCTTTTGAGTCTTTTTATACACTGCAAAAACACAAAATCTTACCAAACTAGACCAAAAATACTTTGTAATATTATGTTTTTGCAGTGTACGACTTTACCAAGAGGTGCAAATACTTCTGGAAGTTTCTGTGTAAATATTCCATATATTTTAAAAAATAAGTGCATGTATTTTATAAGTGTAGCTTTGCCTGTCTAATATAAAGTAAGTCGTTTTCCTCTTGGATTCAGCTAAAAGTGAGGTTATAAACTTCTTACTTTCTTTTGTTTTCTGCAGTTTTCTCCATCCAGATCAGCTTCATGCTGCTCACCTTCGCCTTTTCCACCAGGTCAGTTTCCTTGTTAATTAACACTTGGCTCCTTTTACTCACTAACCAGTTTTAACCAGCAAATCTACGACTTTTGATATGCAGAAATTTCCCAGGTTTTTTTCTGAGATTAATCTCAGAAATTTTCTAGACAAAACTTTTAAAATTCTGAGTTCAAAAAGTTGAATATTTTCGATTTTCTGCCTACAGTGGCCCTAACACGCCGTCTTACTGTTTTTCCTCTCAGGTCTGGATCAGGATTCAGTCCCGCCGACACCGTCGCCATCATGTTCTGCTCCACACACAAGTCTCTCACTCTGGGTACCGTCGGCTCCCAACACTACTGCGTTTTTAATCTTAACTGAACAAACGAGCTTTGCAGTAAATGGCATCAAATCAAAAGTAATGACAAGATATAGCGTATAAGGAATCCATTGTGAGAGAACCACAGGACAAATTTAGCCAAAATGAATTCAAATTCATAGATTAAGGAGGGGAAATACAATTTTCGGCGCGTGAAAAGCCGTATCAGGTTGCTGTGAGCGTGACTGGTCACTGGCTGTGTGTCCAGGAATCCCGATGCTGAAGATCGTCTTTGAAGGCTACCAGCATCTGTCTCTGATCTCCGTGCCGCTGCTCATCTACCACCCAACCCAGATCCTGCTCGGCTCCGTCCTGGTGCCCACCATCCGGAGCTGGATGACGAGCCGACAGAAGGTAACCCAGTCGCTGTGGAGGCTCCCTGGCTGCTGGCTGTGCTCCAGTTCTGACCTCTGACCTTCTGTCCTCTCTGACAGACTAGTCTGTTGTTGAGATAGACCACAGCTGAGTGAGTAAAGACTGACGCCAAGCAGACTGTCTCTGCTGACACTTGATGTCGGAGTGATTGGTGCCGATATTTAATTAGCCCAGACTATCCAGCTTCCTCCCACCAGCAGGTGGCGCCATTCAGCCCAAATTAAGACCTTCAAGAGTCAACAATGCTGGAAACTCGGCTTCAAAAATGATTCAATTAAAAAATTTTTTTTTTTAAATAAGAAAATGCTTCAGTTGAATAATAAAATAGACAAAAAAATAATGTTAATTAAAAATATAGAAACAATAAAAAAAAAACAGAATAAAAATGATTCAGTTGATTAAGATTAAAATATATATATATAAAAGAATAGTAATTAAAAACATTTTCCTAATTTTTTTCCAGATATTTCATCTTTATTCTGTTAATGTAATGACTTTATCCTCTTTTCTCTTAGTCTGGCTCTGATACTTCATCGTAGATCTTGATAACGCTATAAATGTCCTTTTCTCATTAAGAGAACTCTTTTTCTTGCAGTTTTATGACTTTTTTCAGTCTTCAAACTCTTAATATACGTTATTCTCAATTTCAAAATAATAAAACTTCTTAGTCTGGCGTTTGTAGTCTCAATAGTTGTATCTCTGATTGGCTGTAAATGAGAGAGTTCTGTGTATTAGCGCCCCCTGCTGGTAGTAACACATTTCACCTGCTGTGATCACTGCTGCAGAAACGAGCTTCTCTGGTGGTGGGAAATTCACTCACTTTTTACAGCTTCTCTTCCTTCTTCATCAAACTACGCCAATAAAAACACAATTAATTAAAATCTTTCACCAGAACAAATAAAAGTTTGATCATTATCAGTGTTTTGACACGTTTTGTTTCTGCTTTAGGGGATCAAACTATCAAACCTGCAGCCGGTCTGACGCGTCTGAGCGGCGGAAGGATACAAAAAGTGCCTTGTTACGACCAACAACAACAACTAGGACCTCCAGGTGGCAGAGTGGGATTCACTGTTTGCCATCAAAGCCTGTTACTATTTTCTACAGAAACAGAAAAAAACTCACATTTCCATCCTTCGTATTGTTTTATATTTAAATGAAATGTGTTTTATTTTTTTATATCTTGAACTTTTGAGGGGGAAAAAATAGTTCTGGGGGGGAAAGGATCTATTTTCAGGATGTGGGTGAGGTTTCTGGGACCAGTTCTGTTATTTGTTTTCTACTTTGGTTCTTCCAGATTTTACTGCCAGAAACTGTAAATGGTTTTGTTTAAATTAATGCTGGATTGTTACATCTAATATAGAAATGAACAACAACAGTTTGGCCTTTGACCCTTTTTTTAATACAGCAGAAGCAGTGTTGGTGTTATACAGACAGGGGGCAGTGTTGAGCTAATCACCGATATTTATAAACGTTAAAACTAAAATTATCTCCTGTTATTTCACTTTAATGTCTCTATTATCCTATTTAAATGATGCCACAGTTTCTGTCTGGATATGTTTCTTGGATTTTAACCAATTAGTCTGTTCTTTTTTATTTGAAATAATACATAAAACATTATTTTTATCACACACTGCATGAAATGGAGCCCCACAGCAACACTGCACCTGGTGTTTTAAGATGGAATATTCCTAATGAGCATTTTGTTTGCGCTGCGGGACAAATCCAAGTGGGAATAATTCCTTTTAGTTGCTGGTTAGACAACAAATTGGCAACAAATCCGACTGGCAGCTCGTTAATTTTAGTGACCCGTCATTTTCCCGGACAGATGGCGCCTCTGACACATCGTTTGCAAGCAGAAGTGGCAACTAATATCAGCCTGTGAAATATCTGGGGGGTTTAAAGTGAAATTAGGCCATTTAAGAAACATTATTGTCTAATGTAAAGTCTCAGACTGCAGGGGTAAACCATATATCACTGAAAATAAACTGGATTATTAACTTTATGTGACTTAAAAGTTGAAAATAATGTTATTTTTACATGCATGCAGAGATATGATGATGTATTGGGGCCACTGTAAATAGAAAAAGGAGATAATTTGTGCCAAAAATCTCAGAAATTTCCTAGATACAGCAAGGGAATTTGAGTTTGAAAAGCTGGAAAAATTGCTGAATTTTTCAGAAATTTTCTATAAAAAACACGAAATTTCTAAGTTTCAAAAGTCACAAATTTTATGGAAAATGACAAATTAATTTCAGAAATTTGAGGGAAAAATTAAATTTTTAAGTTTCAAAAGTTGCAAATTTGCTAGAAAAAACAAATTCTGAGATTAATCAAGAAAAAAACTTATTTCAGAGTTTGAAAACTTGAAAATATTCAAGAAAAAAAATTCATTTCAAAAGTTGTGAATTTGTTAGAAAGATGTAGAAAATGTTTTCCTTGCAAATCTTTGACTTTTGAAACTTTGATTTTCACTTCTAGAAAATTTCTTAATTTCAAAATTAAAAGTTTTTTTCTAGCAATTTTCTTTACTTTTGACAAGATCAGTGAAACATGAATGGGCCATCAAGTAAAACAGATTAAACTTAGGAATAATAATGTAGTGGACGGGAACCTATTTGTAAGTATTTTTATTATGTTGTCATACAATTATAGGCATGAAACAAACATTAATTATATCAATAGAAACATAAGAATGATATAAACATGTTAAATGTACTTAAGTTTATCAACTAATATAAAGGAAGACTTACAGCAACAGGTTTGGGGTATAAAGGATAATATCCATCTCTTAAGGAATTTCTTCTGGTGGGTTTGAGATTTTTAGGAAAAAAAAATCTTCTCACAATTGACTTTAATCTCAGAGCTTTTTTCTTTTTCATTCAAATTTTGACTCATTTTCTCAAAAAAAGTAAAAATTCTCAGAACTCTGACTTTCATCCCAGAATTCTTTGTTCTCAGAATTCTTACGTTGTTTTCCTTCTGAATTCTGACCTTAATCTCGAAGTTTAAAATCTGAATTCTGTGAAGAAAAATCTTTATTTTTTTAGTGGTCCTAATCCTCTTCCAGATCCGTCTTTGGGATGTTTAACCTCGGTCTTCATGAGCCACTCTCTCAGTTTGAAGGCGATGCCAGAATATCGTACTCCGCCAGAAGCACGAAGCTGTTCTCTCTGATTTTCCTAACTCTGACCAAATCGCCGCACTCCTGGAGGTGAACCAGCCCTTGCTCCCCTCTCCCGTACTCTCGCTCGCGGTCGTTGAGCGTCACCTCAGTCCGCCTGCTGCAGGCCTGCCGGTAGACGTACCGCAGCCCGACCACCAGCACCATGCCCAACCCGGCTGAGCAGCCCAGCAGCATGCCCAGCTCCCAGGCACTGTGTCTGGGGACAATGTCCGGATACTTTCCTTCTTTGTCTGGAGCGTCAGCGGGATCTGAGGGATGCTTTGGTTTGGTATCCGTGTTCTGAATGTTTGGGTTGATCTCTTGGTCATGATTTGGTCTGAGGTTGGGATAAGGTTTGGGGTTTGGATGGACAACCTTTCTGTGTGCCGGTGAGGTGAGTCGAGTCTCAGAGTTTGGTGTTTTATGAGACGCTGATGTTGGTTCTGGTTTAGGGGAGGTGATGGGTGAAATAAAAGATGATGAACTCACTCTTAAAGATGGTGAGGTAACTGAGAAAGAGGGAGTAGAAGAAGAGAAAGTTGGGGAGATTGAAGTAGGAGAAGAAGGCATTGTTGGATAGTTGGAGGCACTGGGAGAGGAAGAGGACGTTGGCGGAGTGGAAGTCTGGTATTCGGCAGAGGTTAAATGGTGAGGTATGGAGATTGGGGAAGGTGATGCTGGTACTGAATGATTTGGGGTTGTTTTAGGTTCGTTCTGAGATGGGCGAGAAGGGGAATGAATGGAAGATATTGATGTGACTAATGTGAAGTTTTCACTGCGGCGACTAGCAAAAGATCTGCTTGAATTAGATGCTGAAAAAGAAGATGAAGTGTTTGAAGAGACAAAACCAACAACCGGGGCCATGGTTTTGGTATTTCCTTCAGACGTAGGATCATTTCCTCCTGAGGAGACTGTGACTGGTTGAGGAGTTACAGTGGGTTGGGAAAACACTCTTGTTGTTTGGGACAGTGGTTGGGAAAAAGGTCTAAAAGACTCTGTTGTTGAGTCAAATTGGGAATTTTCTCCTTGGAGAGAAATAGGCAGAGTTTGATGAACATTAGGGATTGTTTTTTTAGGTGAACTGGTTTGTTTTGTGGGTCCTACAGATGTTTGACTTGTATCCGTTTGGGACTTAAGATCTGCAGCCATATGAAACCTGGAAGAGTTGAATGAAGACCTTTGGTAGGACGGAGTTACTTCTGTCTTGACTACCCTCATTTGGGAATTAGATGGGACATTGCCACCCAGTTTCTCTGAGCTACTTGAGGTCTCAGACTTTCTTGATTTGTTTTTGTTTGGGTCTGTCAAAGTGTGGCTTACAGGAGTATGTGCACTGAAAAAGGTTTGCACTGTTGGACCTTGGGTTGGTATTGCAGTAAATGTCTTGTAACGTTTTCCTCCAGGATTGTTTTTCAGTTTTAGCTCCTGTGATTTTATCTGGAGATCGTTGCTCTTTGTCCATGTGTCTGTTTGTAAGGGTACAGGAGGGTTTGATGTGGAAAATGAAGCCAGTGGAAACTGTGTTGTAGTAACTGTATATGTAGTATCAGGAGGTGATGATGGTAAGGGAAAGACAGTTGTTGTGTAAGAAAACAGTTCAGTTGTTATCCCTTTCGTCATGCCTGCGAGGAATCCAGGAGACTCGTTGGTGGTACTTTGAGGAGATCCTGAAGTCAAAGTCCTCCTTGCAGCCACTGTTTGAGTTGTCCAAGTCACAGAACTGTTTGTTTCTAAGGTTGCGTGATCATCTTTGGTTTGTACTTTCAAAAATTTCAGAATCTCAGTTGCATTTTTTATATTGGAAGGGCGTCCAGAGAAAGAGGCAAGAGTAGCTTTTCTGTTAGCTTTAAGCGCAAGGAGGGAAAAAGGACAAAGACAAATAAATGACATTTCACAACACCTTTCATTTGCTTAACTTTCATTTTTCACTGTTTTTAGCTAATAATGAGCACAGAATGCCGACCTGTCTGGGCAGTAACTGTCTCTTGCACAGCAAAAATTGTGCTTTCTCCGTCCGTCATTTTGGTTTTACTGCGTCTCCAAGCACTGGGACTCCGATCACGCACCACTGCAGACTCAACACCAGTCCAGTACACGAAGTAGGATTGCACCACAGTGATGCTGGCGTACAGATTAAAAGACAAATGTGGCAAAATAAACATTTTGGTTTATTGGAGTTTCCTAAATAGCTTGTAGAGATCAAGTAATGGCAGCTTACTGGAAGCGTATGTCTCCCTTTGGCATGTCAGGAGCTCTCCACACAAACGACAGGTTCCTCTTTAGCTGTTTGTCCGAGTGTGTGACCGTGTCACCTTCAAACAGGCAGCGTAAGGTGTGGGTACCTGGTGGAGATCGAATCCAGGAGCCACCCACCAGAAGTGAACCGAGTCTCTCTGTCCTGATACCAGGACCTTCTGCAAACCCATTCCTTTGCCCACCAACACTGCGGGCCTGGAGCAGGAAACCCATGAAGTCTCTGGAGCTTCGTACAGTCACTGAGCGCCGAGAGAGCAATTAATGAGCATAACAGAGGGAACGTGAGTTTCATTTAAAGTTAACTACACAGAATTTAAAAGAAGACTGGCTAGTTGCAAGCCAGGCTCTTGAAAGGTGTCATAGTTACATGTTAGCTTCACTCTGTTTAGTTGCCTGTGTTAGCCGTTACCTTTATAATTTTAGCTTTTAGGTAAATTCTGTTAAATGATAGTTGCGCCGTTAGATAGACTTTAGTCGCTTTTAGCAAGATTCCTGAAAGCTGATAGACTCTGTTTGCTTATCTCTGCTGTTACCTTTACCATGTTAGCGTTTAGCTAAATTCTGCTAGATGTTAGCTTTGCTGTTAACAGTGTTAGCTGTTAGCTAGACTCCTGAAAGCTAGCTAACAGATGGTGTTGGCTTCTGTGTTTGCTTGCCTATGTTAGCTGTTAGCACTCATTTGTTAGGTGCTAGCTAAATTTGGCTAGATGCTATCTCTGCTCTGCTGCTAGGTGGACTCTATTAGCTGTTAGCTAGACTCCTGATAGCTGCTAGACTGTGCTAGGTGTTAGCTTCACTGTGTTTCCCTGCCTGTGTTTCCCACAGGCAGGGAAACATGGTAGAGTTAGCTACAAGCTACATCTAAATTTACATCTACATTTTAGATGTAAGCTGTGCTGTTAGGTGAATACTGTTAGCATTTAGGATAACATTGTTAGTTATTTTGTCTGTGGAGTAGTCAGTTAACTGTTAGCTGGATTGTGCTAGCCTCAGTTTATTGCTAGCTCCAGTCTTATCGCTAGGCTAATTGGAAACAGTTAAATGTTAGCAGACTATTAATTTTTAGGTCAACTCTGAGATATTGTTAGCTTGACAATGTTGCCTATTAGCTTGCCTGTCCCTACTTTTCAGAAACAAACTACTTTAAATGACTGAGTTATTTGGTACCTGTTATTAACTGCCCAGGCAGGTATGAGGATGATGAGGTTTGTAAGGTGATGAAGCTGTGCTTTGGGTCCAGGGGATGAGCGCGGATGTGTCCAGGAATCATCTCCTGACAGGAAGTGAGACTCGCTCCATGGGAGAAACATAGGATGGGCGAAGCCATGGAGCACAACACCACAGCTCCGCCCCAAAGAAGGAGGTTGGATGACGTCATTAAACCTGCATAATTACTGCCATTAGAAACTAAACCAATATATGCCAATAGAGAGCAGGGTAAGAGTAGAACTGGCAAATTAATCCAGAGACTTTACATTCAGGGGTTTTCTCTGTTCACCTAATCCTAATACTTATTTATTTATGTCACAATAAAAAGTAAATTAATAAAATTTTAAATAACTTAAATTTGAAATAAGTTAAATTTCAAACAAATAAATAAAATTTAATAAGTTAAATAGAAAAATAAAGATTTGATTTTTCCATCTCTAGGTAGCAGGACGGGATCATAATGAGGAGCGTCCTCACCTCACAGCGCGGCGCCTCCAGCTCTGCTGTTTGCTGCTGGACTGAGGGTTTTATCCGATCTGGGAGCAAAGAGGAGGACTTCAGGACTTCACAGGATCCACTGGAGCGACGCACATAGAACCAGAACCAGTAGAACTGTTCTATCTAATCTTCATGAAGTTCACAAAAGAAAAGCAACAAATTCACATATTATCAATGTGAAAAATGATCTGAAACTTAAAAAGTGTTTTGCCTTAAGACAAATTTAGTTAATTTTCTATTAATTATTCATCATTGTTAACTTTACTGATAAAATATAATTAAATTTTACTTGATGCACAAATAAGTGAAATGAGTTTATAAGTAATTAAAATGTTTCATTTCATTTATATATATAATACTAGTATTTTGTAAACATTAATTTATTCCAGTCACATTTTTTTCTAGCTGCAAAAACACAATTTCTCAGCTAATTTCTAGTGCAAATATCTTAACACTTGAAATAAGACAAAGTAACTTTGTAGGCAGATATAATCGTTAATTTTAAGTGAACAAACCATTAAGATACATATTAAAAAGTTCTAGTTCCACTAACATTAACAGGAGACATTTTTTCATGTTATAAGTAAAATTATCTGCCAGTTGAATTAGTACTTTTTAGATCAATATTAATGAAGTATTGACTTAAAACAAACTCCTATATTTTTCTGAAAATGTATTTGTCAGTTGGTTTTGTCTTATTTCAAGTTTACTGAAATATTTGCACTAGAAACTAAACCAATACTTGGTACGATTTTGTGGTTTTGCAGTGTATAACTCAATTTATTGTTTAGTTGATGCAAAAATCATCTAAGCAAACAGTTTTCATCACTTTGTGAAGATTTTATAAACAAAAAATAAACTTTAACTCACTAAAAAGGCTAAAAATGTGAACTGTGGAGCTTTTCTTCAGAGGAAATGTGACTCTTCTAGGTGAGTTATTTCTACAGGATTATCTTCAGGATGTTGGCCAGCTGCCTCCCTCCAGGATCTCCTGGACGTTTCTGTTGATCTTCTTTCTGAGCTCATTTCGCTCCCGAGCAGAAAGCAGGCGGTGGATTATCTGCCTAAACGGTGATGGAGAAGCGTTTCAGCGCAGCGAAACACAGCAGAGAGAAAAACTGTTTTCTGGACGGATGGATGGATTCAGGCGCGGGTTAGCCCTACGGGAGGCGAGGGAAGCGCTCGCTTGTGGGAATGTGTATTTTTTTTTGTTTTGTATTATCTTATTTTTAAACCCAATTTAATAAAGCACATCGGCCCGACTGCACAGCCGCTTTTAACAGGCAGTGAAACGTCAGTCTGGGTCAGGCTGATGTTGTGCATCCACAGGAGGAGACATGAAAAGAAAGGAACAAAGAGGAGTGCTTCACATTAACCAACATGCAAAAAGGAAAGGATGGGAGGAGATTCAGACTTAGAGAGAGAAAAAATAAAAAGTTGAGCCAAATTGACAGATATTTTCCACTGTTGAGGAGCAACAGGGAACCAAACACTGTCTGTCCTGGACATGTGTTTGTTTTTTATATGTGTTTAGAGCTTTAATCAGAGCAATCGGCAAATAACTAATCTGTTTGATCAATTAAAATCAATCCATACTGGCTTGAAAAAGAAAATAATTTGGCACCACTTTACAATAAAGCTAATAAGTAGTTCATATAAAGGTTATTAATTAATCTCTTTACACTTTCTAAATCATTAGTAACTGATTATTATGCATTAATTAAAGGTGAGGAGATTATATGCAAATTCATTTGTGATTACAAGGTAATCTGAAACTTTTAGTGTGGCAACAAACAGTGTCTCCTTCTCACTGTTATTTAGAGCATAACCAGTGCAAACGTGCAAAGCTTTTGCATGTTTTTGTACTTCCATTTAGATTTCTACTGCTTCTAAAAACAGGCATTTAACAACACACAAAAAAACACCCAGATGATTTTTGGTAACAAATTTGTGTTTTTTGTGGTGTCTATTAAATGATCAGTTTCAAAAGCCTCCAGAATGTAACGTCACAAATCAGCAGTCGCTGCCTGTTACCTAGCAACCCCAGCAGAATTCTGCCCGTTACCTAGCAACCCCAGTAGAATTCTGCCCGTTACCTAGCAACCTAGGTGGAACTCCAGCATGTTTGGTCAGCTGGTATAGCCTCTGTATGTGCTGTGCAATGGCTGCTGGAAAAGACAAGTGTTTTGTTGTTGACTTACCTCTTGTTGTGTTGTTGTTGGTTGTGCAGGAGGCTGCACTTTTCAGAGATGTATGGTTGTATAATTGTGCATCTGATTAATATTTCATGATCTAAGAATAATTTTGTGCAAAAAAATGTCATAAACATGTTCTGTTATCCTAACCTGTTCAAGGAAACATCGCAGATCATCTTTGACATGAAACTTTAAGCATGATAAAAACAATAAAAAACTTTTCTTCCCTCCATTTTTTTTTTACTTGTGCAACTGACACCTACTCAGGAATGTCTTTGTTCAGCTGTAGATAAAAAAAATGCTTAAGGAAACAGGATGAGCAGCCTAGTCAAAGGCCCCTTCTCCTGCTCTCAAACATGTGAAACATGCTCTGCATTGCTTATAATTTCCTGTATCGAAGGGGAGTCCTTACCTGAGCTCAGGTGAGTCCAGTTCTTATTCATTCATCCTAATTTTATCCTGCTGCAAATATTTTACAAGAAGTAGATTAAATGTATCTGTTCTGTTTTTCATCTTTAGTAGGAAAAGGTTGAAATATTTCAATATTTGTTTTTTTAGTTTTTGTACTTTTTTGAAGTTGTTTGGTTAAAACAAACATATTCTTTAAATCTTTGAAAGGTGAAGATACGTCAGGAAATAATAACTGGATGTTTTCTGTTGCTTCAGTGTGATGAAAACCTTCATTATTGTTTTAAATAAGCAGCCAGTTGGTCTGAACTGGCTGCAGTCACCAGTCTGGATCACTGACTGGTTCTTCTGGATTTACTGGTGTGCTTTCATGCTCAGCTGAGGCTGGAGAGATTTTACAAAACGAGACGAGCAGGAAAAACAACAAATAGGAAATAGGGTTTATCTCACACAAATCATATTCAGACTGTCAGCCACCGTCCTGCAGCTCGTCTTCATCGTTCTGGTGTCTCATCTTCCTCTTGATGTCAGCCCGTCAGAACCAGATTGAGGAAGTTAGTCAAAGAGTATAGCGTGTCAAACCGTAGCATAACATTTGAATGCACAGCCCGGAGGATGTGTTGCATGTCCATCACTGTGCATGAAAAGCTTAAAGACACACCGGCTTTGTGTGAATGAGGAAGTGGATGCCATGTTTTCTGTTGGCTTGAGTCGCATCAGGCGGATAGTTCCTCAGTTTCACCTCCCGTCTTCCGGGTCAATTATTCTCAATGGAAAGTGACAGTCAAAAGCGTTGATCCTTGGAAAAAACACGATTTGACTTGCTGGATCTGTTTGGAAAGGTACTGCTTTTCTACCCTCCTCCTTCCACTCAACTTTCCATCATTAATGAACTTGGAGGCAACACTTTGTGAACAATCAGCTTTTGTGGTTGATCCTCCAGGTGGAAAGTGTCGGTCTCTGTTGCAATAACTGTGTAGATTATGGACAAATGAACGCTGCCTGTGTGTTTGTGTGTTACAGCTGGAAGATGCTAACCGTGTCAGTTTATCTGCTGCTTTGGTCCTTCACTGCATCGTCTTCAGGTACGAATGACTTGTTTCTATTATAACAGTAGAAAGTGTCAGAGTTTTTCACATTTGTGTAACTTACAGGAGTGGGAGCTTCCCCTCAGTGCCAACCTGGGTGGCTCCTCTACGGACGGACATGTTTTGCTTTCTTCCCCGTGTGGAGCTCTTGGACCAGCGCCAATGTAAATAAGAACCAACGTGTGTTTTCTCTCTGTCTCACTCTGTCACTCCTGTGTGTAATCTGAGTATCTGGTCTTAGGCTTTATGCTCTCAGACTGGAGGGAACCTCATGTTGCTCCACAGACCACAGGAAAGGCAAATTGTCCTCCAGCTGACCAGCAGCAGGACACCTGTGTGGCTCGGTAGATACCAGGTGAGGAGAGGCGTTAGATTTATGTGTTTTAGTTTCAACAAGCCCCCTCGTCTCCATCTTTGTTTTTCTCTCTCTGACAGAATGGATCAAGGATTTGGAGTGACGACTCCCTGCTTCACAACCGGATGGATGAAAAGACCAAAGAGTTTGGACTCTGCATGGAAATGATACCCAAAAGTAAGCAAAATGCAGGAATGCAATATTTACACATCAAACGGCTGCTGTTACATCTCACTAGTTTACTTTAAACACCTGATGAGTTAAAGGTCTTAACATTTACCTGTTTGTTTTCAAAGCTTGTTAGTGTATCACATCTCACTCCATCAGATGTAAGTAAAAACAAAAACTCTTTCCAAGCTGGATTAACACTTTACTGCAACATTTAAAATCAAACTATTGATAGTTGTTACTGGGTTTGGTTAAGGCGCATCTTCAAAGAACAGTGGCGTTCCAAACACTCATGATGGACCTGAACGGGAACAAAATGAATTCCTGATCATTTCAACATGTGTCCTTTGTAAACAAAAGGGAGAGCATGGTTCACCAAATCACATATCCATAAGGTGGTGCTGGTGATAGAAACAATGGCCCCTTCCACAGGTAGGATTGAACTGGGCTCCCTATATCTAGAAGTGCGCACACACCTCCAAATTGTGCCCATACTTGTCTGTTCTGGTTGGTGAAACAGTGAAGAAAACTGTAAAGTTTTTCAGCTTAAGTGTAAAATCTCTATACTAGTAAATACTAGTAGCAAACAGACTAGTAAATTTGAAGCCCCAGTGATGTCATTAGCACCAAACAAAGGTTGGATATGGAGGAAGGAAGAAGGAGAAGTGCTGGAGCGGCCTATCAAATACGTTAAGATTTGAAAGGTTCCAATATAAATTACATTTAGAAACTCACATGAACCACATTTGAGTTAAAAATTGGACTAAAAGTACTTCCTGTATCTATGTTTCTAGCTGGAGAGCTGCAGAGCGCCCCCTGTGAAGAACTTCGGTTCTACATCTGCACCACTTCACCGAGGTAGGTCAAAGTTCAGAAGTGTTCACTTTGGGAGACATTTCAGCTACTTTATACGAGAGGTTTTCTGAGAAACCAAGAAGAACTGGGCTGGTTTACTTTCAGCTGGAAAGAACAAAGAGAGAATAAATGGTTAAACACAGAGACACAGCAAACCGTTAAGAACTGAGCCAGGAGTATTTTTTATGAGTGCAGTTTGTGGGCCATAACTCTGTCAAAATCTGAAACTGGACAGAGACACAGATCAATACACAAACACTGGGCCAGGCACACCTTCTACTCAACAAGAAACAATCCAAGAGGACACAATGCTCATGGCAGCAGCAGCTGTGTGATCACATTACAGGGGAGAGACGCTAGGAGCTTCTCATCTTTCAGTTTCTGTTTGTTTACTCTCAGGTTTACCTCCGTTGACCTCAGCAGACACAAGCTGCCTCAACCAGGTGAGGTTGTAATAAAACCCAAAACAGGCAGAAATGATCAGACTGAAATCTTATAATCTGGGGAAAAATGTGATCAACATGTTTTGTATAGACCATATACCCACCGTAACCTGTTCAGAAAGGATAGGAGGTTAGTTTCAGGTGGAGGTTTAGTAGGTTAGCTTCAGGTGGAGGTTTAGTAGGTTAGCTTCAGGTGGAGGTTTAGTAGGTTAGTTTCAGGTGAAGGTTTAGTAGGTTAGCTTCAGGTGGAGGTTTAGTAGGTCAGTTTCAGGTGGAGGTTTAGTAGGTCAGTTTCAGGTGAAGGTTTAGTAGGTTAGCTTCAGGTGGAGGTTTAGTAGGTCAGTTTCAGGTGAAGGTTTAGTAGGTTAGCTTCAGGTGGAGGTTTAGTAGGTCAGTTTCAGGTGGAGGTTTAGTAGGTCAGTTTCAGGTGGAGGTTTAGAAGGTTAGCTTCAGGTGGAGGTTTAGTAGGTTAGCTTCAGGTGGAGGTTTAGTCGCCTTCAGTGGTCAGTAGAGACTTCACCTGGACATTGCTGTGCGTCTCGCTCCAGCCTGTAAATGCCCCTCGGTCTGTGCCTCCTCTTGCTCAGGGCTCGTCCCTGGACTGCTTCTGTTCGACTTCATCTGGGACTCCAGCTCTGATCAAGCCGAGGAGATTTTCCTCTCATCCTCGCTGCTCAGAGGCCTGAGGTCTGGCAATCTGACGGAGCGCTGCTACAACACATTCCTGCAGCAGGAGGAGACTTACCTGCTCAGAGTCAAAAGCACACTTGAGGTGAGAGGTCACCACTGTTATACTATCATACACTTATTGGGCCTCATTTCCACTGAGTGGTGCAGCCATTGATGTGTATCACTGGATTGGACATCGCCTATTAGCCTCTACAGCTAGCGACGCAGCCGCTAGCCATTACTACTCACTGAGTCATGTCCATTGTCCCGATACGGGTTGAGCAGAAATCTGTCACAAAAATGGTCGCAGCGCCATTATTTCCTGTGCGAATCTTATAAGTTATGGCTTAATTAGCAGACCCGTTGCCATGGCAACCGGCAGACAGAAAGCTCCACCAGAGCACAACCTGGTTTCAGAGTGTCTTCTGAAAGAGGGAGTTACCACCTTTTCTTTAAAATGTCTGCTAAATTTGTCCTTGAATTTTTTTCATGTTTTATTCAGTTGCATCATTTGAACATTTACTTTCTAACATTCATATGGAAAAGGCGGATCAGAGGACAGAGTCATTATCTGTGGGCGTCTGTAGCTGTGTTTCTGTGACAAATGTCCACAAAACTCTGTCAAGTTTGTTTTGAAAAACCACAATTTTTCATTTGCACTGTTTCCGTTAAATAAGAGACTGAATTAAAATCATCATCTGAAGCAGCTCAGTCATGTTTGTCTCCTCTGGTTTCCCTGGGCAGGTTCTGGTTGGGAGTCTTCATGAACACAGCACAATCAGGTCGCTGCTGCTGGACACAGTCAGACGATACGGGGCAGGAAAGCAGGTGACCAGAACAGATTACAGATAAATTACCACTAATGACTCCAAACTGCATTTAAAATGAAAAGATTAATTTTGGTTGACCTTCATTCTCTCCTCCTGCAGAGCCTCCATCTTTCTTCCCCGGCCCCTCAGTGGCTCCAGTGGGCCCTGCAGTCTTTCCACCGGGTGGTTCTGGACGACCCGGTGTACTGGCTCGTGGCTTTGTCGGCCCGGGCCTGCCTGCAGGACTTTGTGGCTCAGAAGCTGCATCAGGAACTTGGGTTGCAGGTTCCAAGCCTGAAAGAACAATTTCTACCAGATGTGGAGGAGGGAGAACGAGGACTTTGTCTGGGTAAAGAGGTAGGTGTGAACAGCTTCGATGTAATCATTTAAAATATGTTTGGACCAGAAATAAACCAGAAACATTTAGCCAACATCACCGAGCCTCTACCAGACACAAACTGGATAGACTTTTAGTAACTACAGTGAAAAAACCCCACATCACACGAGTCGTATGATTAACAACCGGATGTTGCTACTGGCAGAAACCACAAAGAAGACAACAACAGGAAGCAGTTGTAAGATTATGCTGCGGCTTGTTTTTTAATAACTTCTCACACAAACAAACTTATTTATGTGTGATTTCTTATACTGCAATTGCAAAATTTTGTTTTTTTCCTACTTTAATGTAATATTGACAAAGTTTTACGCACATTTGTAATGGAAACCCAGCTGGTTTTGTCTGCTAAGAGGTGCTAGCTAACGATATTTGATGACCAAATACCAGGATTTTTATGACAGGAGGCTAAATGAACTCTGATCACAACAGGAAGTCGTTCATACCTTTATCACTGTAGATGACACCAAACTATAGCAGATAAACGCCACAACATCAATGAAACGTGCAAATGGACCATCAAACTCTCCAAAACTTTGAAAACCCCTGGTTTAGATCAAGTGTATTCATTTGTTTGAATGACCTAGTCAAAGTCCAGAACTTGTGAAACTTCAAAACTGATGATTATAAATCCTCTCCATCCAATCTGACTGGCAAAAATATCTGCCTGCAGACGTACAAAGTTGGTACCCAAAGGACTTGTTGGTTCTGTGGACAAATTCCTTCTAAAATCTATAAAAAAGTTTATACTTTGTTCTTTAGTCTGCGTTTGGCAGATTCAAAGCGGTGATGGAGGAGTACCAGGATGAAATGGACGCCTATAAAGCAACCGCCATCTTCAGAGAGCACATGATGAATCAGAAGAGCCTCCATAACTTTGTGTAAGAACACAGCAGGTCTGTCTGTGCTACTGGTGTGATGAAGAGTCTCTAAATGTTTTTATTCTGCTGCAGGAGCTGTGAGGACAAAGGCGATGAAGAAATCCACATCAGGGCCGATGTTTTATAGATTCCTCAGAGTTCAACTCACATATTTAATATTTTCAAAACAGGAATATTTACCAGATCCTTCTGGACTTGAATGAAAAGATTACTCTTTTAGGTTTTTTTAAGGTAAGGTAATTTTATTTATATAGCATATTTCCAGCAACAAGGCAATTCAAAGTGCTTTACATGAGTTAAAAGGAAATACAAACAAAAAAATACGTAAATTTTACACAGGCTCTATGCGCCCGCCACGTTTGGTGAGTTTTTGAATATGATAAAGCCCCCAAAAAGCCAATTCATTTGGGATAATGATAATAATAATAATAATAATAATAATAATAATAATAATAATAATAATAATAATAATAATAATAATAATAATAATAAGCAGCACAATTTCAATAGGCCTTCGCAGCGCTTAGCTGCTTGGGCCTAATAACAAACCAAAGGAAAAGAGGAAAGGACACATTAGGGCGGATGGCAACATTCAGACATTCAGACAAAACAAAGGGGCAAGACAAAAACAGAGCAAGCAGGGTTTTCTAAGTTTAATATTGTTTTATCTGATCAATGATCAATCAAAAATAATCATGTTTGTACATAAAATTGCACTGAAGATGCAGATGCAGTTACAGTTTTACTCCAGTTCACTACAGCAGAGGTGTGTTTTTATGTGTTGTCAGGGATTTTGTGTGTTTAATATGTTATAAACCTTTTTAATATGAACCAACATACGTTTGGTTTTTATCATGTTTCTGTGATAGTTGTGGACAGGTTTCTCTTTAGCTAGCTTCTTAAAGTGATGCTAGCTGGTTAAACGTCATGAAAACAGTCTCCATTCCTCTTCTCCCTCCGTCATGTGAAAATGTAACAACAAATGAATCCAGTTTCTCCCGAAGATGAAATTTATTGTGTGTCTTAAATGAAAAGTATGTTTTTTGCACTTTTTTTTCTCTTTTTACTGATATTTTTTGTAGTGAAAGGTTATAGGATAAATGGCTGACTCTGTCTCCCTCTGCTGGCTGAAATCTAAAACTGCACTCTTCTAGATGTCAGTGGATGAACCACAATCAGAAATTACCTGATTAAAGATACGAAAATTAACTTTTTAAATGATTATTTCATTTTATTAAAGGGAAAAGCTACAAAAGCAAACCTGTTCTGACATGGAAAGTAATCACTCCGTGGTTGTGGCAGCAATCACTGATATCTACATGATTATAGAGGAAATTTAGTGATCTCTTCTTTGCACAATTGTTTTATTTTATCACCTTGATGTTTGACTGTCACTGTGATGGTTTGTTTATTAAAGGCTTTAATTTTAGGTCAGTTGTAATGAGACAAACTCTTTAAATAAAGGTCCATTCTTGTCTCATCAGTCCAAAGTTTTAGGATCATCAAAACGTTTTTTGGTAAAAGTGAGATGTGACTTTATGGTTTCTTAGGTGAGCAGTGGTTTTTGA
Organism: Poecilia mexicana; assembly: GCF_051168715.1. Lineage (NCBI taxonomy): Eukaryota > Metazoa > Chordata > Actinopteri > Cyprinodontiformes > Poeciliidae > Poecilia > Poecilia mexicana. The sequence goes on from NW_028263387.1 coordinate 24,497,750, forward strand.
CCAGGACTCTTCTGTTTCTGCCCAGTCTCTCCTTTTTTATGTCCTTAATTGAGGCAAGTAACTGGTTCTGGGTTCTTAGTGACCTTCTGGATGAGTCATCAATGCATTGTTGATGATAGTTCGTAGTCCAGCCCCTCCTGGGAAGGAACATTGTGATTCTTGCGTCCAAGAGCCTTAGAAATGGCTCAATGCCCCTTATCAAGGGGATTAACAAGAAACAGTAATCAGAACAACAAACAAACTCCTCATGGTCAGTTTTTTGGGGGGGGGTTTTCACCAGATTTATTGCAGATTTTCTTTTCTGATACTTTAATTATAACTGGTACAACTAGAACCTGGACTCTAGTTGATTCTTTGGGTAAAACTCTTTATGGTTGATGCTGTAATACCCAAGGCGTCGCCTATATTGCCCTGTTCGCTGCTCACCTGTCGTTACCTGTCAGGGCAGAGTAGATCGTGGTTGTTGGGTGGACTCCTGTTGTCCCTCAATGCATCGGGTACACATGCTAATCATCATCTGATCAGCCTACCAGTACATAACAACCAGCTGAAGCCTGTGTCCTCCATCAGGTTGTTGTTTAGAGTAATTAGGCTGTTGAGCTCCTCAGCAACTGTTTGCATGTTCTGTTCTTGGATCTCTGTCTCGTTGAAGCCTTCCAAGATTTGCCCACTCATATTCTCCTTGCTCCAGCCAATCTCTGTGATTCCTCTGTTGGTCTTTTGTTTCTTCGGTAAAACCTCTTTAGTACTCATCATACCAACTCACCTGCCTGTCCTCTACTAGTGCTCTTCCAGTGTCCACCCTGGATCTCTAGAGTAAACTTTTCTCCTCTGAAAATATTCCTATTACTCAGACTGACCTTCACCTTTTTGACAGAACAGCACTCTGAAATGATGACTGCTTTCCCAACTGAAAGCCAGTCCAATCTTCCTTGCATTTTTCTAAAGGAATCTTGTAAACTTTCTAACCTTTTCATGATTGGCTCTTAGTTTGACATTATGCAAATGTGGCCTCAACATCAGTAACCTGGAGTTGTCAAAGGTACAGCTAAGTGTTGCTTCATTCCTGTAGATCTGTACCTTCCAACAAGGTTCAATATTTTCTAGAAAGTGGAAAGCTGCCATCAGTGCATGTTATGGCTTTGTTCCATCGATGTCAGACTTGTCGAGAGCGCAGCTAGCAGTTGGCCTGTCAGTAGTCTGTTAGCTGGAACTGTGGATCAATGGGTCGTGTGACTTCTCTGATTAATGCTCTCCTTGCACAGCTTGTCAATTTGGATGTGAATATCAAAACTTTTTGTGACCTTTCTGCTGTATCCTTGGTCTTCTTGATGCTAATTGTCCTCTAATAAACTCTGCTGTCTCTTTTCCACCATATGGCACGTGTCGGTGTGGTTTGGTACAGTCTATTGTCTGGTTCTACTCTAAAAATGGCCCATACAACCAACCCTTTCCACAAAATTCCTGGACCCTTTCAGCTGCAGGTTCAAAGGACAATGGTACGGTAGGATGGTTTGGCTGGTGTCACACAACATAGTCCACTGACTGAGACACAGAACGACCACACCTGTTTGTTGTGCCTGAGAGTTCTTGTATTCATGCATCTAGCCTCATATCAGATGGCAACTGCAGTGAGTCAATGGTAAAAATGAACGTCATCCAGTCAACTAGTGATAAATTTGCACTTAATCTTTGACGGATACAACAAAGCTAATTAACTAGCTGGCAATGGTATATCAGCAGCTACCTACTAATAGCTTCAACCACCTCTTGTTCTTCTATCAGCCATCAGAGGAAACCTCCGCGTTTTATAAAGACGCTGGAGTGATAAGCCCTTTCTACATGCAAATGGCTAAGTAAATGTATGGTTTTGTAGAAATTGTAGTCTGCGATTTTACAGAAAAACTACAATTTAACCCGTTCAAATGACACAACTTTTTATGAACTGTGGAGAAGAGCTCTAGTGAAGCCAGCTGCACATTATCTAGAAAACAGAGACTACTTCCAGCTGCATTTCTTCGTGGTTTTCGCCAGGAGTAACATCTATTGATCATGTGACTCATGAGGAAAAAGTGTTTCCATTGCAGTTCTGCCAAATACATCGATTTTGATACAGCCGAAAAAACACCTTATCCTAGCGCAAAAACTTTTTATCAAAAAAAGTGAGGTTATTTTTTTTCTAAATTGGCTTGTTTCTGCTAAGTGGGTATATTTTCGTTATCCAGGTTGCGCAGTATTATGGTTAATGGACACAATGAACAGTTTACAGCCTGAACCATCATTTCAAAGAGTTACATGATCATGTCTGCAAGGGTTTCAGGTATTTTCTGGGTCTCTTCATGGTGGGAACTGTATGAAACCAGGACTTCATGTACAAGAAACACTGCTTCTCCTCCTCTGTGTTACTCTCACACAGAGAGAGGGAGAGAGAGAAAGAGAGGAGGCGGAAACCTCCATCTGCCCTGCTCGGTGACCGACCCGTCATCCTCAGGAACCGGGAGGAGACGGATCTTCTCCTCGCTTCTCTCCCTTCTACTTTATATAACACTGGATGCAGAAACGGGAATAACAACGGGAGGAAGGATGAAGTGAAGAAGTAAAATCAGGAGATTTAATATGGATGAGATCTATAGTCTATATATAGGCTATGCCCCGGACTGCACCACCGCCGCCGCCGCCACCATCTGCCCTCATGGTACCGGTAAGTCACGGAGGGAAAAGCCGGGGATCGACTCGTCCCGGGGCGGGTTGGTCCCGGCTATGACCGGGCGCTGATGCTAACTGACCCGTGAAAAATGACTTCTGAGGTCTTGTGAGGTCGGGTTACCGTTCAGCCATGTTGCAGGAGAGGGGGCGGGAGGGAAGAGGAGCGGAGGTGTGTGTGTAACAGTGTGTGTGTGTGTGGTCGCGCGCTGACACCTGCCCCTGTTCCCGGTAACGAGAGGCAGCGCGAGCGGAAACCGTTAGAGCCGTTCGGAACTGAACATCCCAAAACCCCGCGAGATGACTTTCTGACTCGGCGTGCCGGGGAGTGTGAGCGCCGTTCAGCCATGTTGCAGCAGGAGGGAGACGGAGGGAGAGAGGTAACCGACCAGCTAACGCACAGCGGTGCTCCGGGGGGCTCTGACACCGACCGACCGACCGACCAACACCGAGGGGACCGGAGGGGAGGGGAGCGAAGAGGAGGGGGGGTTGTGGTGAAACTGGTGTCCGGTGGATTCTCGCTCCCCTGCCGGATGCGGCGGCAGCAGCCCGCATGGTGTCGCCTAGAGACAGGGGCGAGAGGCTGAAGGAAACGGGGTCGAGGGTAGCGAGAACACCGAGGCGAAAGAACACAACATGTTCCCGTTATATACTGAGAAAAAATACTTCGTTTTGATGTTTAAGGTTTTACTTAAAGCAACATGTTTGGGGTGAATGTTGTCTTTAAATATTTGTTGAAGAATAAATCATTTTAAAAAATTGCATTATATTTTATAAATGTAACTTTGTAAAACAATCTGCTTAATTTTATTTTATTTTTTCTGCTTAAAAAGATTTTTTTTAATTATTTTTTTGTGTTATAGTATTTGCAAATGTTCATTATAATTTGACAAAATTTGTTTTCTTGGAAAAAATAACATTTACAAATATTTATTTTTATTTATTGTCATTTTATTTTTTAATACATTCTTTATAGTTGTAATAATGAATTTAATTATATTCTTTGTTTTTTATTTTTAAATTTAACTTACATATGACTTTGTATTTATTTCTCTTAATTGATTTATTAATCAAATTTTAATAATGTTTTATTTAATCTATGTTGCTTTAATTTTTTTTACCTTAACGTATTAAAAAAAGTTTTTATTTGATCTTTTTGCTATTTTTTTGTACCTTTCTTACCACTTTTTTGTTAAATTTGCCTTATTTATAATATTTAATTTACATTTAATTTTGTTATTTATATTTTACTTAATTTGTTTGTTAATGTGAGAAATGTATTATCTTATTGCTTTAATGAGTTTAATAATAGACCTGAAGGGTCATAACGACAGTATGTACACCTAAACATTTTTTAAAATTATAAATTATTCTATTCTGATCCCTTATTATATTTTGATTTTCATGCCATGTTTGAATTTAACTGTTGTGACAAATTTTTCAATATTTATTTTCTATTTCATGTGTATACAGTTAGCTAAATGTACATATAGTGTCTGCATGTGGTGTTTAGGGCAGAGACAGGATGGCAGAGCATGAAGAGATCAAGACTAACAGATGGTGGCAGGCTGAAGTGACGATTATTGATCGTAATTGATGATTGCTTGTCGGTGGGAAGGTCAGGGCGGGAGATGACACAGCAGGGTTTGTTACCATGGCGGTAACAGGAAAGATTTATCCTCTTATTATTATTAGGCTCTATCTGTTTAATAATTGATTCATTCACAGATTCACTTTGTTCGTGTTCCTCTTCCACTTTCTCACCCTCGTCCTCCTCCCTGCTCATCTTCCTCTCTCCCCGGCTTCACCTCGCTCCCCTCCATCCGTCTCTCTTCTTCTCTGTCTTTCAGGTCAATGAGAGGCAGCAACAGCTCGCTGTGAAGAGCAAATCCTCCCTCTCCTCTCTTCTCCACCATGATCTCCTCTCTTCCATACGTTAGCCTTCTTATTTTAGCAGTGCTGCCTTCCTCCTCTTCCTCCTCCTCTTTCTCCTCCTTTTCTTTCTCTCTTGCCCTTCTCTTTCTCTGAGTTTTGACTCTTGATTTTTCCTGTTTTATTTTTTTATTTTTGTTTTTTCCGTCAAACACACACGCACACACTCTTGTGAGATGAAGCGTGGGTCGAGTGTGTTGCAGCCTCCCTCTGATGCAGCCAAACGACACACACACCCCACTCTGACAAAGACACACTCCGGTGATGAGGCTTTGTCGATGAGTGTGTGTGACGCGCACGCCGCAGGTTCGAGTCCATTCCCAGCAGCCACCTCTCTGTTCAGCCCTGATGTCAGCACCAAGATGGCGTCTGACCTCCTCATCAGGCTTTCAGGTAGACACACACAGATTCATCAGTTTACACGGTGAGCTTCATTTCTGCACTTCTCCAGGATTTGACCTTTTTTCACTGACTTTAAAGTCAAATTATTTTCATTTTGAGACATTTCAAGATCACAAATGTTCTCAAATTGTGCCAGGATGTTTAGATAAAAACCCTTTAAAGATTAGCTATTATGCTTTCTTTAACAGATCTATGTATGCAAAACAGTAAATCTAAGTAAGCTGGTGTCGGCCACGCCCCCCAGCTCAACGTTTACACACGGCTGTGAAAATGGCTGCAATCAGATATGCAATTATACAACCATACATCTTTGAAAAGCAGAAGTGGAGCCTCTTGCACAATCAACTATGCAGCAAGTGGTTTCTGGATGGTAATCAATCAGTCAATCAAGTTTATTTGTAGCACATTTCAACAACATGGCAGATCAAACTGCTTTCCATCATAAACACATCATCAACAATTGTGAAGTCCAATAACATTAAATTTTGTCATGTACCGTCGTTAAAATCATCAACATGTTGGTCAATATTCCATTTATTATGGTTCTAAAGCAACTCTAAACAGCTGGGTTGTTAGCCCTGATTTAAAGGAAATCAGTGTTTCAGCTGTTTTGCAGTTTTCTGGAAGTTTGTTCCAGATTTGGTAAGTCAACAACAAAACACTCGTCTTTTCCAGCAGCCGTCGTACAGCAGTAAAACCAGCTGACCAAACGTGCTGGAGATCAGCTTGGGTTGCTAGGTGGCAGGTGGCGTTCTGTTGGGGTTGCTAGGTAACAGTTCAGCGCCCGTTTAATGTGATGTAACAATCAGAAGGTTTTTGAAATGGCTCATTTTCCAGACACCAAAAAAACGCCTGGGTGATTTTTTAAAGTGCTTTGGTTGTTTTTAGAAGCAGTTCAAACCCAACTGGAAGATCTAATTTAGAAATATTTGCAGTATATTTATGTTTGATGGTAAATATGACTGTTTGTTACTCGCCACATTGATCACAGATTATAATTTGGCATCCAGTGAGGCTAAGGCAACGGTGTAGTAAAAGTAATAAAGGAAGGACTGATTGATGTATTTTGGCAGAATCCAGATTAAAAACTGCTTTGACTTCATTGATAAAACAATATTTAAGCATAAAACTGTTATCTTGAAAGTTATACGTATGGAGTTTAGAGGGCCACATAAAATGCCACAGTGTGCTGGATTTGGCCCCTGAACCCTGAGTTTAACACACATGCTCTACAGAAAGCAGAAAAGCTCTGATTATAGGGAAAGTGTTAAAAATCATTAAAATTTGGGCTACCTGGGCAAAGGGAAGCTTAACCTGTCAACATGTCTGCTGCAGAGCGGCAACAGATGGGGAGAAATTGGGAAAAGTTACCTGATTTAATGAAATATTGCTGACTCTGAGGCCCAAGTGCAGCCAATTTATTCCAGCTGTAACTGAAAAACGATCCGGCAGACAGGCAAAGCAGCAGCAACCATCGAAGAAAGCTGTCATCTCAACCGAGCACATGCAAATTCCTCAGACTTACAGAGGATTAGGGGGGGAAATGCACCAAATCTTTGGAACAGAGTGGCATTTATTTGGCAACCTGGTAAATTACCAAACCTAAAATAATCTAAAATTATTTCCTCACCCAAACCTCCTGGATCCAGAAACGTTCCCTAAAAATAGCAGAAGAACGCTGTCTGATTATTTGTATTCTCTGCACAGCCAAGTTGGATTCTTTGAGCTTTGGAAAGCTACTGAATTTTTTTTTAAATATTGCACAACTTTTCATACACCTTTAACTTTTTAACTTATTTTTGGATAGAAAGTGAAAAGACAGTGGCTAGAAACAGATACATGGAGCATTAATTAGAGCAGCAGATGAGAGAATCAGTTCATAACTGTCTGTCTTAATGGTTTAGGTATATTAAGGTATATAACTTAAACCTTAATATACCTGCATATTATGCAGGTATACCCAGCCCTGTCACGATAACAAATTTTGCTGAGCGATTAATTGTCTAAAAAATTATTGTGATAAACGATAATATTGTTTCAAGACCTTTTGACACTGATTTAATGGAAATGACGTAATAATGCATGCGATTTCCTGCCATAGATAGAAACACTTTATTTTCAAAAGAACACATAACACTAGAACTGATAAACTAAATAAACAAAACAACCAAAAACAAAAATAAAATGGATTCTCAGTCTCCATTAACAACAAACGTACTTGAATAAAAACTAAGCAACATAAAGCCAAAGTGGGAATAGATACTGCATTCAACCAAAAGAGTGCAGATATGAAGTCTGTAAACTATATTACCCTTCAGTAATCACTAGATTTAAATAGAGAAGATGGGCCATCCGACTACCTGATGCAGTAGTTCACACTGCACGATTTTTTGCCCCTATTTTCCCTTTACGACAACCTTAGATCGTTGGCCTAAGATTTGGCCAACAGGATTTTATAATGGTTGTTTATAAAAAATCAATAATATGGGAATGAAATAGTGATGATTGGCATCCATCCATCCATCCATCCATCCATCCATCCATCCATCCATCCATCCATCCATCCATCCATCCATCCATCCATCCATCCATCCATCCATCCATCCATCCATCCATCCATCCATCCATCCATCCATCCATCCATCAGGCTAGTGCAAGTCTTCAGAGGTCAAAGGTTAAAAGTTGGACTATACCCCAACAGGCCAGTCTACCTCAGGATAAACCAGTTGCTTGGCTGGTCATTGGTTGCAACTTTAACGTCTAAATTACAATCTGGTTGGACGATTAAGGCTACATTTAAAAATAATATCAAACCGGTAACAAAAGGAAAGAAGAAAATCTGATGACAACCTCAAATTAAATTATCATAATTTGAGTAAAATGGAATAAAATCCCAGAAAACTGGATGCTATCACCCTGCTATGTCATGGTATCGTCAGGATCTCTGCCGACCTTTGACCTTTCGGGGTTCAAGTCTGTCCTGTCAGCTGAACTCTCTCTCTCTCCCTTCAGAGGCCACCCAGAAGGCCCAGATGCATCCTGGGAGCCAGGAGGAGGCGGAGCAGCAGGACGAACCCGGCGTCGCCCTGTCACCGGACGGCCCCGGTGCTAGTCCCGAGCCGCCGTCGCTGACCCACACCCCGGAGGGAAACGCCGTCACAGACACCCTGGCCTCAGACCTGCTCAGGAAGCTGGCAGGTACAGACAGACTGACCGACGTTACAGAAACGTCACCATGTTCACAGATAATAAAGAACACTTTGTCATGTTTCCTGGTGTTACAGAGCGCCAGGATGTCAGCGGCCACATGTTGAGGCTCAAAGAGGAAGAGGAGCCTCTGGAGGTCGACGCCATGACCCCAAGTCAGCCGGTCGTCAAGGAGACAACTCATTCCACGTTAAGGATGGCGAACCACCATCTCTTCACTGTAAAACCAGAAAACCAGTTCCTCACCAGGAATAACCCAGCTGACCAGTTGCACCCTGGAGCCAATATTTTGGACCAGTACAGCTTTGGTCTAAATGCAGCAGATGGATTTTCTTCCTCTAACCCAGCAGACTGCTTCTTGAACGCATCAAACGGTTTTCAGTTTCAGGTGAAACTGGAGGATTGTTCAGCTCCTGAAACCGCAGTGGAGGACCTGCTTCACCCCAGAGCCAAGATGGACGACCTTCGTCCTGTCAAAGCAAAGATTTCAGAGAAAACGTTCAATGGAGCTAAGATGAGCAACAAGTTTTTCTCTGGTATCACGAAGGAGAGCCAGTTTACTTCAGCGGCCATGTTGGAGAACGGGATTGTATCTGGAGCCAAGATGGCCGCTCAGGTTTTCTCTGGAGCGAAAATAGAGGAGCATTTTTTCTTTGGAGCCAAGATGGAGGACGAGTGCCTGAGAGCAGTCCTGTGGCAGGACATGTCCGTCAACCTGGCCTCTACGCTACTGCATCAGCTCTCCGGTAAGATAATTAATCACTGGTTGTTTTCAGGTCAATACGTTGCTTTTCTTCAGATATAGAGCAACGTTTATTCTCCAGGGTCAATGTGAACTCAAGTGAAACCCTAAAATGGAAACCTAGAAAGAAAACAGTTACTGCAACAAACTGTGGTTGAGCCGATGAATTTCATGGTTGGTTAAATTCACTGTCCCATGATTGTGATATTCTGGTTTGATCAGGGGTCATAAGATTTAACCGACCGAAATGGAGATCAGAACCAAACTCAGCAGAAATTGGGTGTAGAAATACAAATTGATTAAATTACATTTGAGGTTTTACCTTTTTCTATTGGGGATGCCCGTGTTTTAGCCTATTGGTCCGATATTGATAACCAATGTTTGCTTCCATCTTGCTGACATTTAAGTTTCATTAGGGGCGGGGCTAGTCATGTGGTATTTGTTCGGTCATGTGACTATGATAGTGATGCAGCAAAGGATTGTGGGGAGTTTAGCTGAATCAGAGACGCAACATGGTTGTTGTTTTTTGGCAAAATGGTAGGGAAATACATATAATTCAGTAAATGTCAGGCATAACTGTAATATTAATTTTGAATATAGATATCTAGCCACATCTTTATATTGTTGCAGCCCTACTTTCTATAATTTATTGTGATAATTGATGAAAATACTGAACTACCAAGAGAAATGAACCAACCTGTTGAAGGTTCAGCACCTGGAGATCTATGGTTTGTGCTGTTTGTTTATACTTGTTAAAAAACAGAGTAAACTTGATACAATCTGACACCATAACATGTCAGAAAACAAAGAAAAGCTCAAATTACAGCTGGGCGATATGGCTGAATAACATACCATCGTACAAATGTTTTTGTCTATTCATAATTATTCATTTTTTTCTTTAAATATCTGAAATACTGCCAAACCAGTGGCATGATCTTTCCTTGAAACTGCTACTGTGCAAGTTACTCAGTAGGTCGTTGCTAGGTAACCAAAGAGTGAGTGAGTTGCTAGGTAACCAAAGAGTGAGTGAGTTGCTAGGTAACCAAAGAGTGAGTGAGTTGATTCCACCAATTTAGCTTAGCTAGCTGTGAAAGGTTGTGAGAGCGACTAAATCTCCCAGAATGCTGTGCGGTTCTGGGTCAGAGTTAGTGAAATTATTAAACATTTTATCGGATTTATTATCTATTGATATTGATCACGTGTCTATTGCAACACATATTGTTATTGAGTTATTTTCCAGGCTTAGCTCAAATGTTACTGTAAGACAACTGAAAATCAATTTGGAAAAAATCGATTGGAGCTTAACAATCCAAATAACAGCTGAGAAAGCTGACAAACTCAGTCAAAGTATTATAAACCTGCTGGTGAAACAACACATGCTGTCTGGGCTTTAATTGATGAGTTATAAGATAACTTTTTCTTGGTTGTCGACAGAGAAGGTCAGTAAGTCCAGCTGTCAGCAGGTGGAGAGGATGGCTCCGCCCATCAGAAGCAGGTAGCATAAATAATTCCTACAGATAACCTCTCCATAAATAAATAAATCTCAGTTATGTGCCTGACTCTGTCTGTCTGTTTGTAGTCCTGCTCTGAAGATCAACATGGACCCCGTCCCTTCCTCTCCACTGTTGAGCGCCAGAGAAACCCCACATGGTAATAAACCCTGCTTTGGTTTGTTTTGCTTTTATTTAGCAGCAGAACAAACCCGAATGGAACCAGGCCAACATTTCTTTCAGATACCATCAGTATGGGACGATCTTGATTGACCAATCACAGACCAGCGAGCAACAGTTGGTGATAGTTTTGTTTTGGCATTTATGAATGTTATTCACTTTAACATGAACTAATCCAGATGTTAACCTGAGATCTGGTTTGGGGAAATATTGGTGAAACCCAATAAACCTGTCAGAACGGGCTCAACTTAGTGAAGAAACACACGTTTCTGTAGAGACAGAAAAGTGTGATCACTGGTTTTTGGTTCTATATTTAATTTCTGGTTATATTATTGTTAGGCATGTGTTGACATTAAGCCTGTTACTATGACAAATTTAGCTGGATGATAAATTGTCCCAGAAATTACTGTGATAAGCCATTTTAACTAATATATTATTAATAATAATAACGTATTAATGCAAGTACACCCTCTCAAATCTTGAGTGTCTACAGAACATATAACTGCTGGACTATCAGGCGTGAAAACAGCCGCCCAGCCTCTGTTCCTGCCACAGCTGTTCCACATCTCCTCTGATTGGCTCACCTGGTTCCCATCCCAATCTCCACTCCTTCCTCAGTATATCATCTCTCTTTTCTGTTACTTTCATAAGGGTTTCATGTTGGTGACAGTCATCGTCTGTCTTTATGTTTAAATTATTAAAAATCCCCCACTTCGCCGCTCTTCGTCATGTTGGTTCCAACTAAAACCAAACCAAAAAAGTCCAGTTTGGTTTAGTAACAGCCTGACTGAATCTAGTTAGAGCTTTTGTTGTTCTCACAGAGATAACCCACCTGTTATCTGATATTCACTGATAAAGCAGTAGTGTTTTTATCTGAATACAACACAAACACGCTAATGATGCAGAACACAGCACCGCCGGTTTTTCCTACAGGATGCGTAGGTCTCTCTCTGTTGATAGCAGTCTCTTGGCTCTGTTTTCTTTTAATTAGACATTTAATTAAACATGGAGTCAACATTATCACTGATGTGTCTCACCTGTCACTCCCGACCTTATTTTGAATAATAAAAAGTGACACTCTGGCAGAAACGAGGGCTGAGGAGAGCTGAAATATTGATGGAAGCGAATTTAAAGTGAAAGCGGGTTCACCAAAGGAACTGTGGGAGATTTAAACGGGTTTTATGAAACGGGAGAACAAAAGAAGAAAGGTGAATCTATAAGACGATGATTAGCAGAGTTTGAGACAGAGAGATGATCCTTCAGGGATCGATGTTTAAGATAATGTCTCCTTGTTGGACCCAAATCCTTCCTCCTCTCTGTCAAACCGTCTCTGTGTTAATAGAAACACGACAAAGAAAAACAGAACAAAGAGAGATAATACAAAACTGGATGGATGATTGTTGGATGGATGGATGATGGATGGATGGATGGATGATTGTTGGATGGATGGATGGTGGATGTTGGATGGATGGATGGATGGATGGATGGATGGATGGATGGATGGATGGATGGATGGATGGATAGATGGATGGATGGATGGATGGATGATTGTTGGATGGATGGATGGTGGATGTTGGATGGATGGATGGATGGATGGATGGATGGATGGATGGATGGATGGATGGATGGATGGATGGATGGATGGATGGATGGATGGATGGATGGATGGTGGATGGATGGATGGCTGGTGGATGGATGATGGATGGATGGTGGATGGATGGTGGATGGGTGGATGATGGATGGATGGATGGATGATGGATGGATGGTAGATGGATGGATAGTGGATGGATGGTGGATGGATGGTGGATAGATGGTGGATGGGTGGATGATGGATGGATGGATGGTAGATGGATGGTGGATGGATGGATGTAGATGGATGGATGGTGGATGGATGGTGGATGGGTGGATGATGGATGGATGGATGGATGATGGATGGATGGTAGATGGATGGATAGTGGATGGATGGATGGTGGATGGATGATGGATGGATGGTGGATGGATGGTGGATGGGTGGATGATGGATGGATGGATGGATGATGGATGGATGGTAGATGGATGGATAGTGGATGGATGGATGGATGGTGGATGGATGATGGATGGATGATGGATGGATGGATGATGGATGGATGGTGGATGGATGGTGGATGGATGATGGATGGATGTGGATGATGGATGTGGATGATGGATGGATGATGGATGGATGGATGTTTTGTCAGCAGCTGTCGGTTCTTCCATCTGTAGTTAAATCCATGAATCAGTTAAATTATCAGTTTATTTATTTATTTCCCGTCTTTTCTTTGTTCTGTTTTTTTCTGTTTTCTCGTGTTTCCCCGATAAGCTGGCGTCTCCTTTTCGTGCTAAATCTTCCTGACTAGTTGGCATTTAAACAACGCCTGGCTCGGCCCGGCTCGGCCCGGCCCGATGAACCCGGCTCACATGCAGATAGTTTTCACGCCTTCCACATGTGTGAATCCGAAGTGCAGACTGGAGCAGGTTCAGACAGAGGACTTTGTTAATAATTATCCTCTGTCAGATTCCCGTCTGATCCGACACGGCGTCATAAAAACTGCCAGGGAATTTGTTCCTCCAGACGCCTGCAGTGGTTTTATTGTCCCTCTGATTGGTGATGTTATTGGTTTTTAATGACCGTCTTCTGCTGCGCTGCTGTTGTTTGTGTTATGGATTAATGGACGCGTTGCCCTATGGCTTATAATAAAGATGCTTGTGAAGTTAAATTACCTCGTCAACGACAGGTTTGACAACAATAACTTCACATCATTAATCCACTCATTCATGAATCTGTTTGCAGGATTATAAACATATTTCCTTTTTCTCCACAGAAACGCAAACCAACGTCGTTAGAGATCAAACCTGGGGTTCTTCTTACTTCTTCAGGTAATTTTCACAGATTCTGCCCTTTCAGGAATCATAAAATAAAGCAAAGATAAATTCAATTTGTCAGTTTTATTACTGGAATTAATTTAGCAAATCATTTAATTCCCTCATTTAGCTTTATATGTTCCATTACTCCTCATTTTGATTAATTTTTTTAAAGCACAAAAACACAAATAAATTTCAAGTGATAAAAATATGTACTAGAACAAAATTAGGTGTTTTTTTTCTACATCCTTTACAGGATTAACTGCAGTAGCAAAGTATTTTTGAGCAGTTCTGTCATATTTTATGGTATATCTGGATAGCAGAGTGCTATCTGTAGTTAATAAACATATTACAACACTATCTAAATCTATAAAATACCGAATATTACTTCTGTATCATGTAGTATTAGTTGGTGTATCCAGCCTAATTATCCAGAACAAGCAGTGAAATCTCCTGGTTTTACTTTTTAATTTTGTACGTTACAGAAATATGTTGTGAATTAATACAGATATTAATATCACCTTTACGTGACCTAGAGCCCATGTAGTTCCCGGCTCCATTTAGGTCCAGTTGGTGCTGGAACGTTTTATTAAAATAATGAGCCCACTACAATATCATCTGCATAGAGTCGAACTCACCAGTAAGGATGACTGTGTTAGAGGCTGATTTAGTAATGTAAACTGTCGGTCAGATATAACTCATGACAGACACAACATTTATGACGTAAAGCTCGGGTCCGTTACCATGGCAACAGCCTGTTTTAGTTAATGAATACGTTTTCATCCATTTTAGGTGTCACGTGTGCGGCTTTGAGACGGAGGGCCACGCCCTTTTCAAGAGTCACATGACGGAGCACCGCCAATGGGAACACGGCTCCTTCTCGCTTCACTGCTGCAGGTGCGACCATTCGACCAATCAGGAGGCGGAGATGATGGCCCATGTGGACACGCACATACACGGCGACACTGGAGAAATGAGGTCAGCAGGTGTCCTTTTCTGCAATTGTTTTCTTCATTATGTTTTAATTTTATTTTCAGAAAACAAAGATGTTTAAACATTTCATAACAAAATAGTAACAATGTTTTGAGTTTTTTATGGTTTTTGTAGCTTATTGTCACATCCTGAAGGGTCATTGGCTTGAAATTTTACCTAAACGTCACAAACTTTTGACACATTTAATATAATTAAGTACTTGTATTTTTTAAACAATACTGTTTTAACTAAAAATCTTTGGTTTTAGCTTAAATGTTTTTTTTAATGTCTTGAATGTAGTTTATAGGAACAGATATTATAAATAGTATCGTGGTCAGAAGTTTACATACTCACTACAGGCATGAGTGTCATTACATTTTTTATATTTAGCTTCATTTTAAGGGTAAATGACTAAATTAATAGTTTAAATAAATGTTTGAAATTATACAAGCAGATTTAAATATGTATATATAACAAGTAATATTTTGATTATTTCTTTAGAATAATTTAGATACAAAGAAATGTGAGTAGTCAAATTTTCCACAAATAATTTGGAATTACAATCCAAACACTCCAAAAACACAAAATATTTTCAGGTATTTTTCCCCAGTTTTAGTGCAAATATATTAGAACTTGAAATAAGATAAAACTAAACTACAAGTAACTTTTCAACAAGACCATGGAGCTTGTTTTGAGTGAATATTGATGAAAAGCTGCAGATTTCTTCATTTGTAATATGGGAAAAACATCTTGTTTCCTAAACTATTTAAATTGCTTTGAGAAAGGCATTTGGTTGGTTGGGCTGAAAATAAATGCACACCACACTTTTCAGATTTTATTTCTAAAGGATAGTCAGTCAATAACATTTCAGCAACAGGACAGTCCACCATAAAATCACAAAAATAAAACACCGTCACTAACAGAAGAACCAGAAATGTTTCATTTTCTCTCTGACAATAAATCAGAATTTGTCTGATTTTCTGTCAGATTAAATCCTAAATAAAGACGATAAAGTGGCAGAGTTCATAACGTTCGACTGTGAATGTTTCTCATCGTCCAGACGCCCGGCTCCTCTCCCCGCCGCCCCCAGCCGAGCTCTGCCGGTCGCCGTGGCAACGCAAGCGGAGCAGAGCACCTCCGAGCATCGCTGCCGCATCTGCCAGAGGTCGTTTCCCGGGCAACCGGAGCTGCTGGCCCACTTCCAGGGTCATCGCCAGGGCAACCAGTACCGGTGCGACCGCTGCGGCCACCTGACGCGGACGGCCAACAAGCTGGTGGAGCACGTGCGCGTCCACACGGGCGAGCGGCCGTTCACCTGCGGCCTCTGCCCCTACAGCGCCAAGCGGCGGGACAGCCTGCGGCTGCACTGCAAGGTGAAGCACGCTAACGCCAGCGCTAACGCCAGCGCTAACGCCGACGTGCACACTCACCGGACCTACGCCCCCCACGGAGACGGTCAGCGCTCCAGCAAACACGTCCGGCGGCTGCACACCGCCTCCTCTCTTCCTCGCCCTGCTGCTCCTCCTCTCCCTCCGCTGCTCTCCGACCGCGCAGGATGGAGGGATTTATCTCCTCTCCTCCCCATCACAACACTCATCTCTCTGAAACCTCGCTCCTATTTCTCCTCCTCCTCCTCCTCTTCCTCACCGCCCTGCTCCAACAAACACTCCTTCCTGGGTTACCTCGGCCTCACTTCTTTGTAAATGTTTGCTCTCCTCTCATCCTCCCTCCCTTCTATCCGTCCTCTGGACTATAAAGCGATGGATGTAAAGTCACCCAGCACTACGTATGAGAATGTCAAACAGCGCTCACATAGGGAATGTTTTCTATTTATTCTACTTTTGCATCAAGCTCGTGGTTTTGCCTGCTTTACTCTTTCATATAGCCACTCTACTCTTAGCTAGGTGACCGTGGGACATATTTATCTATCGCCCGTCTCTCGTCCTCCAGAAATACTGAACCTAAAGATCCGGATTATTTCGTAGTGAAAAACTGTTTTATTTGGATGAAAAGCCTTTCTGAATGAAGTCTGGTTAGTCACTGAAGGAAAGGTCAGATTAGATCAGAGGAGATGCCTCCAGTTTAAAGAAAATCAAGCTGAGCAACATTTTTTAAGTTCGTCTTTCAGAGAAGAGAAAGCTATCATGAAGTTAGCGTCGCTTAGACAGCAGCTAGTCGGATAAAAGAGTTATCCGACTAGCTCACAATGACATGAAAAAGATCTTTATTTACATTTTATGAAGAACAAATTCAAACAAAAATCACAGTTTTGTACAAAGTCTTTATGATTCGAGACTAAAATCAGATTAAACATGCAAATAGTGTGAGAATAAAATCATTAATATGACACTAAAGTCAGAATAATACGAGAATAATGTAATAAAATGAGGATAAAATGATAATAACCTCTCTATACCATGACTGCAGGTTTCTAGTGTAATGACCAACTTTCTGTTTGTTTCCATCTCATTTTGTGTGAAGTCGCCTCCAAACTTACTGTCTGATTTTTATTTCCTCTTGACTTTAACTTGAAATCATAAAAATATTTTAAAAACTTTTTTTCCTTATAAATTAAAAGAGCTAAAATCCAGACTAAAAATGTTAACCTTCTTTTAGTTAAATGTTAGGAATCCAGATTTCCTGTAGTTAATTAAATTCTCACTCATTAAGGGCTAACTATCATTATTTAAGGTAACCGGTATCATCAAATCCATGAAGTGCTTTTATTTTGTTCTCAGCTGTAGTTTTTCTACTTCCTGTTGGGAGTTTCAGTCGTTGCCTTGTCTTTGTTGCTCCAGGATTTTTAGGGATTCATTGTTTCTGGAGGATGGTGATGAAATTTCTGATACCTGTGTTGTGTATTGATGATGTATTTGTGTTTACATAACAACATGAGGCTCTACGGAGTACAAAACATCTCGAAAGTTGCACTAAAATGTTGGTTTTCCGAGACGAGAGAGGAATCAGTTTAGACATTTCTTTATTTTATTACAATCACTGAAACACTCAAAAAGCCAAATAATCCCACATATTTACATTATATCCCATTTTAACAGTTGATTAACGGTTTAATTAAATATAATATCAGGAATCAGAAACATAAACAAATGGGCAGACCTAATTAAAGTAATGTTGTAAATTTTCTCACTTTCCAACCTGAATGAAGCAAAAAAAAAAACAAATAACATCATATCTTTTTAAACCCTGTTATTTTTTAAAGTGTTGATCAAAACATGGAGGATTGTGCAATTTACCTTTTCGCATATTTTTATTTATAGATTTATTCACATGACTTTATTATCACAGCTTGACAGGAAGTGATTATTCCCCCAGAGAAGAATCACTTAATCTGCTTTATTATTTTTCAAAAACCTGGAGGTGTGTTGGGCATGAACAAATACAGAAAATGCTTTTGTATTTTTTCAACTCAATATTTTATTGAAAAACAACAAAAGACAACACACCAGATGGCAAACTTTAATTATCTTTAATTATTCACATCTTCTGAATTCAGCAGGAAGACAAACATATTTTTAATGAGATAAAACAGAAAAACAATCATCAGTCCTATAATTTACTCTTTAATTTCACATTTCTGAGGAATTATTTGAAATCACTGAAGACAAAAGCAAAAATTAGCTTTAAATGGTTCTAATCTTTAAGCCTCATTCAGTTATAAACATTTCTGTAAAATAAAACATACATTTCATTCAATTCAAGTTAATTATATTACACCCATTCACATCAACCTAATTCATTTCAATACATAATCTTAATCTGCTTTGTGTCGTTCCATGTATGCTTGGATTTTTTAAAAACACTTGATATGTTTGGTCTAAACATGAGGAAACTAAATTTTTGAACATCAGGTCCTGTAACGTCTTTAAATGTTTGCATGTTGTGTTTTTATGAAAGTTTCTGCTATCAAAGTTCAGGTACATGAGTGAGAAATTCACAGAGTCCTGCTGGATCATGGCTAGAACAGATCAGCAACATTTACGGGTCAAAGAGCCACTTTTCCTCTCGCTGCTACAAAATAAAACTTTACATGAGCTGCTGGATTTACCTGTAATCCACCTTCTGGAGCTAAACCAAAAATTAGCTACATATTGGCAGAATCATGCTGAGCACTAATCAATACTAACCGATATGCAATGCTTCTATTCATTGGTTACAATTAATTTGCAAAAAATTTATTTCAATTTAATTTCACTAACTTTCTTTCCAAGTTAGCACTAAAGAAAAAATAGCTAGCTGTTAGCTCATTAGCTACTAACTGATGTACAATGGTTCCATCCATTGGTACCTTAAATTAGCGCCTTAAAATTTATCTTGAAAATTTTGATTAAGGGGAAAATAAATACTAAACATTTTCAATGTAAGCAAAAAATGCTAAACGAAAAATTAGCAAGTTGTTACTGTAACAGGAAGTGAGCCTACCACTGCTTAAACCGTAAATATTTGTTTCAATATCTGGTGTGCTGTCTATTTGCTGTTTTTGGGGAACATTTTGATTTAAATAACTTATTTTGTTCGATATGTTAGCATCCACCTGTTTTCTGTAATCAGGGCAGAAAAAACATTTAAATTTTGACATTTTTTGTTGTTTTTTGCTTCCAAATTTAACCTTGGATGAACTTCAATCACCTTAAAATTCCTTGTGTACCAAAAGTTTTTATTCTTTTTGCCTTTTTTGGCTTCATTTTCATGTTTAGACTGAATGTAACGCGGCTTTTCTGTGACCCAGCATGTCTTAAGAGCAGGTTCATAATGAAAATAACTCACTTTAGACAGGAACAGCCTTCCTTCCCCGCTCCCTGACAACAGGACGTAATTATATGAATGTTTCAGCTCACCACGTTTTACTGCTTATGTTGTTGTGGTTTGCTGCAGATTCATGAGATGCAATCTGAATATTTCTAAGCTTTTTATTTATTCATGTTTTTGTTGCACAATGCGCATGTGCAGAAGAGACAATAACGTGTGCAGGAAGGACGAGACAAACCTGCACACCGGTGTTTTAATATGAAATCTAATCAATGGTGCTGGACTCTGCACGTCTCTTTTTTTAACACTTTATTTACTCACAGATGCATGAAATAGTAGAAACATTTTGTCTGTGGTTCACTTTTCATTTCCTGGGTTTCTCTGCTGTATCCTTGTAACTGTTTGCTGCTGCGATGATCAATAATAAACTTTAATTTCATCCGGCTCACCTCTGCTCCCGGGTCCTTCCCTGCTCAGGTCACGTGACTTTCGGATCGCGTTACCGTGCAGAAAGTGGGTGTTAAAGGCTGCAGTGATTTCATAAGATGACTCCGCGGAGCCGCGATGCGCTGCGAGCCGAGCAGGAGAAACGGCTCCGGGAGGCGGAGGGGAAGAAAAACGGGCCGTTTCCAGAGAGAAACCGGGATGAAGGTCACGCACCGCATTCACCACGCGAGTGGGAGGATGAGTGTCAGCCGCCATGGGTCCTGTCCCCCTCCTCGCCCGTTGCCATGGCGACCTGGCATGCTGTAGAACCGAGCCGCGGCGCGAAGGCCGCGGTCCGCCGCGCACAAAGGTCATTATTAGATCTGAGGAAATGGCACCGGAGGAGGAAGAAGAGGAGCCGGGAGGTGGAGGAGGAAGCTCAAGATGGGAGAAATGCCACATGTCTGCGACAGACTGTGAGGGTCACTGTGGAGAGGGAGATAAGGAGGACATTTTGAGGGTTAGCTCAGAAAAATTCTAGAAAAGCTCGGAAATTTCTAGGTTTGAAAAGTCAAATGTTTGCTTAAAAAAACACACACATCTTTAGATTAATGTCAGAAATGTTCTAGAAAAAAAAAACTCCACCTAAAGTGAAAAATTCGTGAGAAAAAAATTATAGAAGAAATGAGGAATTTCTCAGTTTTAAAAGTTAAAAATTTGCTAGAAAAAAAAGCAGAATTTTTTGTAGATTATTCTCAGAATATTAAAAAAATAATAATAATAACATTTCTGAGGAAGGACCTTATTTGTTAGCTAGTTCTGCTAATCTACCCCCTTTGCTTTTTCCACTCCTCTTTAAATTTCTGTCTGGTTTTCCAAGAGGTGTGAGAGAAAACTCCAAAATACTGAAATTAATCTCAGAAATTTTCTGGAAAAAGCAAGGAAAGTTCTGAGTTCAACAAAACAAAAATTTACACAAAAAGAAGACATTTTTAGATTATTCTCTGAATTTTTCTGGAAAAAAACTTGGACATGTTCAACTTTGTGAAATTTTCTGAGTTTCTCAGAAATTTCCAATTGTTTTGTTTTTGGAAAATTTCTGAGATTAGTTTCTCAAAAGCTCAGACAATACTTGAACTCTGACCCCAAATCCAGGAGGAGCTGAGAAGGGAAGTTTGCATAGAGAGAAGGAAGATGTTCAATCTTTTCCTCCATCAGTCATAATGAGCCAGGACCATATCCCCTACTCTAACATCTTTCTAACCACACGGCTAAAGAGGAGCAGCAAAAGCAAATGAGGTGGATTAGCAGAGCTTGCAACAGCTGTTGGTGTCACCTAGGACATGTGGAATATCGTCTCTGCTGCCTTAGTCTGGAGGTGTCAGCATGAAACTGTTACAGCAACAGTCTTCAGTCAGAAGCTTCTTCAGATTCGTTGCATGACTGACTGCTACTGGAGAATCTTCCAGCAACTCTTTGAATGTACTGCAATGATATTTAATTTCTTTTTGGAAGAAATAAAGTAGTTTTAATCTGAACTGGACTAGATTTTTCAGGTCACCAACATTTTTATTATCATAAAAATTCAACCTGAGTCGACAGAAAAGCAGATTTCAAAATTGTGAGCATTTTGTTAATAAATCTTAAACTGTCTAAAAACATATTTTTAAAATCTTTACAGTCGTTCATACAGTTGTACTAAGTGTCTTAGTTGATCATCGTTCTTAACATCCAGATTATTGGTTGAAGGTCCTCGTGTCCCTCCTTGATGCCGTTTAGCTAACTGGTGTAGAAAAAGTTTTCTAGACGCTGCGTTTCCATATGTGCAGCCTGCTGCATATCCTCATTACCGTCCCCCTGCCGATCCCATAAATTATAGATTAAACAAGCCAGCGGTGTGGAAACCTGTTTGAATTGGCTCCTGCTGCACGGCTAAGTAGCGTCAGGTTATTAACCAGGATAATCATCCAAACCAGGCACAAAGTTTAGGAATTTGTGATTGAATCCTGGAGCTTTTTGTTTTAAATATCAACTGCATGAGTTAAACACTTTAGAAATTGTTTAAAAATGTTAAATATCACGCCTTCCTTACTTTTAAAGACATCTCTTATTATTATAATATTATTCGTACACAAGAAAAGGTGCGATAGGACATCAAAGGATTGACAAAAAATTTTAACAAATTGAAACAGAAAGTTGCAGAAAATTAAGTTCAAACACATTTTATTTATCGTAAAAGGGAAATTAAATGTTGCTGAAACTCATATTAATTAAAAATTCTTCAAAGAGACGTTGAAGATGGTGATGCTGTGGACAGCAACAATCTCCAACAATCTCCAGTAGCAGTCAGCCTCGCAACAAATCTCAAGAAGCCTCTGACTGAAGACTAAAAGATATTTTATCATTAGTAATTAGCTGGTTTTGCTTATCTACCTCCTTTGCTTTTGCCACTCCTCTTTGAATTTCTGTCTGATTGTGTGGTTAGAAAGATGTTGGAGTAGGGGATCTGACCATTTCCTATTGGTTCAGAGAATATCCACCATTTTAAAGTAATTGAATGTTTTTTTTTAATCTTACCAAAAATACTTGGTAGGTTTGACCCTGCCTCTTGACTCCCGGGTAAGAGGTGGGGTCGCCCTGGACAGGTCACCAGTCTGTCGCAGGGCAACACAGAGTCACTCACACCTAGGGGCAATTTGGAGAAGCCAAATAACCTGACAGTCATGTTTTTGGACTGTGGGAGAAAACTGGAGTACCTGGAGAAAACCCATGCATGCACAGGGAGGACATGCAAACTCCACACAGAAAGACTGGAGCCAGGAATTGAACCCAGAACCTTCTTGCTACAAGGCTACAGCTCTACCAACTGAGCCACTGTGCAGCCTGAAAACTGAAATTGAAATTTGAGGAACAAAAGTATTAAACTGATCTAGGAGAAGAAATGTCCATTTTCTGTAATGAATGAATCGTAGTGCAGAACAACATGTTCCAGCTGCCCAGACGACACTCAGCAGTTTCTCTGAAGGCTGGAAATCAATGATGCTGCTGCTGGAGCTGCTGCTGCTGCAACTGATGCTGCAGCTGCTGCAACTGATGCTGCAGCAGCTGCTGCTGGATGCAGGAACAAGTAATGACAAAGGTGAGGATGATGATGAGAAGGGAGGGAAGAACTGATCTGCAACTTGTTTTTAAACAGCAGCTGATTCACTTTGTTGTTATAATTATTTTTTATTGCATTTTAAGATTTTCTGTAAATAAAAAGGTAAAAAATTCAGAGATTTATTTTGTTAATGATTTCTGGGAATTTTCCAACAAATGTAATGCAATATGCAGTGAAGAACAAAAAGTTTTAGCAGTGACTAAAGTTTTGTTTTCTACAAAATTTGATGTGTTAATAGTAATTATTATTATTAAAATTATTATTATTATTATTATTATTGTTATTGTTGTTGTTGTTGTTTTGAATTATATTTGAATATATTTCTTCAATTATTTCATATTTCCTGTGCTATCCAGTCCATTATGAAGTCTTTTAAGCTATCCTTATAGTTTATGAAGTATAGCCTAACATTGATTGGTTAACCTGCACAGCAACTCAACTGCAGACCAATCAGCTTGTTAATAGAGAAAAACCAGTTTATATGAGTAAAACCTGCTGGTTGATAGGAAATAATTACAGAAAAAATAAAAACATGATCATATGTTTGAAATAAATATTTTCACATGAACAATTAAAATGGTGTGTTAAATAAATAAAATGTTACACGATAATAAATCAATTCATTAATTTATTTATTTAACATTAGTATTTCCAAATGTTTTGGATATCACTAATGTTATTTATTTAACAAGTTATGAATATAAATTTGGTTGTTTTAAAAAACAAGAAAGAGATATTTGCTATCTGACAGTTTGATAAAAGTGTTTTTGTTGTTTTTGTCTTTTTCAGTCATTTCTCCGTAAGACTGATACTCTGTTTAGCTTTTACTTTGAAATTAAACCGGAAACAATACGTAACACTGCGTGTGACTTCACTCTCATGGCCAGAAGGGGGCGTGTTGTCAGTTTTTAGCTCTCCTGCTAACGGCAGGCTAAAGTTTCACTTTCTGCCGCTGAGGAGGTTCCTGTGCTGGACACCCAGGACTTCCCGGGAAACGAAACCAGAAGTAGTTCTAGTTTTACCAGAGGGCCTCCAGATCGCAAATGTGTATTTGCAACTACATTCAGCGGTGATATTACCAGTTTGTGTTCAAGTTTCTCCCCTTTGACCGCCTCCTAACCGTCGCTTTACGCAGCTAGCTTTAGCGGCTAGCCCCCCGCTAGCATGGACAGCGGCGGAAACATGCAGAGTAATGAGGAGCGAAACGCGGAGAAACAGATGGATAACTACTTGAAAACGATAGGTTTTCATCGGAAGAAGATTGCCAAAGATGGATCGTGTCTGTTCCGAGCCGTGGCCGAGCAGGTAAAGTGAAGCAAAGCAGTAAAATGTTTGTGGGAAGTTGTTCTCCAGTTAGCTTGCTGCGCTCAGGTGAGGTGTGTTTGTTGTGTTGCTGTGCGATAGCAACTTCTCCGAGTTTAAATTTAAGTTTCCCAAACGGGGAACGCCGCAGGATAAATCTAACACGCCTCTGTGGTTTCCTACTCCCAAGTACTCGATCTAAACTTACAATATAACACAGATGTTTTATGTTTCTGTCTTAAAAGTGGCATAACGCTGAATCCTGCCTGTTTTAAGTGTTGACCCTTGACCCTGCCCAGGTACTGCACTGCCAGAGCCTCCACACTGAGGTCCGGGCCAAATGCGTGGAGTTCCTGAAGCAGAACCGGGACAGCTATGAGGCGGTAAGCACCAGCTTTAACCACACTTTACATTTATAACATAATTTCATTCTATTATGGGAATATTATGATTCTAGACAGAGCTGAGTACAGTACCTAGAAAGTAAAGTAAAAATAGGTACAGTACCTAGAAAGTAAAGTAAAAATAGCAACTCTAAAACATATTTATATTCAAATAAGAGTAAAGAGATACTGAGCTCATAACAACTGATTTAATTTAAATGATGTCCTCAGAGATTAAAAATATAAAGTTTTGAGCAAATTTTGATATTTTAAACACTAAAATTATAGGTCATATGCAAATACATATGATTATAAAACAAAATTCTGTCAAATAAAATAAAACTAATACATGCAGTAGGTAATATAAATAAATGTTAGTGTCTGTAGTGACAATACATTTTGTTTACTGTGTGTTCACTTGACCTCCAAATGCAGCAGATAGAAAATAACATCAGAACATCAAAGATGGCAAATAAACAAAGAGGTCTCACTTTGACATAAATATCAGGTACATTGTTGTTCATTCAGAAAAGTTATTTCCTACTGGGTAGAGTCAGAAATTTTACTCAGTAAGAATATTGAGTAAAATTTCTTAGCGTCCACAGACATTGTGGTTAAAAAAACATAAAGTATCTTTTCCCCTAAAATTTACTGAAGTAAACGTAACTAGAAATCATTGCATTTCCTGTGAAACTTCAGTGTGAACGTTGTAAACTGAATATTTTCAGTGAAAATTGCAGCAGCATTAGAAGAGATGCAGAACTGTAACAAATAAAAAAATAGGCAGAAGCAGCAGAATAAAACAAAATCCTGAAAAATGAATAGAAAAACTGTAGAAGAGGAGTAAAAACTTTCAGTCAACACAAATATGCCACCAGAAGAGGATCAGAAATTACAAAGCTCAACTGTAAGGTTGCAACAGTTTATAAGCTAAAATGAGCTAAAGCTAGCTGAAACACTAATGATAGCATCTGAGCTAGCGCTAGCATGTTGAGCCTAGAATTATGGTTGGAGTTTGTGTTTAATAACCGTAGAACTGGCCAACACGGCTTAAAAATACTTTTATTTTCACATCCAATCTGATTTTTATCGTTTATTTTTTTTCATTTAGTTTCTCCATTTCCCCTTTCAGAAAATATTTTTGACCTAATTTCAAAGTCCAATTTAATACAAGCTGTAAAATAGATGGACGCCCATGGAGTGGATTGATGGAAAAATAAAAAAATCAGATTGAACAAAAATTATATCTTCATAAACAGCAAATTTGATAAAAACTGGTTAATTTAAATCAGGAGAGTTTCACTAGTTTTCTTTCTTCCTCTTAACTTTCCGGCTGTAATTTAGACCTAATAAAAGCTTCTTTTCTCACTCGTTTTGTCGGCAGAAGCCAAAGGTTAAAGGTCAGCTCTGGTTTTATGACTTCACGAAGCGGTTAAATATTATTATCAGGTTTCAGAAACGGCTCAGATTCCTGGTTGTTTCCAGTTGTGCTACTCATTTTTTCACATTATTTTGGCCTTACAAGTGAAAAATATCGACTCCAACTTGAGATTTTTCTACATTTTAATTTATCAAAAATGGAGTTTGAGTGAACGACAGACGGAGGTGGAAACATTTCAGGTTTTATCGGTGAATCAGACGACATAAACAGCAGAAACTGAGACTCCATGTTGCTTTAATGGCTTTATGAAGGAGGAATGAATAAAAGCTGTTAATGATTCAGACTCAGCTGCCGGTTTGTTTCCTTAAAGCTGGACTGAAAGTGAAAGATGAACGTCTTTATGATCCCGATCAGGAAATTTCTCCTGTAAGAATGCTGCAGAACCGAACCGGTTACTTTCAGGCACTGACTGATGACCTGCTATGAATTCTGGGAGTTTGAGTCCTTTACTTACTGCTTTTACAGATCATGTAATGGAGAAAGACATTTATGTTTTTATATGTTTGCATTTTGAGGAATTATTGATTACATTTTTATTTAAATTACCAACAATAAGTAGCAACTGTTATGCATTTTAAAAATATTATGAACATTTATGGTTATTATTAAGATATAAGCAAAGTGGAAACATGCAGCAATAAGGAGATTTAATTGATATTATTGAATAAAAGGTCAGGCTATTATTAGTTTGAGGTTTTAAGGAAAACATTTTTATTTAGTAGGTAAACAACATGATGAGAACATGAAAAAAAAGATTTAAGAAAACTTTCATCGAAGTGGTTGAGAGAAACAAAACTATAAAAAAATGACTTTATGAGTTTATTGTCTCATAAATTTCACTCTAAAGCCAAAATTCTCCAAACTAAACTAAAATAATCTTTTAATGTGACCAAAAAATCTAGAAATAAAAAACCATTTAATTACTAAACATTAAATGATCATTTTAAGCACTAAAGACTGAAACAAACCAGAAGTTCAAACACGAAGTCAGAGAAATGGCTGGTTTAAATCCGAGTCATCACATTTCTGTAAAACATTTTGTTATGTAAATATTTCCTTTGATGTTTTTCATGTCTCTGGACTCGTTGCTCTGATTTCTGTTTCAGTTTATCGAGGGAAACTTTGAGGAATACCTCAGCAAGCTGCAGGACCCGCAGGTAAAACCTCAGCTTGATTATTTCACTCTGTGGCGTTTCGCTGAATGTAAACTGATGACATCACGGTTTTACAGCAATGGGTAGGAGAAGTGGAGATCAACGCTCTGGCTGTCATGTATAAGTAAGTACACCCGCTGCTTCGTAAAGTAAACACACCCGCTGTCGTCTAGAGATAAAAATGTTCTTTAGTTTCATTCCTGTGTCCAGTTTTGAGGTTTTTGGCCTTTGGAGTCAGAAAACTATTTAAAATCAAAAGTTATCATTCATCTCTACGTAAAACCAACATGAATGACGAAGGAAGAAAATCAGTTGCTATGGCGATCTCACTGAAATACAAAGCAGAGTTCAAAGTTCAGCTTTAAATCGATTGGTAAAACTGTTCTGGATGCTGGAAGAGAGTCTGGTGATGACTCCCCTCATTCCTTTTGTTTCCATCAGGAGAGACTTCCTGATCTTCCAGGAACCCGGCAAGCCGGCGGTCAACATCACAGACAACAACTTCAAGGACAAAGTGAGGATCCGCAGCCTGACGCTTTCAAACATCTACATTCAGCTCTGGCTCAAACTCCAAGTCTAAGAAATGTGGACAAATGTTAGCATGTCAGCAGCAAAAATAATCCTGGCTTTAATGTTTAAATATTAATTATTTTGATGATTAATCGATTAATCAGACATAAAAATCACCACATTTTGCTGATTTTATTTATTTTTTTATTTAACCACTTGGGCCCTTTTTTTTTAGACAATATTTGAAATACATTTGAAGGTGCAAATAATTCAGTTATTTTTTTCAATAATAAAAAATTCAGCCTAAAATGTTATAACATCATTTCCCTTTAGTGAACATTTGATGATTTATAGCAAAGATGCATCTGCAGGTAAAAATACGGTCTGCTGGTCTGTTGGTTCCTTTTGAGTGATAATAATTTGATTATAAAATGCCCTTAATATTTTTTTACAGAATTTCAACAGAGTGAAGGTAAAACTGTAATTTGAGGAGTTTTTATTGGAACATATTTATAGAAAAATTTATATTTTCCATCTTAAATGCAAAATGTTTATATTTTTGCTCAGTTTTGGATTAATTACGGTTCTGATTGTGTTGTTCTTTCAGCAAATCTAAATTTTTAGAGTCAGTGTTCCTGTTAACAATCGATTACCAAATTTCTAGATGATCATTTAATCGATTAATCGTAATCAGTTTGATTAATCGTTAATAAATATTGGGTTAAAATGTGAAAACGTTGAGAGAAGTCACAGCTTTCTTTAACTTGATCTCCCGGCTGGTCGGTGTGCTGCTGGCCTCCCGGGTCAGAACCGGGCCTCTAACGGGTCCGTTTCCCTCTCCTCCAGGTGCGGTTGTGCTTCCTGAATGGAAACCACTACGACAGCGTTTACCCCATCACCCACATGAAGAGCGCTGCTCTCTGCCAGTGTAAGTCACAGCAGGAGGTCCTTCTGCTGCTGCCCGGCTTATTCCAGATCAGAACCCAGTTTTTCTTAAAGTACCGAAGCAGAACTCAGCAGATTGATGCCAGGACTCCTGGATGTCATGTTGACAAACTTACAGTAACAATAGAAAAACAGAAACTGGCAGATGGTCGTTTCTGACCCGTTTGGATCCAACCCCAAAACTCAGCAGAATCCATTTCAGGTCAATTTATTTCCTCTCTTCTTTCTTTCTATTCTTCCGTCAGTCCATCATTATGTCCTTTGTCCCTCCCTTTTGTCCAACTTTCTTTCCTTTCTTCCTTGTTTCCTCTGTTTTTTTCACATATTCGTTTTTTTTCCTTCTCTGTGTCCTTCCTTCCTTTCCTTGTTTCCTTCTTTGTGCTTTTTGTCTTCCTTGTTTTTTTATTCAATTCTTCCTTGTGTTTTGCTTTTGTGTCCTTTCTTTCCGTCTTTCTGTCTGTTTATTTTGGTCTTTTTTGCTTTTTGTCTTTCTTTTCTGTGTTTCTCTTTTCCTTTATTTCTTCCTCCTCTCTCTCTCTGTTTTTTGCTGGTTTTATATTTAAATCCTGACGGCTGTAACTTACAGTTTTTCTATTTTGAACTGTGGAGAGGATCCCTTTTCTCTGTTTTCCCTCTAAAATATGTTGTTAGGTGAACAGATAGTCTGACCTTTGACCTCCAGTCTGGTTCCAGTAGTGTTGAGTTTGCTTCCTGTCCTGCAGCCATCTTGTACGAGCTGCTGTACGAAGGCGTCTTCAGGGTGGACCGCGGCTCCCTGGGCCCGTGTCAGAGGACGAGCCGGGCCTCGGACCTGCTGAGTGACGACTGCATGGCCGTCTGCGGCAGCAGCGACGAGTCCGACCAGGAAACCCACGAGCCGCTTTGGTGGGAGACGACGCCGCGCTGCAGAGAAATGAAGCTTCTGAAATCCAGTGAAACTCAAAAACGTTTCGTTTGTTTTCATCGTCACAGGGTGGAAAACGGAACCGGCTCGGTTTCCTCCAGACCCGGCAGCTACCGGGTAACTGCTGGGCAGAAAATACTCCCGTTACTTCAGTAACCTTTGGAAAAAAATACTTTTAGGGTTTTCTGCTACACTGCAAAATATAAAATTCTACCAAGAATTTTTTTATCTAGTTTCTAATGCAAACATCAAAGTTTTGTATTAAGTAAAAAGTGTCTTTTCAGTTAGAGATAGAAACTTGTTTTCAGTCAGTAGCTCCTTAATATTGATTCAAAAAGCTGCACTGGGTTCTGGTGCTGCCTGGTTCCGACCTGCTCTGGGTGACGCTGTGTCTGTTTCAGGGCCGGGGCCGCGGCCGGAGCCTGCCGGAGCGGGTGAGGCGCTCCCTGAACCCGACTCTGCTCCGAAACGTCGACTACGACATCTGGCACAAGACCAAGAGAGGTGGGCGAAACAGAAACGCTCTCAATCACGTCGTCTCTTACATCCGACTGCAAAACCACAAACCAGCCGACTGCTCGGGTTTCTGGTGCAAATATATTAGTTCACTAGAAATAAGACCAAACCAACGTTCAGCAAAATACAGGAGCTTGTTTTAAGTAAATAATTCTTAATATTGCATTAGAAGTTCTAGTTCTATTGCCAAATTATTTCACTTATGACATGGGAAAGTGAAATAATCTGTCAACTTTTCATCAATATTAAAGAGTTACTGACTCTAAACAAGCTTTAGTTTCTTGCTGAAAAGTTACTTATACGTTAGTTTAGTCGTGTTTCTAGTGAACTAATATGTTTGCACCAGAAACTCGACCAGAGTCGGTTGGAAGGAGTTTGTGGTTTTGCAGTGCAGCCAGATTTATCATCAGAACATCAACAATAGAAAAGTTTAGAAACAAATGAAAAGATGCTGATTTACCAAAAGACCAGGATTTATGATGATGTAACGTCTTACAGGAAGGGAAGGCTGTGTTTTTCAGAGAGGTGCTGCCACCTGGTGGACGTTTAATGTAATTTAACAAGAATTGAGAAAGATTTACCGTCCTGCCTAGTAGAGAAAGATGATTTATTTAACGAACTCATGGTTGACATAGACATAAAAAACTAACAGTCACATAATGCACAACAAACAGCAACAACTAGTGTTTCCAAAAGACAACTGAAGAGTTTGAGCCTACAGATGTTTTTGTTTTCCTGAGTTTTAAATGATGAAAACAAGATGAGAAGGTGTACACACACCTCCAAATTGCACATGAACCAGTTTCAGGTTGTTCAAGCTGAACCTGACGTCAGAGGTGCAGAAACTCCTCAGACTGAGAAGGTTTGTTGGAAGGAGAGCCGATAATGTGGCGTCTGGCTCAGACAGATGAGGGAAACTGAGGCATTAATATTTAAAGCGTCTGCAGACGAGTCGTGTTCAGACTCCAGGTGGCTGTTTATGTGGCAGCTGCGTCGCCGACGGTAACGAGGCAAACAGCAGGAGCTTTAAACTCGCCGTTTATCTGAGCCGCTTCTGGATCAGCAGATTTAAACGTTCAAACTGCTGCTGCTTTAGGATCTGATGTGTGCGGAGCGATACGAGATCCGTCTTATTATTCTCCACTTTTCCTCCCATTTAAACGTGTTTATTAACCCAAAGGGTTTGTAGTTTTGGTGTGAATGGAGAAAATAAAAGCAAATCTACAGCTGGAAGTCAATATTTCCTGTTATTCTGCATCACAGATGAAACATCAGCTTTACAAGTTGGTTAAAAGTTTCTCCTCATGTTTTGTGCCAAAGGAAGAATGTTGTAAAATAAAATTTCCCTTTTTAAAACTGTTTACGTCGAATTCGGCACCAAAATACGGCTAAATGGGCTGATGACGGAGAAACGAGTTACCACTGAAGGAAAACCATTCATCTGACATCGTTGTTATCCAACTGCAGTTAGGCAGAAAGTAGCGATACACTGAGGGTGATTGGCAGCACTAAGCCCCGCCTCCTGCCTCTGATTGGTTGTTTCTAGTTAGCAGTGGGAGAAGACAGTGTAGCTCTGGGTTTTTCCCCCCCACTGATAAACTTTCACAAGGTGGTGACAGTTTCAATAAATGTATTACAAATATATTTTTTACACAAGTTACAATTTGATACTGTAACTTTAAATAAATATCTCGGGCAAAACACAACAGAAGCTGCTGTTCATCCTTTTGTTCATTAAATCCTGTGACTCCGTCTGCATTGTGGAAATCGTGTTTAACTTAAGAGCTTTAATTAACTTTGTTTTTAATGTTTAATCAGAAGAATCAGTGATTTTCAGTGTTTGTCTCCTTGCAGCCCAGCAGAAGATGGATTACTCCATCGCTGCAGGGATGCAGTTCTCTGTGGGGGATCGCTGTCAGGTCGGTGACGTTGCTGCAGGTTCGCCCGTCGTGTTTGAACTCAAACGTAATTTTCATGTTTGTGGAAAACGTCCAGGTTCGCCTGGACAACGGCCGGACCTACAAGGCCACCATCAAAGACGTTCCCCCCGACAACAGCCTTGTGGCGGTCCAGGTGGAGGACCTGGGGAAGAAGTAGGTCGCAGCACCGCGCTGAGCGTTAACAGTGTGTGTGTGTGTGTGTTTTAACGGAGTGTGTTGGTGTGCAGGATGGTGCCGCTGTGGAGCATCCGGCCGCTGAACGACGAGAACAGCTGGACCACCGTGACCAACCGGGACAAGAGGCTGAGCAACGGACACGGAGGTGAAGCTGAAACCTGCAGCAACAAAAAACACAAACTAAAATCAAGCAAATCACGATGTTATAGTTAGAAATGCATTAATAGGTCCAGGTAAACTGATAAGTGGTGACAATCCTGACAATAAGGACATTTTTGGGTTTTTAACCTTCATTAATTGGAGTTTAATGTGGCAATAAATCAGAAACTTATCGTGATAAATGATAAACGATGTGATAAATGTCCTCCTTGTTTCTGTTTCCTGGATGTTTGAGGCGTTTTCTTCTCCGGCTCTTTCAGAGTGGGAGGGGCGGGGCAGAGGAAGAGGACGAGGGAAGCCCATCCCAGCCTCCTCCTCCTCCGTTTCCCAGGCAACGGCTGTGGGCTCCAGCGGGCGCATGTTGAAGCAACACTCGTGGCCCCCGCAGGCCACCGTAGAGGAGCAGGGGAAGCCCAGCAGGTCAGAGTCGACATCAGAGGGGAATGATTGATCATTTATCTTCTAATTCAGACCTAAATTATTTAATTTCTGTTTCTTTTTTGTCAGCTTTGACTTTATTCTGTGAAAATGTCAGAAGAGCAGCTTTTACCTCTTAGTTTCTGTCCTGTAACATCTTCAAAATATAAATCTTTAAAAAGTAAATAGATCTTTTGTTTCCAGATAAACAAGATGTAAAAGACACTCAAACTTAAAATAGTTTCTCTGCATTTCTACTTGTTTGTTGCGGATTTTGTGGAAAATTACATTTTCTTCCAGAACTACAGATGCACCAATCCACTTCTTTTGTTCTTTAAATAATATATCCATTATAAATCTATAGTGAATTCAGATTTAAAAAGCGAGGTAAAGAAGGGCGGCTGTGTTCTGGTGGATCTGATGGCGGTGATTCTGTGCAGGAAGTCGCTGGGCGCAGCAGAGCCGCCCGTCAGGCTGACGGAGCGGGAACGTTTGGCCCGAGAGGAGGAGGAGATCAACATGGCGCTGCTGGAGATCCAGCTGAGAGACGAGAACAGCTTCCCCGCCCTCGGCGTGAGTCCATCACCTTCACACGTCTGTCCTCTGATTTCTGATGGAAATCCTGCTTCTTAGCATCGTCACACAACGTGTTGTGCACCAAATACTAAAACCAACATCCGTATTTCCTTTGGGAAGCGAGTTATTTACTCTGGGGAATAAAACCAGAGTGTTTCTCTCGTAATAGTTAGCAGGTTGATGTGTTTGTCTGTTTTGGAGAGCAGGTGTTGTTAAATTGTGGCCTAATGTTTGTTTTCCTCCTCAGAGTCAGGCTGCGACTCAGGCTGAATCAGGCAGGAAGAAAACTGGAGACAAGAAGCGAAATCAGAGAAACAAGACGGTGCGTTCACACCAGAACTTCAGCTTCAGATACAATTACCTTATTTATTACAAAATTGGAACTTTCTGGAGATGTTTCATGTTTTTCTGCAGTATCAGGCAGCGTTCACACTGCCACACGTTAGCGACCTGTATGTGTTTCTGCAGTCTGAACAGGCAAACGACCTGAAAGTGACCCGCATGCGCAGTAGAGGGCGCAATAGCCTTAGTGTTCTGCCAACTATTTTTATTAATTGGATAAAAATAAGTGTTTAATTGGAGACTTTGCAGAATTTGAGCCTTATGAAGATAAAACTGAGGAGTTCTGGGTAAACCAGACGAAGGTTTTCATATTTGTTCGGTTTTGGTTTAATTGAAGCTCTGACTGTCATTTTAGCAGCTCACCTTTCTTGGAGTCGTTATACTA
The DNA here is from genome assembly GCF_051168715.1 of Poecilia mexicana. NCBI lineage: Eukaryota > Metazoa > Chordata > Actinopteri > Cyprinodontiformes > Poeciliidae > Poecilia > Poecilia mexicana. The sequence continues at coordinate 24,531,762 of NW_028263387.1, forward strand.
TAGTTAACGATTAATCAATCACTAAATTAGTTGGTAAATTTTTTTAAATAATCGATTATTTAGTATTTGGTGAATCATAATTAATCAATTATTTCAATAAACGATTAATCACGACAAATTATTTCATCCCATATCAGAACCCAGATGTTTGCATGTTGATAAATTAGGCCAATATAATTAATTTAATTAATTATATTATAATATATATTTATATATGTAGTTAGTTTACATCCTGGGCATTTAAATCAGTTTTTTCTTCTTCTTTGTTTTGTTTATAGAAGAGTCCGGTTGAAGACAGCAGAGCGCTGTCGCCCTCTGCAGGCGACAGACCGAACTCCTCCACTCCGCCTCCAGCTGCTCGCGCCATCTCCTCTCTTCCTGCTGCTAACGCCGACCCGGCTGGGCGGAGCTCGCTGAATGTAAACATGGCCGCCGCCACCGCGTCAGGCTCCGCCTCCGTTCTCCCGCCCACCTTTGCTGCTCCAGAGACTAAACCAAACGCCCAATCCTACGCCTCCGCCGCGGCCGTGCCGGTTTCCCCTCCGCCGGGCATTAAGCCCCCGGCGCCCTCCTCCTCCAGCCTCTTCTCCTTCATCACCCCGGTCCTCCCTGCTGCCTCTCCAGCCCCTCATCATCCTCCATCTTCCTCATTTGCTGCATCTTCTCCGCCATCATCGGCGGCTGCCGCTCCGACCTTCATCGCCCCCATCGCTCCGAGTCCGACGGCGGCTCAGGGCTTCACCCGCCCCTTCTCCCCGCTCACCGCGCTGCCTCGCTCGCCCAGTCCTCCCTCTCCCTCCTCCACCTTGATCCCACCTGCTGCTCACCCCAAAGAAGCTCCACCAGCCCACACCGGTGAGTTAAAGTCCATTCCAGCATGTTATGTTCTATGCAGATGATGTTTTCATGCTGATTTTTCTGTATTTCCAGATGTTTTGCCAAAAACTGAGACGAGTCTTCCTGCGTCTCAGCCTCCCCAGAGTGAGACGTCCGTCCCTCAGAGTCTTCCTCAGGTTGTTCCAAACCTGATTAAAGCTTTGGTGCCTCAGGCAGAAGGAACAACCCAACACTCTTCACAGGAAATCCAGACCCAAAGTCAAGAGCCACAAAACCAGATCAAGCCTGAGGCCGAGGTCTCCTCCCCCCAGAAACAACTGCAGCCCCAAACTGAGCTGTCTCCAGAACCTCATTCACTCCAGGCGCAGTCCGACGGCACCCCGGTTCACTCCCCTCTGTCCTCTGAGTTGTCCCTCAGCATTCAGAGTTCAGAAGACACAGAGCCTCCAAAGTCTGATTCTCCTCCTCCTGCCTCCCAGCAGTCACAGCCTGCTGCTCTTCCCCCGTTACAACCTCACTTCCCTCAACCCATCCATGGCGCCGTCCCCCTGCAGCAGCTGTCCCAGCTCTACCAGGACCCCCTGTTCCCCGGCTACCCCCAGGGGGAGAAAGGAGAGGTCGCCCATATCCCGCCGTTCTCCACCAGCAAGTCTGGAGACGACCTGCCGAAAGGTGAAGCACTAATTTACAGAAGCACACGACTCCATTAATGTGATGTTTTAGTTTATACTTGACAAGAGATCATCAGGTAGATGATAAATATAAGGTAATAATTTGGGGAAGAACAATGAGGCAGCTGAGAACACCTGGGTTCAGATCTCCAGCTTGTTCTTGCAGGAAGACTGAAGAAATGGGGCTGAAGTCTCCATGGATCATATCGTTTGCAGATGATGCCGTGGTCTATATTGGGAATTGGTGAAAAAGTAACCATGTCACCGTATGAACAAGTCAGGAGTGGCAGAAAACTATTTCACGGTGCTGTGGAAGGGCAGTGAGGCAGTGGTGAGGTGTGCGGTCGGAGTGATGGATCAGTTTAGTGGGATCTGGTGATTATATCTTCTGGGACAAGATATTAGCCCTGCCTTGTTTTGGTAGTAAGACTGAAGAAATCAGGAAAGATTGATTATGGATCATATTGTATGCAGATGATATTGTGATCTATATTGGGAGTAGATGAAAGAGAAACCATGTTGCTAAATTAACAAATCGTGGGTGACAGATCAGGGTGCTATAGACAGTGGTGAGGTGTGCTGTCGAAGTGATGGATGAACTTTGGTTTAGACCTAAGCTCCATCTTTTTTTGCTCCACCTTTTTTTTGCACAAATGTTGATGTATCCAGACTGGATTCCTCCTGGACCATGCTATTTGCGGATGATATTGTGATCTGTACTGAGAATAACTGAAAAAGACACCATGTAGATGCTCATTGACTGGGATAAAAATGGAGAGGATTGAAATGAGGGACATTCTGGTTTAGATGCTCAGATACAAAGTGAGAGAGGAAAGAGTGAGATTGAACAGATGAAGAGTCCAGGGATCGTCGACAGGTTGGACGGATTTGGAAACGTGTTGCGCCGATAGATGAGCCAACAGCCGTTTCATCTGTGAAGGAGGAAATAGGAGAGACGATCTGCTTTGGTGAATCCTAACTATAAAATATCAACCATGAAAAACACTGAAATCGATTAATTTCAGAACCTGAATAATGTTTTTTTTCTTGTTTATGGCAATAAAGTAGCAAAGAGGATTTATTTTGACTAAAGGTATATTTTTTTCCCTGCAGACGTTAACGTCTTGAGGTTTTTCTTCAACTTGGGCGTCAAGGTAAAAAGTCTCATTAATCGTTTCAGAAACGTGTGTCTTGTTTTCGGCGTAACTAAAACAAACGTTCTTGAATGTTTCCGTTCCAGGCGTACTCCATGCCCATGTTCTCCCCCTACGTGTACCTCTTCCCGCTGCAGCAGTACTCCACCATGCAGATGAAGCCCCACGCCCCGTCCCCCCACTACCTTTGCTCCAGCCCCCCCACCAAGCTGCAGGAGGCCTTCCAGCCGACCCCCTACCCAGCGCCCTCCCCTTCCCCCCAGTACGACCACCACAGTCCCCCGGCGGAGCCCCCCCGCCCCGCCGAACCCCAGTTCAACCAGAGTCCGTACCCGCCGGTCGCCCAGCCTCCGCAGAGGATGCCCTGCGCCTCGTTGCCGTGGCCACCGCCCAGAAACCCGCCGCCATGCCCCGTCGGATACCCCTCGCCCCCGCCGCCGTACTCCAATGCCCCGCCGTCCTCTCAGGGGTTCCACCCGGGTCAGGCGGCGGTGCACCCGCTGTACCCGGCGGCGGCGCCGTACCCGCCCTTCTCCCTGGGGTACCAGCCGCCGTCGGCCCCCGAAGAGCTCCAGGTGAGCCAGGCGGCCATGGAGCAGCTGCAGCCCGCCAACCCGGACCCCGTCCACAGCCACGGACACGTCCGGGTCCTGGGTCCGCTGGAGGCCCCGCCCACCGTTAGCATGGCTAACGCTAACAACAACAGAAATATTGTGGTTACTGCCAACTACGGTAGGTGGCTTTTGTTCTCGGCACGAGCAGATGACAGCAGTTTCACATCTTCTACACCAGGAGGCGCTAACGTGTAAATGTCTCAATGCAGCTTATAACAGAACGTTTTCCCCATCAGCCATGAAGAAGGAGGCTGGAGAGGTTCTGACCCGGACGGTGCTGCTGGTGGACCCCCCACTCAACAACAAGCCCATAGTACGTACAGCACTAGCATTAGCAGAGCTCAGGTAGCTCTGCTAATGCTAAAAACATTACAACTAGTTGAACTAATTAAACTGGAAGCTGTGGCAGACACCTTTAACTTCAGTGTTGGTAGTTGGCTTAGCGATTTAGCATTAGCTTTCGCTAGATACCGTGTTAGTATATCACTTTAGCATTAGTTTTGGTACAGCGTCAAACATTAGCTCCTGCTAAATACTTTGTTATTGTAGCGTTTAGCATTAGCTTCCCCTACATACCACAGAGACACAGCACTTTTGGAATAGCTTCTGCTAAGTCCCATGCTATTACAGTGCTTTAGCATTTTAGCTTCAGGGTTAGCGCAACTAACAACCATGATGTAACTGTAGTTAATGGAAGCTAACGCTAAAGCACTATTCCGTCACAGTATCTAGAAAATAAAAATTTTATACATTTACATTTAAGTCTTTTCACACAGTATTTGAAATGCATTAAAAGTTGCACATAATATTTTTAATAAAATAAACATTTTGTTGCTTATAATGCAATTATAGCATTATTTTAGTGAATTTCAACCAGGTGAAGCTAAAACATATTTACAGTCTTATGCAAAATGCATATATTTTGTACAGTTTAGGCTCTGAATATGTTGGTTTTTCAGCAAATTGATGCTTTGAGTCTGATCAATTATTTCAATTAATCTGATGAATTTAAAGAAAAACTTTGAAAAACTCTCAAAAGGTCTAAAGAGCCGTGGAGCGGACCAAGCGTCCACTGCTTTGAAGCAGAACATAGAGTAGTAATCACCGTTTTGACCACTAGGGGTCAGTAGCTGTCTCTTTCTGTCTCAGCTCGCCGTGGTGTCTGACCCCGACCTGAAGGACGCCGCCCTGCGGTCCGGCAGCAGCCCCGCCTCCCCGTCTACCTACCGAGGCGCCCGCAAACACTTCCCCAGCGCCAAGCCGTACGGCGTTCCCGTCGTCCCCGGCGACCCAGGCCAGCTGGTGTTCCCGCCGGCCGTCGGCATGCCGGAGCCGCTGTCGGTGGCGTGCGGCACAGAGGAGGACTTCGACCTGGATCAGTTCGCCATGGGCTACGGCGGGCAGAGGAAGGTCTACCGGGGGCGGGGAGGCAGCAGGGGCAGGAGCAGCTACGACCCGGTGAGAGGCAGGCGTCGCTACGGCGACCAGGGGGCGGGGACTCATTTTTTTAACTCCTCCTTCAGGGGGCGGGGCCGGGAGAGGGGCTACTAGCTCCGGCTAACGAGAGAGCAGCGTCTCGAACACTATGTTTTCGTTCTGCTTCTTCGGCTCTGCATGTACAATCTGAAGTTTACATCTCTGAACGGCTGAATGTAAGGATTAAAGAGTTGGGTCGGGTCGGGTCGGGTCGGCGTCTAAAATCCATGTAACATAAATTAAGGTATGAAGCGTGGGGAAGAGGAACCCGTTTGGAAATGATTCGCTCTGTTTTCCCTCCTGTTGCACTGCTGCCTCTCCATGCCGAGAGAAAACCTGTTTCTCCTCCAAAACTCCAATTTCCCAGAGTCTCTGTCACTTGAATGCATCGTTGTGCCTGAACATGAGTTGTGGTGACTGATGCGTTTGCAGGGCTCAGGTTTTATTCAGTGCTGTGTGTGTAGGTTTGTTCCTGTGTGTGTTTGCTGCTGGTTTCACCTTCTTTCTTCACTTTAGATCATCTAAACTCTGAGGAATCAGTGCCTTAAGTTTGCTACTTTTATTTGGTGAGAAACACTGCTGTACAGAACAAAGAATGTCTGCCTTGGATTTTCTATGTGGTTAAATAAAAAGTTTGGTTCAAACCTTTAATTAGTTGCTTTTTATGTTGATACTCAACATAACATTTTAAAGAATTACTTCAGAAAATTATATCAAACATAAAAACATGACATTCATGTCTAAATGGCACAAAGACCAATTAAAATCTTATAGCTGATATTTGCTACAAAATGAAGCATTCTGATTGGCTGGGTCAGAATTCCTTAAACTTCCCCTGCTTCTCTTCTGCTCTCTGATTGGACGACAGTATGGCTGCTCCTCCAATCACAGAAGAGGCCTGTTTGTTTGAATCCAGATCTGCTGCTGTAGTTTTTATAGCTGATTTAATCTGAGCTCTTCAAAGATGATTGTATAGTTCTGGATCGTTTGCAGCCATTTTTATGCTAAATGTTGAGTTGGGGGGGGCGTGGCCAGCAGCAGCTCTTCTGGATTTAAAGTGACAAGAGCACCTAAAATAAAATGGGCAGAACTGATCACTTATCTAAATGATTTTATGAAAAAATTGTAAAAACATGTTTCATGGTCCATAAATCTATGGAATAATAATCAGTAGAAAAGATGAGGAGTCATTTCCAGGTCAGGAAGCGTCTGTTTATTATGACTTGTAAATGCATGAGTGATAAAATGCGCTGCTGAATGTTCCACAACGCCGCTGCCCGCTGCTCTGCCCACACGGTCGGGCCGACGCCACACAGCACTTCATCATCCGACACGTCACAACATGGCTGGATACTGAACGCAGCTCTGTACAGAAAGGCGGATGCGTTTTGTTTTCGTTGATTCTTGTTTTTTTTTGTCACGTTGGGGTGAAACGCGGCCCGGCTGTAAACGCGGAGGCGACCCGTTGCCGGGGGCGACGGCCCGCAGCCGGGAGGTCGCATTCAGTCACGCCGGACGGCGGCTTTAGTCGTCCAGGAAGAAATAGTTCCCGCTCTTCTTCTGCTCCGTGTCCTGGAAGAGACGAGGAGGGAAGGAAGTCATTTCTGGTGACGTTTCATATTTATCAGAGTCGTCGGCGTAGAGAGGCGTCACGCACCTTGATGGAGTTGAGCTTGTTGATCCTCGGCCTGAAGTTGTTCGGATCTCTCCTGAACGTGATCTCCAGCAGCGACAGGAAGCGGTTCATCCCGGCCAGAAGACTCTGGGGCCTGAAGGAGAATCGGTCAGTTTAAAAACAAAGTCGTCATATATTATCTGATTTTCCTCCACAGCCATCTAAAATCAGACGGTAGAAGGTTAGCTTTCATGCTAAACTTACTCAAAGATTATGGAATAGTGGCTTTAAAAAAAACAATCTAAAAGGTGATGTTTGCATATTTTGTAGCATTTTCTGCGGGTTTACAAAGGGGGTCAGAGGTCAAAGCGTTTCCTGTTTGGGGGCGGAGCTTACGTGTTAGCCGACGTCTTCTTGGAGGGAATACCGTCGAACACGATGACTCTGTCGGCCAAATACGTCGCCATGATGAAGTCGTGCTCCACCACAAACGCCGTCTTCTTGGCGTGAAGGATGTACCTGGAAAAAGCACCAAAAATGTTACAACAGCGCCCCCAGCAGGAAGAGAAACATTAGAGCAACACATTTCTAGCAGTAGGAAAGTTTTACTATTTTCTGTCCTCAGATTGAATCGACTAATTTTGAAGGATTTTTCCTCTGAAATCTATAAATTCATATTTTAATAAACTACAATGTCCAAAATATGGTGTGAAAGAAAAATATGGCAAGTCATTTAAAATAAAATAAATAGCTAATAATACTATTGCAAATAATAGTAAGACTTAATTATAATGGCCGTTAGATCTGGAGATCTTAAAGGTCTAAAAAACATAAAATAAAAAACAAGCAATTACAATGGATAAAAACAATTTAAAAACTGAATAAATAAAATATTAAAACAAAACTAAGCTGAATCAAAAATGTTGCTCAACAGAAAAACAGCAAATTGTGGAGTCAGGAAGAGCATTCCATATAGCAAATAAAATAACTTTAGTAAACTTAACAGGACACAATTAAATAATAATGACATTTTAGTTTTAGATTATTGGTGTAAATTTGCCGGTTTTTATCGGGGTTTCCAGTCTAATTTTGCTCCCACGTTTGAAGTATAAACACTTTGAGTTTGTGGTAAATATTTTTGCTAGAAGTTAAACAGTAAAACCAAAAACATTCAGATGGTGAGACAGAAACCAAGCCTGGAAAATGCTATATAAGAAACTAAACCTCTGTAAAAGCTGCACCTGAAGCCGTCTGAACCCAGTTCCTGACGGAAACGTGAACCTCAGTGTTGGAGCCTCACCTCTTGATGACCCTGGCAGCCATCAGCCTCTGCTCAGAGTCCAGGTACGCAGACGGCTCGTCGATCAGGTAAACGTCGGCCGGTTTGCCCAAACACAGCGTGAGGGCGACTCTCTGCAGCTCACCACCAGACAGGTTCTGCACCTGGACAGCGAGGAAGAGGAGGAGGAAGGTTAAGGAGAGTTACTTTAAGACGTAACGTTTATTTTAGGCGCTCAGGACCAGAGCAGTGAGACGTTTTCTACAAGCAGCAATTTGACTCAGATTCTTGTTCCTGTTTGTTTTAGCGCTAAGCTAATGTTAGCATGTCTGTTTTTGTACGACCTGTTGATCATTTCACCTTGTAATCTATTTTAGCTTGGTCTGAGTTTTAAAAAAAGTCAGATGTTTGCCTTTTCAGCCCAGCTTTCTGTATTTAAATCACAGTTATTCAAAATGGCTCCTCTCTCTGTTTGCCCTGAACCAACTTTCCTCCTCTTGGCAGCTGAATTTCTCCATGACGACCAGAGAAAGATGAACCGTTCGTTATGCGTGACTTTCCTCGTTAAGTTTGTTGACTGTGTGCCGTTGTATCTGCGGCTCTTACGTCCTGGTCGATGATGCTCTCGATCTGCAGCGGCTTCATGACGTCGGTGATGAACTGCGGGTGCGTGTAAGCGTCTCTGATTTTCTCGTGGAGCAGAGCTCTGACGCTGCCCTGCAGCCACAAACGTGTCACATTTAGCCTGTTTAAAGACAACAAACTCTTCCCAGTTTCCATTTTCAGCTGCTGGCTGCTTCACCTTGAACTTGGGGCTGATGGTCTGAGGCTTGTAGCTGACGTTCAGGATGGGAACTTCCCCTGAAAGATGCCCGGAGGTCAGACGAGTCAGGAAAGGTCATTCACCAGTGATGAGGAGGGAAACTCACCTCCTCCGTCAGGTTTGAGTCCTCCAGCCAACATCCTGATGAAGGTCGTCTTCCCTGTGCCTGCAGACGGACAGACAGCACCAGGTTACTGGACTGGGTCGGCCAGAACCGGGTCAGAACCGAACCAGCAGCTTACCGTTCTCTCCCAGCATCACCATGATCTCAGAGTCGGTGAACTCTCCTCCTTTGATGTCCAGAATGAACTCGCCCATCGTCTTCGCCATGTCTGGGTACTGAAACCGACAAACAGCCGCATGTTAGGAGCAACCTGCCACTGCTGGGGGTCAAAGGTCACAACAAGATTAAAGAAAAGTTTAACTGGAAGAATTGGATGTTAATGAGGAATAAGCTCTTTGCAAAGATCTTTCAGAACAGATTCAGTCGTTTGCATAAAGTCCTGCTACTGATGCTAATTTAATACTGACATATTAAAAGGTCAAATATTTATGCCAAAGTTTACATTCTCAACATTCCTCATTTTAATTTAGTTATTGAAATTCTCAGAAAATTACAACTTTATCCTCGTAATTAAAACTAAAATCCTCACAGCCCTGATGGCCTGAATTCAAAGTTTAAATAAACAGAAGCTTTTCTACCAAGATGGCCGCCCTGACAAGGAGGTTTTAGAGGAACCAAAGGTTGGATTAACTGATGAACGGATTTTATTCCTCAGTCCTGAATGAAGGTGGAGAAGTAATGAGCGTAAAGTGAAGTAAGGACTCGCCTGGTAATGCCGGAGCCGCTTCACCTCCTCCTCATTGGCCGTTTCTGCCACTTTGAAGACCAACGATGTTTCCCGAAACCTGAGATTCTCTGTGGGAACGTAACCGTCCAGGAAGATGTTGATCCCTGCAAGATTAAAAGAAGAAGAAGAGAAAGAGCCTTAAGAGCCAGAACCGCTACATCAGAGCAGATTCAACTTTAAAGAATTTAAGAATATCTTTGTTTGTTTTTACATTTTTCAGGTTAAAGGAACCCATTACATTTATGAAGTTATTAGGTTCAGTAGTGGGTTTGAAAAGTCGCTAAAGCAACAGAGCTTCTGACCATGGAGCCTAATTAAGCCTCTACAGATTTATTAAAATACGTCTGTGGGGTCAGAGTTGGACTTTCAGAGGGACCAACAGGCATCTTTGTTTTTATACAATACAGTATTTGTTCAATTCATTTGGCTTAAACTTCAAAAGCAAAATCAGAGAAAGTTTATCAGTAAAATATATTAACAGCTTGCCATACATCCTCTTGCACCGACTTAGATAATCTGAACAAAAATCAAAGTAAAACATGATCAAATCTGCTGATTGTTTTTGGTTTCTCTGCCTCCAGGTCTGAACCCAGACAGCCGGACCTCAACGCGGCGTTTGGGTCTGACCTTCCCGGACGCTGAAGGGCATGGTGACGACTCCGTAGGCGCTGGGGACGCCGTACAGGCAGCAGATGAAGTCCGACAGGTAGTCCAACACGCTCAGGTCGTGCTCCACCACGATGATGTACCTGGCAAGGCAGAAAACATAAATCACACAAGTCTGAAGCGGAACTGATCCGCGCCATCTTGGTAGGCACAGCAGACCGATGGCGTCTGGACCAACAAACCTAAATACATGTGGGCTCTCTTGACCAATGTGAGGGACAGACACAAACAAAATGTGTTTAAATGGATTAGAAAAGGACGCAGGACTCTTTGTGATTAACAAGGTTCTGGTGAGTGGCAGTTAGTTCCTGTAATAAAGACGCAGGCTACATGACCGTCTTAGCTAGCAGATGAAAGCTGCAATAGCTAAGCTAATTTAGCTAGTTCAGCAGTAAATATCACTGATGTTTATCTTAGCATTACACAGAGGTGAGTAGAGTACTCAGAAACTGTAACAGACTAACAGTTGTAATTAACTTATACTGTTTGTAAGAGCTAGTTTTAAGCTTGTGGCTTGCTTGTTGTTGTCATAGCAACTGCCTACCAAGATGGCTGTCAGCTACAAATTTCCCGGAAGTGACATCACATCAGAACTACGCATCATTTACGTCTCTCACCTGTCGGGGGTGATGAGCGAGCGGATGGTGATGGCCGCCTTCAGCCGCTGCTTCACGTCCAGGTAGCTGGACGGCTCGTCGAACATGAAGCTGAGAACAGGAAACAGAACCGTCAGGACCCGGGCTCGGCTCCGAGGTCCGGTTAGAAACCTGAGTCGGACTCACATGTCGGCCTTCTGGATGCAGACCACGGCGCAGGCGAACCGCTGCAGCTCTCCTCCGGACAGATCCTCCACGTTCCTCTCCCGCAGGTGACTCAAGTCTGCCAGGAAAAGAGTTTTACTGGTTAATCAATAAAATACCAAAGATTCAGCTTTATTATCCATCAAAGGCTTCCTTTGATCGATAATACTGGACTGAATGTCACATGAACATCAGTGGTCGAAAAAAAAGACGCAATCAGGAAAAGAATCTGAAGAAAAGACGCAAAGTTTTGATGCTAACCGATGACAGGCTAGCGGCTAACAGGCTAGCAGGCCAGCGGCTAACAGGCTAGCAGCTAACAGGCCAGCGGCTAACAGGCTAGCAGCTAACAGGCTAGCGGCTAACAGGCTAGCGGCTAACAGGCTAGCGGCTAACAGGCTAGCGGCTAACAGGCTAGCGGCTGACAGGCCAGCAGCTAACAGGCTAGCAGTCCAGTAAGGGATGAAGGTTTCTACCTAGTTGGTCGCAGATGATGTCCTGAGTGTCTGTGTCGTCCTTCCTGCTCAGGATGGCCCCTACTGACCCCTGCAGGCAGAAACGAGTCATTACAGCAGGTGGAGAAGTGAAATGAAGCCCGGACTGAAGCGGCTGAAGTTTCACCGACCTTGACGGTTTTGGGGATCTGGTCGACGTACTGCGGCTTGACGATGGCCCTCAGGTCGTCCTCCAGGATTTTGGTGAAGTAGTTCTGCAGCTCAGAACCTCTGAAGTAGGTCAGGATCTCCTGCCAGTCTGGAGGATTCTGAGGTGCACAGAAAAACAGAAGAATTACACAAAACTGGAAGAAAATGCAAATATATGGAGGACAGAGCAGTAAGAGAGCCAACATCTGTCACATCAGACTTTACATCAACAGCATAAATATTAAAGTTATATTTTTACTTCCAGATATGAAAACATGAACCTTATCTTTAGCAAACACAAAGGCTCCTCCGCCCTCATTCTTATCATAAACAAACTGAAACCAAATGCCGTATTTTCTGGAATATAAGTCACAGTTTTTTACATGCATGTTTTTTTCCTCTTCATGAGGCATTTTTTTATTTATGTGACTCAGTCTGGGAAATATGGTAGCTAAAGCTGCCCAACATCTCACCAACAGAGGAAATAAACTTACTTTATTAAAGATAAAGTAACTTTGCTACATGTTTGTCACACTGGGCATAAAATGTTGCTCAAAGTGTGAAAGAGGAGACGAAGGAAAGGAGGAGAGAGTCAGATGTGGAAACCAACATCTGCAGCCTGAGAACGGCTCCAGCACTCACATCAAACTTCCCCAGGTTGGGTTTCTGTTTCCCAGCCAGGATCTTCAGGGCCGTGGACTTCCCGATCCCGTTGGTCCCCACCAGCCCCAGAACCTCTCCGGGTCTGGGAATAGGCAGCCTGCAGCAACAAGCAGAAACAACTCAGATCGTCCTCAGACTCAACCTGCAAGGAAACAGATCACTGGGGAACAGAGAGCAGAGATTCACCAGGCTGCCAAAGTTAAAACGTTTCATGGCCTTTTTAAAGTCACACTGAATTAAAGACCAAAAAACCTGTAAATGTGTCGGACGGTTGTCGGATCCTGCTGGGCTACAATCAACCAAAGCTGTGATGTTTCTGGTGTTTGTTTGTGGCCCTTTGGCAGAAACTTTGTGCTTCTCCACAGTCAAACAGCATAAAGTCAAACCTTTTCCACAAAACACAGTTAGCAACAGCAGCTAGCAACAACAGTTAGCAACAGCAGCTAGCAACAGAAGTTAGCAACAGCAGCTAGCAACAGCAGCTAGCAACAACAGGTAGCAACAGCAGCTAGCAACAGAAGTTAGCAACAGCAGCTAGCAACAGCAGCTAGCAACAGCAGCTAGCAACAACAGGTAGCAACAGCAGTTAGCAACAGCAGTTAGCAACAGTGAAGAGGAACATCGCCAGGTAGCAACAGCAGCTAGCAACAGCAGTTAGCAACAGTGAAGAGGAACATCGGCAGGTAGCAACAGCAGCTAGCAACAGCAGGTAGCAACAGTGAAGAGGAACATCGGCAGGTAGCAACAGCAGCTAGCAACAGCAGGTAGCAACAGTGAAGAGGAACATCGGCAGGTAGCAACAGCAGCTAGCAACAGCAGGTAGCAACAGTGAAGAGGAACATTGTCAGGTAGCAACAGCAGTTAGCAACAGTGAAGAGGAACATCGTCCAGCCAACTACAGAAATATTATAAGAAAACTAGTTAGCAGTCAATTTGCTAGCAGCTAGTTAGCGGGAGCCTCAACTGCAGGTTTTATCAACCAGCCCTTTGAGGACATTCATGGTTTAGCCCAAAATAAAAATGAGTTTGGCATCCTTGACATACACCGAGGCAGCCATCTTGGATTCCCAACATGTCTTCTCTCTCTGGTCATTTCCTGTTTGACCTGCTGCTAATAAATGCTACTAGTGCCAGAAACCCTTCAAAAATACAGAAGATGTTAAAATACTGGAATCAAATGCGACACTTTTCCAGACTGGAACGTTTAGGCGCCCAACATGGGACCAGACGTTTCCCATTAAAACAAGAATTAATTAATTATTTATTGTATGTTATTATATTATTAATTTGGTAATGAAGTTATGAGTGACATCAAGAAAATGCATCATGAAAAAACGTGTATTTAAATTGGTAAATATCAAATTACAGAGGCAACAACACAAGTTATACACAAGAATAGGTAAATAAGATTCTCTTCTTCCTGCCCCTTTCCCAGCTGTTTAAATACAGATTATCATATAAAACATGAAATGATAATGTATTGTTCTTACTGAATGCATATCACTGAACATATTGGTGTGTAAGTGGATGTATATACATTCCCTTTGCACCCATTAAAGGGCATAAAGGCTTTTTAAAAACCGACTGACCAGGAGCTCAAAGGAAGCTTTATGGGGATTGGATGGATCTGCGTACCTGTGCAGTTTGAAGGAGTTGGCACAGTATCTGTGAGTCGTTTCTTTCTCCAGGTTGCTGGGAAGGTTGACGATGGACAGCGCTCCGAACGGGCATTTCTACGACGACAACAGGAAGTGAGGAAGAGAAACCCGACTCAACACACACAAACAATCCAATCTGTGTGCTGCTACCTTGATGCAGATGCCGCAGCCTATGCAGAGCGACTCTGAGATCCAGACGATCTTACTCTGAGGAGTCACCTCGATGCACAGCTTACCTGCAAACACACACAGCTCATCAGCTTCCTGCAGCCGCATCATCATCATCATCAATGAGTCCAAACACTCACCCATGCGGACCACCGGGCAGCTCTTCTTGCACTCCTGACGGCATTTTTTAGGCTTGCACTTGTCGTGGTTGACGATGGCGATCCTGGTGTTCTTATCCGCCATGTTGGAGGGCTGGGGCGACGGACGCTAGCGTCTACGGAGCTGGAAGGAGGAGGCGGACGGAGGAGAGAAGATGAAGGAAAAGAATCAAACCTTTAATCTTTACTGCAGCAGCAGAAACAGAAGCGCTGAGTTCATTCAGCTGACCCCAGGTCTGTGTGAAGCTGAAGTCAGGCTTCCTCTATTTAACTCAGCAACGCTAAAAAAAGAAGCGCTAAACTAAAAGAACAGGAAACAAATCAAAGAGTTGTAAAGGAATCAAAACAACTGAATTCTAGCTGGATGGAAAAGATTTTTGATTCAATAAAACAGGAAAAACTGGAAGAGTAAAACTGTTTATGTCCCACAGAATTAAACATTATAACTCATATTCATTTAGGATTTTCTCAGAGTTGCTGTAGAGGCTGAAGACTCTCCTGTAGCAGTCTGTAGTTCTTACAGCTCTTCTGCTGAGGCCTCTGACTGAAGTCTGTCACTGTGAGTTAATGAGCAAGTTTTGTGCATTTATATGAAATAAAAAATGAATGACAGACCTGTATTTACAGCAGGGCTTAAACGATTAATCATGATTAATCAATTATTGGAATAATCAACTAATTTAGTAATCGATTAATCATTAACTGGAGCATACAGACTAAAGAAGGTTATTTTCTGAAAGAACAATCAGAACTGTGGTTAAGTCAAAACTATACAATTTATTTATTTTGCATTTAAGATTAAATAACTTTTGTCTGTAAATATATTATTGCATTTAGGCAATAAATCATTATTTTCTTATTTTAAAAAATGAATTATCTGTTTATTTGCATCTTTAAGTGTAATCTAATATACTATTATATTTAAGAAAAGCTTAAATGAAAAATCTAAACTATGTGCCAATTTGTTTTGATTAATCGTCTGAATAATCGATTAATTGATAAAATCGTTATTTGCAGCCCTAATTTACATTTATTTTATGGTAGGTAACAGATGCTCACATTTATTGAAAGATAAAAATACACTTTAATTTTTTCTGGGAGAAAATTAGAAGCTAAAATTTGTGAATTGAGGGGAATTTTAAGCATTTCCAAGAGCTTTAACTCCGTGAGGAACAGATGGGAACCAGCATGGTGCACATTAATGTGCTTCGACCATCTTGTTTGATGCCAAATCCTTCCAAATTTGACCTCCAGCTTCTCAGTTCAGACCCTGACAGAGAGGAATCTTATCTTTAGGCTCGATCAGGATTTTCAGCTGCAGCATCTGAACCTGTCCGGTTCTGATAAACCCAAACACTAAACGGTTTCTTTCTGACGTCTGGTGGTTGCTCTGCAGTCTGCGTCACACCTGCATGTTGGACCGGGCCTGCAACTGTTCAAAACCACCAGACATGATTGACCAAGATTTAACTCCGAATCACTGACGACGCATTCAGGTTTTCTGCGTCCAAATGAAACGTGACGGGCGGTGGCGACAAGCATCTGAGGCAGATTTACTCCAGAATCCATTTACAAATATCAAATCAAACATAAGCCGAAATCATCAACTGATTCACGTGCTTGACAAAACACAGATATATGTGCTTTAATGCATATAGTAGGTTGTTAAATTGTGAATATAATGTTAAATTCATTGGAAACCAAGCGGAGTTCGGGAGATTACCCTTCCGTTTTTACAACCTAGTAGGAAATATTTGGTTTCTGCTAACCAATAAGCTCCCATTGACAATTAAAACGGATAATATAATGAATCAATTTTAAATCCTCAAAGCAAACCTGGAAAGAGTGACTAGATACAGTCAGTAGGGGACGCTAACAGTTAGCAGTTAGCTTGAGGCCCGCACCGTGACAGCTGCTCATTCTACAGCAACAGACAGAGAAAACCAAACAAAACCCTGGGTGACAGGTTGAAAACTCACCCCTCTTCGGCTCCCCTAACCCGCCTTCGGTGAAAATTAAGTATAGCAGCTGATTAGAAACAAATATTTGGGAGTAAAACTTGTTTTTTCCCCCAGCAACGTGTTTCACTTGAAGCCGGTTGGAAAGATGGCGGGAGTGACGCACATTTTGGTGCGACGCGGTCCTGTTGTGACGTATATAAGAAGCGACGCAAAGCAGGAGCAGGAAAATAGCAGCAATAATTTCTTTTAGGCTTTTTTTCTAAGTTTTTTAATAAAGTCCCATCTCATGTGTTGACACAGTGTCTTTTGAGGAATATTTTAACGCTTATTGTGAGTTCCGCTGTGATGGTTTTGTTTTAAACTGAGTTTTAGCGGTTTCAGAGGAGTTTTTAGTGGGAAAACTTGAGGTACGAGCCGCTAGCTGCGGCAATTTTAAAATGTTTATTTGCTGTTTCTGTCGAAATAAGTGATTGGTAGTTATATCTGGCTTGCCGAGTTTTTCGCAATGTCCGAACAAACTTATTCAGATCCTGAAACTGATCATCTAATGAGCTTATAGTAGTTTGTGTAAATAAGTTTTAAAAATTGTACAAGAAATCAGTTTTTCGCTCTGCGTATTAGAGCAAAACTCAACTAAATATCGCTTGTATTCGGTCTCCATAGTTGCAGGATGGCCACCCCGAGCAAGACCCCACCCGGTGCCGACCCGAAGCAGCTTGAGCGGACCGGGACGGTCCGGGAGATCGGCTCCCAGGCGGTGTGGTCGCTGTCCTCCTGTAAACCAGGTAGGAACCGCTGCACCGGATCTACAGAAACACACATTTAGAGGGGTGTCGGTGGAAAACACGCGTCCTGTGCGCAGGGTTTGGAGTGGATCAGCTGAGGGATGACAACCTGGAGACCTACTGGCAGTCAGATGGATCCCAGCCGCACCTGGTCAACATTCAGTTCAGGTATTTCTGGAAAAAACCTTCTGAATCACATCGGGTCCCTTCTTACTTCAGATTCATTCTTATATAGACCGAGTTCCTCCCCTATTTATGTGTTAAATTGTTAAACATCTGCTAGAAATCATGTTGGATGTACCTTATACAGATAAATCTCAATTCTTCACTGTCAGTAGGTTTGATTTTACTTGATATGAACAGCAGAAGCTACAAGCGGTTTTTAACTTCTGGATATTCAAAATTTTAGAGTAAAGCAGATTTTAGAGCAGAGTTTTGAGGTTTTATTGTTTGTTACGTTTCTGATTTCTGTGTCATATTTGCCTCCGATTGGTCGTCTGCAGGAGGAGGACGACGGTGAAGATGTTGTGTATTTATGCCGATTATAAATCAGATGAAAGTTACACGCCCAGTAAAATCTCTGTGAGAGTGGGCAACAATTTCCACAACCTTCAAGAGATCAGGGTAAGTCGGTGTTTCTGCGGCTCACTGCTGCTGGACGTTAAACCCGTCTGATTGTTTCATCTTCGTCTCTGCAGCAGCTGGAGATGGTGGAGCCCAGCGGCTGGATTCACATCTCTCTACTAAATCAGGTAAAAATATCAAGATTCTGTTTTTGGATTCAGTGAAAACAGGAAGCGGTGCAAAACTTATATTTTTTTTTCTGCCTGATCTGAAACATGTTTTTATTTTTCCAAGGGTTGAAAGGTTGAGGAGATCTGTGTTTAAGGCAACTGATTTAAATCTGTTTTTAGCTTTTCAGTCCAAAACTGCGACAAAATATTAGTCACATTAGGACAAATAAAAAGATAAATTATGAGAATAAAGTTGTATGAGAGTAAAGTTGAATTAACAAGAGAAAAAAAGCAAAATATTACAACTTTATTCTTGTAACTTTATGACTTTATTCTTGTAATATTACATTATTCTCAAAATATTATGATTTTAACATCATGTTATTTGAACTTAATTCTCCTCATTTTATCTTCTTATTTTTTAAGTATGGTCCTAAATAATTTCCATAAATTATCTGTTTATTTTTATCTTAAATACCTGAAAACTGCATTTTATTTCCTCTTGACTTCACACAGATGTAGTTCCGGGTTTCACCACCTGGCGGCAGTGTTGTTCCGCAGCATAAAACTTTAGTTTTTTTTTTGTTTGTTTTTTTAGATTATGGTGCAAATTAAAAGCATCCCTGAAGTTTTTCTGTTTTCATTTTCATGTTGTTTATTCTGGGTTTTTTTTCCCAGTGTCTAACTTTTCATTTCTGTGTTTTTTTTCAGCGAACAAACGAACCAATCAGTACCTTCATGATCCAGATCGCCGTGCTCGCCAACCATCAGAACGGCAGAGACACGCACATGAGGCAGATCAAGGTTTACACACCCGTGGAGGAGAGCTCCATCGGCAAGTTCCCACGATGCACCACGGTGGACTTCATGATGTACCGCACCATCAGGTGATCCGATCCGGGACTCTCAGGATCAGAGGAAAGAAGACGGAGACTGAGCTGCTTGTTTGGAAGACCGACGGGTTCAACCGATCGGCTTCCCACTGGTTATGATTAGGCTGGGATATTTCAGGTTGCCAATATTTGAAGTTGCTTTAATGAGGAACTGAAACTGGGTTTGGAGTGGAACCCTTGTGCCAACAATTCCTGTGGATTTGTTTTTTGACTGTGAAATAAATGTTGTCAAACCAAAAATGTGACTCTTGTTTATGAGTGAAACATAAATGACATTAAAATTAACAATCCCAGATCAACAGAGAATCGGTTCACAGCTCCTATTCTCTAATCCAGATGAACCAGAGTGCCAAACTGTATTAAATTAATCTCTTTTCTCAAAGTTAAACACATAAATACACCTTTAAGATAATGTGGGAAATAGTTCTTGAGTGTCCTGCAAATGTATTAAAAATAAAAATACAGTAGAAACAACCTATGATCAGAGTCATAATGTTACAAGAATAAGGTCATAATAATATGAGAAGTTATTTTTTGAGAAAAAAGTCAAAATTGTGACTTTATTTTTTAACTTTATTCCCCTAATAATATGACTTTATTCTTGTAATTCTATTTATTGATGTTTTATTTTCTTATCTTGGCCCAAATACTCCAGCAATAATATGAACCATGGAAAATTTTTATCAGGACAAGTCAGGACAAGTCAGCTTTACTTCTGTAACTTAACATGTGAGTAAAAAGACTTTACATCAATTTAACAGTCAAATTAAACATTTTGCATTTTGTTTTTGTTAAATTCATTACACAGGTTGCCTGAACACCCCGTCCTTTAAAAGCAAATAAACCAAAACAAAACAAGAAATAAACTTGGTAAAGTTCTTAATATGAAGTATGTTTAAAAGTTTAACTTTGAGCAATGGTAGCATCGTTCAAAGTTCAGTAATGGTGAAAACTGGTGACTGAAATTGTGATTTTCAGCAAACTAATTCAGTTTCATGAACTCAGCAGAGTCGCCTCCTCGGTAGGAATTTAGGTAGTAATAGAACTGAACCCCAGCATGAAGCGGCTGAGTGAATCTGGTCTGGACTCTGTGGATCAGAGTCATGGTTTCAGAGACGCTGTAGAAAGACAGAATACCTGCTCTGTGGTCCAGGTACACTCCTATTCTGGAGGAAACTGGACCTGGTACCTGAGTTTCAACTCCATCGTGCCAGAAAGTATAACCCGTTTTTTGACATGATATTGACCAGGAGTTCTCATTGAACCCAAAGGCGCATTTGTTGGATTTCCCTGCTCTGCTGATGTTCCTGTATGAAACTGCAACATCAACTCCTCTTCCTCTCCTCTTCACCTCCCAGTAGCAACGTCCAGTCAGACTCTCTCTGCTCAGGACCTGGAACCAGTCAGTGAATCTTTCCAGATGATCAGGATAAGACAGCCGATGATTCATTAATGTCACTTTTCTGTTCCCATCAGACAATAACATGTATTTGTTTGCTGTGTTTGGATGAAGTCTGATTCTACATGAATACTTTAAGAATCCAGCTCTGTTCTTTGGTTCTGGTTGTGGCAGGGAGACACTCACTTCAGTGACTCTATGTTCATCCAGTAAGCAGAGATAACAGATAAACTGCTGATCAGTACGACAGAAGATCTTCATCACCTCATCGTGACGAGAGCAGATGTTTTGGTGGAGAGTCTTGCTGGGATTCGCCAGAATGTGTTTCTGTAACGGTGCAGCAACATAATGAGGCTGGAGGTGATTCTTACAGTAGGAAGCTGGGCAGGTTAAACAGGACTTGACAGCTTTCATCTTCCTCCCAGTGCAGACATCACAGGCCACGTCTTGAGGTCCAGCATAGCAGTGATCAGCTTGGTGTCCAGTCTTCTTCAGATCCTCCACCAACTCTGCCAACATGATGCTTTTCTCCAGGACAGGCCTTGGTCTGAATGTTTTCCTGCACTGAGGGCAGCTGTGGATCCTCCTCTGCTCTCCTCCATCCCAGAAGTATTGAATACAGTCCATGCAGTAGCTGTGTCCACAGGGAATAGTCACCGGATGCCTCAGTAGATCCAAACAGATGGAACAGGAGTATTTCCTTCGGTCCAGGTGAAATCCCTTGTAAGACATTGCACCACTCAGTCAGAACAGCCCTGTAAGTTTCATTTCCTCTCAACAGAAACTGCTTTGCATGATCATGTAGATGATAGTTCACGCCCAGAATGCAACCTGTGACGCTGTTAGGGAGGAAATATGTTGTCACAGTCGAGGGAGGAGCCAGCCTCTAACACCGTGAACAGGAAAGAATCACATTTAGTTTTTATTGTTTATTTACCAACTTTAAGAAGGTTTTTAGAAAGTAGTTTGGAGCATGCACTTACACACTTAAGCAATAAATCAATTGCATTTGCATGTTTTATCGTTTTCTCTTTCTACCAAAAACTGGATGATGAAAATCTTCAGTCTGCTGATTTGGTCTCAACTAATTAAATTTTTGAAGAATAATTTAGTTTTTAGAGACTTTATAATTCACTTTATTTGTTGTTTGTGCTGTTATGTTTATTTTGGATATTTAAAATGTCTTCCAGCTCTAGTGTTAAATATTCATTAGTGAGTTCTTCCATTATTATTATGCTATTACCATTATATTGCTTAAAAATGGTCTCAAAACAACAATATTATAGTTTATTGCAATAACTTCTGGGACAATTCATCATCCAGCAACCTTTGTTATAATAGTGACAGATTTTAACAGAAGAAAACTCGACCATAGTTTTGAAGGAATAATAAAATAATCAAATGTTCCTGATGCTTTTGTGCTGATGAAGTGGTGACATATCTGATTACCTCAGTTTGGCCACTAGAGGGAGCCGGAGCCGCTGGAGAACCCAGGCAGCAGGTTTGGTCTGTCGGTTCTGGTTTCTGTGGTAACTGGGTCTGTCACAACCAGTCAGCGTTGCTCCTAATTGAATCGCGCTGATGTGCGAGTCAAATCAAATCAGGAAATCCAGCTGGGAGAAACACAGATAAACACAAAACATGCCATGACGTTTAAACTACAAAGAACTCATTAGCATGTAGCATTTACGTCACAGAAAGCTGTGTGAAAATAAAGACTTGTTCGTGGTAGAAAAGGATGAGGTGTCTTTTTCATTTATTATTTTTTTGGCTGTTTCGGAATTGATTTATTTTTGCATAACTGCAATGTAAAACACTTTTTTCGTATCACACGAGTCACATGATCTACAACCGGAAGTTGACACTAGCGCAAACCACGAAGAAGACAGGAAGTAGTTAGAGGAATTATATATATATATATATATATATATATATATATATATATATATATATATATATATATATATATATATATATATATATATATATAAAGTAGTCTCTGTGATTTTAATTGCATTTCTTATTTATTTAATGGAAAGACAACAATTGGGAAATTGTGTGTGTGTGTGTGTGGGGGGGGTGTGCGTGTGTGTGTGTGTGTGTGTGTGTGTGTGTGTGTTTGTTTGTAATACCTTGTGGGGACGATTTTCCTGACATATACTACGTTGTGGGGACATATACCCTTGTTTTTGGGTCAGGGGTCAGAGTTAGGGCTAAGGTATGAACTGAGTTTTAGTTAGGGCTAGGGTTAGGTATATGATGGTTAGGGTTAGGAAAAGGGTAAAGGTAAGGTTTAGGCTGTAGAAATGAATGGAAGTCAATGGAAAGTCCCCACAAAGATAGCAACACAAACATGTGTGTGTGTGTGTGTGTGTGTGTGTGTGTGTTTTAACATTAGCCAAATATTGACCAAGATTTGTTCACATTTGTATTTTTAGCGCACTAAGAACTAGTGGTTAGTCCTCAAAAAACAGGTGAACAACAGAACTGACCAACTCTAAACACAAAGAAAACCAAAATAGGTTTAATTATTTTCTTTTTCTTGCTTTAGATTCAGATTCACAGCAGATCGGGTTGGTTGGGCGATGCGTTATATCACTGAGGCTCCCCACATAATCAGTTTGTGTGCTTATCCTGTTAATGTAATTGCTGTGAAGCGCGCACCAACATCAGGGCCAGTTTCATCTCACTAAAAGCATGGCTCTGCCTGTTTTACGACCACAATACAGCGGCATGATGATGTCCAGCAGAAAGCTCTGGAGAGATTCACACAGCTGGATGCTCTTCCTTACAGAGAGCAGGTGTTTGTGTTATTTGATCATATATCACATATATATAGACCAGCCTACGTTGTGTTTTCTTTGTGACCGATGGGGGTGTGTGGAGATGGAGGAGATGAAACGGGCCGACAGAAACGCAGCGCAGTGCTACGAGCTCAACATACATAATCAATCAGGCCCCTGTGTGAACTGGAAAGATAAAATATGGGTTACACACAGCGTAGTGGGGCAGGCTGGTGTGTGCAGGATGAAAAGAGAAGAAAAGAGAAGCTCTGAGCCTGAGGAGCACACAGTAATGATTTTTTTAAAAAGATATTTGATTTATCTTTCATTTATTTCTGATCGTTTCTGTTTTAAACTGGATTTAATGATATGTTTCATACACAATGTAAAATAATGACTTAAGAATCCAAATATGTTTACATATTTTGGTTTTAATACAAGTTTTTCAAAAAAGTGTAGAATGTAAAGGCTCTGACTGCTTTTAAAAGTAAAATAAACATAAAGTTTCATTACAAAAACAACAACAAAAAAAACAACCTAAGATTTGTAACCGACTATTATTTAGATTGAGGCAAAGTGCTTGTAAGAGCCAAGCTAACAGCTACTCAAAACCAGGCTAACAGCTGGTTAATGTAAAGTTAGCATGTAGACTAAGTCAAATGTGACTCAGAGTCAAAGTTATTGCTAGTAATGCTAACAGCAAGGCAGTTTAAAGCTACAGCATGAAAGAATCATGTTAACAGCTCGTCAGTTCACGGTCATTTCAGGCTCTGACTGTGGGAAACTAATGAGAGAAGCTAACTGCTACTCAAAGTAAGACTAACAGGAATCTAATAGCTGCTCATCAGGCTCAAGCTAGCAGCTAAAGGCTCACACTGACAGTTACTCAGAACCAAGCTAACAGCTGTTATCATCAGTTAGCAGGCAGTCTTAGCTTACAGTGAGTCAGAATTGGTCTAATAGCTCATATTGTCCAAGGTAACAGCTTGTCAACGTCAAGCTATCAGGTATTTCCTGCCATTAGCTTAGAATCTGAGTCAGAATAATAACCAGCTAAAGTTGAGCTAACAGAGACTCTGAATGCTAACTCAGATTCAGACTAAGCACTGGTGTACAAGAGGAATAATTATATGGATAGTCATTTTGCACTAAGGCATGTTTTCATCAGAAGGAAATGTACTGGGTCACTGAACTGGAAAGTCAGGAACAAATTCAGATTTGGAGAGATGAGGAGATAATTCTTGATATACTCATGTAGGCAGGTTTGATGCGTCACAGCTGTGGACACTTCCAGGAAACTATCATAGCATTTCAGCAAATCACAAGTCAAAAGATCTGCTTCGATCACAAAATGAACTAGACCTGGACAAACATATGGACAGGTTGGAGGCTGTGAGAACTGTGTGAATATGAAACTTGTGTAAAATGTAGGTTTGCTAAGAAACCTTCAACTCTGGTCCACATAAAGTGGACAGAAACAGTGCGGTGTGATTTGTTTTTGGTATTGACCACCAGCCACCTGTGATAATCATGGTGTAGCAGTTTCTTTGTTTAAGTATCTTGTAGAAAAATAGATGGACAACAGCAAATACATACAGCAAAAAGACAGGACAACTTTATTACTGTATTTTAGTTACAAAGTAAAATTACATTGATTTTAGGTACAAGAATCAAAATTTACATTTGGTTGAGTAAAATTTGTAAAGGTAAACATGTCATGTGTATAAACTACTGCAGTATCTGTAGCCAAGCGTCCCCATCCATAAAACGACTAAACCTAATCAAAACAAGAAATATGTAACTTTTAAAGGAGGCTCCCAAAGAAGATGATTGACAGTTGAACATTTAATAATGATGACAATAAAAAACAGCAAATATATATGTGAAAATTACAGAATTAAACCAACTATTCCTGTTACAGTTTGATGAACTCAACTGTGTCTCCTCCTGAATAGTACAAATAGTAGTAAAAAAACCCAATCCCAACATACAGAGGCTGAGTGAATCTGGTCTGGACTCTGTGGAGGAGAGTCATGGTACCAGAGACGCTGTAGAAAGACAGAATACCTGCTCTGTGGTCCAGGTACACTCCTATTCTGGAGGAGACTGGACCTGGTATTTTGGTTTCAAATTTGTTATTCCTGAATATGTAACTGCTGCTGTCACAACGTAAAGCCCAGGAGTTGTCATTGAAGCCAAAGGCACATTCATACGAGTTACCTGCCCTGCTGATCGTTGGGTATGAAACTGCCACTTCAATACCTCTGCCTCCCCACTCCACCTCCCAGTAACAACGTCCAGTCAGACTCTCTTTACTTAATACCTGAATCCAAGAACTGAATCGATCTGGATGGTCCATATATGACTGTTTTTGCTTAGTCAAAGTTGCTCTTCTGTCATCGTCAGACAGCAACAGGTAACTGTGTGCTGTGTTTGGGTCCAGATTGATGTGTCGGACATATTTCAGGAAGTCATCTCTGGTCTGTGGTAGAACATCCGCTTCAGTGACTCTCAGTGAGATGATTGTCCATGTGTCTCTCAGGACGTCCTGTAGTTTGTCTCTGAGCTCTGTCACAGCTGCTGTCACGTCCTCAAAGTGTCTCAGAGGACGGATGTTGATGCTGGATGAGTGTGTCGACTCCCTGAGTGCTGGCAGTGAGGGGTAGTCGAGGAGAAACTGGTTGTGATCCTCTGTGTGTGAGAGCTGCTCCAGCTCAGCGTCTTTCCTCTTCAGCTCAGTGATCTCCTGCTCCAGCTTCTCCTGAACATCTTTGACTCGACTCACTTCAGTTTCCTGCTGGGATCTGATCTGCTGCTTCACATCAGAGCTTCTTTTCTGGAGGAGACGGATCAGCTCAGTGAAGATCTTCTCACTGTCCTCCACTGCTTTATCAGCAGAGACATTGATGGCCTCCACCTCCTGTTGAAGCAGCTTCACATCTTTCTCTTGGTCCTGGATTCTCTGATGGATTTGTTGTCGACTCTCCTGGAGCTTCTTCTGCTTCTCATCTCTTTCTGCTGCAGCTGGGACTGTTTCATGGCCTTTATGTTCCTCCATATTGCAGAGATAACAGATACACTCCTGATCAGTACGACAG
This sequence comes from Poecilia mexicana, assembly GCF_051168715.1. Taxonomy (NCBI): domain Eukaryota; kingdom Metazoa; phylum Chordata; class Actinopteri; order Cyprinodontiformes; family Poeciliidae; genus Poecilia; species Poecilia mexicana. The sequence goes on from NW_028263387.1 coordinate 24,557,492, forward strand.
AAGATCTTCATCACCTCATAGTGACGAGAGCAGATGCTCTGCTGGAGATTCTTGGAGGGATTCACCAGCTTGTGTTTCTGTAAAGGTGGAGCATTGTAGTGAGGTTGGAGGTGATTCTTACAATAAGAAACCAAACAGACCAGACAGGACTTGACAGCTTTCCTCTTCCTCCCAGTGCAGACATCACAGGCCACATCTTCAGGTCCAGCATAACAGTGATCAGCTGCAGCAGCTTGAAGTCCATTCTTCTTCAGATCCTCCAGTAAGGCAGCTAACGTCATGTTTTTTTTTAGGACAGGCCTCGGTTTGAACTCTTTCCTGCACTGAGGACAGGTGTAGATTTTCTTCTGCTCTTCTTCATCCCAGTGGTGTTTAACACAGTTCATACAGTAGCTGTGTCCACAGGGAATATTCACCGGATTCTTCAGTAGATCCAAACAGATCGAACAGGAGAATTTCTCCATCTTAACTCCTCTCTGCTCTGTTTCAGCTCTCAGTAAAAATGCCTCTATGAGACTCGCCTGTACTTTTATTGCTTCCAGTGGACGTCATCTAAGGTGGAATGTACCTGTTGGCCAAACCCTTAGATTGTCAAGAAATAACTTTGATAGGTGGAGATGTCAGTGTTTCATAAAAAGAAGGTGGAGTCTGATGCCTGGAAAAATACATGACTGAACTTTTGTCAGAGTGCGGATAAAAACACAGACAGTTCAAAACATCAGCAATTCACTGTAAAAACAAAATCTTACCAAGTAATTTTGGCCCAGTGCAAAAATTATACTTTAAAAAAGACAAGACTAAGTTACAAATAACTTTTCAGCAAGACATATATTAATTTGTTTATAATTAATAATGCCTTAAAATTGATTAAAACGTTATAGTTGCATTGGCAGATTATATTATAACACAACATTTTCCCCATATGTGAAATAATCTACCAATGGAACTAGAACATTTTCATCAATATTAAGGCATTATTAATTACAAACAAATTAATATATATCTTGCTGAAAAGTTACTCATACATTGTCTTATCGTAAGTGAAGTAAAACACTTGCAGTAGAAACTAGACCAAAGATATTTGGTAAGATGTTATATTTCTGCAGTGAACACCATTAAACATTCAGTTTTACTAGCAGCTGTTGTTGGGCAACAGGAAACCAACAATTCACAATAACTTGAATTATTAATTAAAAGGGAAATGAGAATAGTGAGGAGTTTGTTCTTTAAGGTAACAGCTGCTCATTGTGTCAACAATGAGCAACAAAATATAGATCCTGATATTATTGAAAAGAGCGTGTTGTGAAGGAACTCTTTAACAGAACACTTTGAGTCTTGACATTTAACATAATTACATAATTACACAATAATAATAATAATGATAATAGGCTGTTATTATCATCCTGTCTGTTTCAGTTTTAAACCGGTTTGTTTTTCGGTCTGCCTGTTTGTTCCTGTTTGTTCCAACCTGCAGCTGAAAAACATCTGTGATCCATCCGGACCCAGGAGGTTCTGCTGCTTCCCAACAGAACCACCAGGATCCCCTCAGGTAGCGACAATAACTCATGGAAACGGGCGAACCCAGAGGAAAGAGGATGGTGATGAACAGAAACACCACAAGGACTCGTCTCTGAAGAAACAGGCCAATATATTTTACTATTATTGGCCTTTTCTTCCTCCTCCCCTTCAGTTTTTTAATATTTCTATTTTTTCAATCACCATTCTGTTTTTCCATTTAACTACCTTCCATTTCTTGTCTCTGTTTCCTGTTTTCACCATTTTCTTTACGTTTTCATGCTTTTTTCCCCTCTGATGTATTCAGTGAATTTTAAAAGGCTCAGAAAACCCAAAAAGCCGTCGGAGTGTTTGCAGAAAACAAAGCTCACATGTTGAATACTAAGAAGCAGGAGAAGCCGGGGATTCGGGTTTTGTTTTATTAATGAAGCTCAGAGAAAGATGCTCACACCTCCTACGTGTTTTCTTCTTCTTCTGGTTCTGGTTCTGGACGGCGAGCCCGGTTCTGGTTGCGTAACGCTTTCCGCTCCGCTCTCCCACCAACGCCCACGTAGAGAAACATGAAGTTCTGCTGGGATTCAGACGGGAAGCAGGAGACGGAGGCTGAAGCTGAACTTCATGCTGCTGTGACGTAAATCAATAAATAAAAATCATTTTTCATTCAAAACTAGAAAAACGTTTCCATTCATTTCTACACGGTGAACATGCACAATTCAACCAGGTGACTTTTATTTTAATTAAACTAAATTATAATTAAAAACACTTCAGTGACTCCAAAAGGAAATTACATTTTAGAAACTAACTACTTTTCTGAATTAAACTGAAGTTAACACTAAGAAAATCTTTAAATGAAAACAAAAGGTAAACTGTTAGTGATCTGGATCAGCCAGTTTTATTTATTTATCAATATTTCCTGTTGCATTTTATTACTGAGCCATATTTGCTCCTCAGAAAATGTCAAATAGCTTTTAAACAGATTATTTTTTTCATTTATTCAGGAAAATATCATTATTTATGAACATTTATATAAATTAAAGCTGGAGAAAAGTGTTAAAATCTCAAAGGCCGATGCTATTCGTGAGACATTAATAGACATAAATATTTTAACATGAAATGTCATATTTTCATCCACTGTAAACAGAAAATCATAATAAACACAAATAAAGGCTTGAAAACATCAGTTTGTTAATCTATACAAAGAGTTTCACTTAAAGTGAATTTATTTAAAAGCAAACTTTAAGCAGATATTAAACAGGCTTTTCATAAAGTCAGTTTTTGCATTAAAATGTATTTTTTATTGGTTTAATTTAATATTTTGACCTTAAATGTCATATTTTCATTAACTGTTAACAGAAAATCATAATTAACTGAAATAAATGCTTAAAAACACCAGTTTGTGTTAATATGCTTCACTTAGAGTAAATTTAATTACTGAAATAAATGAAGTTTTCAGTAATACTCATATTTATTGAATCTGTATAATAGATCTGAGCTGTTCTGGTTAATTTTACTTTATTGAAAATGTGGCAGAAATACATTTATTTATCTTTATCATAGGAGTCATTAGATTAACAACCATCAGTCCAGATTTTTATAAAAACTCGTGTTTATTGATTCATATTCATTCATCCAGGACTTTTTCCACTCAACCAGGACAATATTTCCTCTGTTTTCTTTTATTTATAAAAAGTTCATTATGTACATCCTCTCTTTATTTACACTATTTCACAGAAAACGATCGTCGGAGAGCCTCACACCTGCAGGAGGTCAGCGCTCCTGCCTGAAATACCACTTGTTGCTGGGAAGATGTGTCCAAACTCTGCTTACTGTTGCCTAGCAACAGCAGCGCATCGAATTAATGTCTGCAGCCAGCAGCTGATTTAAATTATATATCCTCTTTTTTTATTATTCTTATTCGTTTCAATAGCCGAGGAAAAGCATGAAAGAAGGGTTTCGCTTCATAAACTCAAAACAGAAATTAATTAAAAAGATTCTGATTTTCTACAAGCTGAATTAAAGAGAATCTGCTCCAAACAGGCAGAATCATTATTAAACCATCTGATATCTGCGTTTTTAATCATTTATCGTCAAAACGTGACTAAATGTTCAAACAAGGCAGATTTCTGAGGTTCATTAGATTAAATTTAAACTTGGATTAAATGTGTAATTGAGGGATTAACAAGGAGACGAACATAATTATGGTTCAGCTGCGCAAATAAACGAAAAAGATAATAATTACTGGCAGGATGATAGAAAAAATGAAAGCTCCCTGACATCAAACGTAATAGAAGCAAAATACTGAATAAATCTCTTGCCAGTGTTGAAAAGGAAAACATGAAAATATGATTTATGTGCAGATAAAAGCAGATGATCTGATCCTCTCTGCCGTTTAATGTTTTTACACGACATCTGTCCAGCACTGAAATGTTCCTAAAGTCACTGAGTTTAAGGAAAAAATAAGGAAAAACAACAAATGGTTAATGAGTACTGAAGCTAAATACATCTAGTTCTATCCTGTTTTTAAAGTATATTAGATTAAAAACAGCATATCTAATGTTTTCAACTGAAAAAGTGATATTGTTGCTGCAACGCTTCGTTTTTTCTACCCGTCGTTCAAGTAATAAATGTGTTTTTGGCTGTTAAAAGGAAAGAAAAAGGCACAAGGTGATAAATGCTTTCTGTTTTCATACACCGCGCTCTTCCTCCTACATCTATATTCATCACATTTAGAAAGTTTACAAGGCTGAATAAAATAAATCAGCAGGATTTAGAGGCGTCTGCTGCGGGAGTTTGGGGTGTAATAATCTCTTTTCTCTTCATATAAACCATGTTTTTATTGTTCCCTTTTCTAAAGAAAGATGATAAAAAAGTACTTAGCCTCCGATCTGAAACATTTACAGACCTTGAGCAGATCTCGCTCTGAATAACTTCGATATTTCTGCGTCATTTCTTTCACTTCCAAAGAAAAACTTAAGATTTATCCTTGGACAACTGGATTAAATGTTAGATTTAAAAGTAAATATGAGACTTTATGAGGAGAAACAAGTAGAAAAACAAATTAAAAACTGAAATGTGTTCACAGCTACAGAAAGCCCAACAACTTCCCTTTGTTAGCTGTATTTGAATTAGATTTGATTTTGGACTAATGTAGCAAAGAACAAGAAAAAAAAAACACGGTTTCCATGGTGATTCCCGCCTTTTTCGGGGAGCACGTAGAAAGAGGCGGAGCCACAATTTTAGCCTCAAACAAATCAAATGTTTTTCAACTGAAACTAAACGAAGCTTGTAGAGATTTATGGTGGAAATTATTTAACGTAGTTTTTGACGGAAACGTTTAGAGATTAAATGAAACGGGTTCAGGCGAACACACTGAGTGCTCTGAGGGGATTTGACTGAAATCTGAAAATCCCACAGCAGTGAGAGACGCAAAGAGGAGAAAAAATCCTGCATGATTAATTTGTATATGTGGAGATGAAAGTGCAGGAAGGAGATCAGTTCAAATCAAGAAGTTTTTGAAAACTTCTCAAGTAAAATAAACAGCAGATTAGTAATATTTGTGACTTTATGAGTCTGACCAAATCTTCTGATTAACCTATAATTGATGTTTTCTCTGTTTTCTCCCATCTCAACCTGCAGTGGATCGGTTTCATTTTGCTTCTGTTATTTCCAGCGGAGCAGTTTTAAATGCTCCAGCTGTTGCAGATGTGAGGCTCTGGTTGTGGTTTCTGGTTGGTTCTCCCTCTTCTCATGACGTGGAAACGATATTCCAGCTGCGGCCGGATAACACCGGTTTCAGATCAACACCGACTGAAGACAGGCGGGGAAATCCTTGGCCGCCATTACGATTTGGTAGGTTTGGTTAGTTTAAACAGCATCTTCACCTCCTCATTGGTACAGCAGCAAAAAGCAAAACAAAAAACAGAAAAAGGAGTGAAATCCCTCGTTCGTCTGTTCGTCAAACATTCATATATTACATCCATTATTCTTTTCGATTCATCGTCCAGCAGCAGGTTCTTCTTGTCCGTCGTTTCTGGTCGTGTTGTAACATTCACAGCTGACTGACTGGCTCAGTCGGACTTTGGTCAACAACAACAACAACAAAGAGTCTGTTTCCAATCTGATTGGTCGGTTTCGCTCTCATTTCAGGTCCGAGTCGGTCTTGGTGTCGTCCAGGTCAAAGTCCAAAACGAGCAGCTTGGTCTCCTCGGTGCCGTTCCTGCTTCCTGCAGCGCAAACCAGCCGGGTGTCGGACGCTCTGATTCGCCAAACCACGCCGCCTGAGGAGCAACGCAGAGTCAGTCAGTCAATCAATCAATCAATCAATCAATCAATCAATCAATCTGTATAGCACATTTCAGCAACAAGGCAGTTCAAAGTGCTCATGAAACAGTCAACAAATCAAATATTGATTAATGTTCCATTGATTACGTTTCAAATCCAACTCTAAACAGGGTTTTAAGTTGAGATTTAAAGGCACTCAGTGTTTCAGCTGTTTTACAGTTTTCTGGAAGTTTGTTCCAAATCTGTGGTGCATAGAAACTGAATGCTGCTTCTCCTCGTTTGGTTCTGGTTCTGGATGCAGAGCAGAACCAGAACCAGGAGATCTGAGGGGTCTAGATGGTTGGTACAGCAATAACAGATCTTTAATGTATTGTGGTGCTAAACCGTTCAGTGATTTATAAACTAACAGTATTTTAAAGTCTATCCTCTGAGCTACAGGGAGCCAGTGTAGGGACTTTAAAACTGGTGTTATGTCTCTATCTTCCTGGTTTTAGTGAGAACAGCAGCAGCAGCTTCTGGATCAGCTGCAGCTGTTTGATTGATTTATTAGTCAGACCTGTGAAGACGCTGTTGCAGGAATCAATGCGGCTAAAGATAAATGCATGGATGAGTTTCTCTAGATCCTGCTGAGACATCAGTCCTCTAATCTTGGAGATGTTCATCAGGTGATAGAAGGCCGACTTTGTGACTGTCTTTATGTGGCTCTGAAGGTTCAGGTCAGAGTCCATCACTACTCCCAGGTTTCGGGCCTGATCGCTGGTTTTCAGTTGTAATAACTGACATGCTGACTCCCCATCGTTCCTCTTCAGGAAGGGATAACGATCGTTGGATCTATAAACGTCGTTCTCAAACATCCAGACGTGTTTGAAGCTGACCTGATCCGCGGCTCTGCAGCGCCACCACGTCCCGCAGCCAGGCGCCGGTCCGCAGGTCCCACAGCTTGACGGTCCCGTCGTCGGAGCTGGACAGAACCAGACCTCTGCAGAACTGCAGGCACGTCACTGCAGACTGGTGCTTATTGGGACCTTAATGAAGACCAGAACGTCAGTCCTCGGATCACACAGGTGTCTTTGACTCCATCTTTGGTCAAACTGGGTTCTGCTTTAATATCCCACCTTGCAGCGTGTGAAGACATTGTCCGGTCCGGACGTCCCACACTCGAACGGTGGAGTCGGCGTTCCCGGACACCAGGATGTTGTCCCGCAGCTCCATCCCGCTCGTCAGCGACTGATGGCCGGTCAGCGTGTGAACACATCCGCCTAAACACACCATCAACGTAAAGGTCAACAAGAGGTCGTTTTAAATCCACAGAGTGAAGTTTGCTATGAGGACATTTAACTGTCCAATCTGACACATAGCCACTTATAAAATGTAGCAAACTTAAACCTCTGACTCTTTGCCTATTAAATATTATTATTTTTTCAGTATTTGTCACTTTACAACCACAGAATGCAACATATTGGTATTTATTGTAAACGGAAGAAAAATGATACATAGGTTCACATTTTACTTATTTCTGCACAAATATTCAGAAAAAACACCCAGCTCTCTTTTTGCCAAAAGTTCATGATTTTTGGTGTTGACTTTAACTTCCTAATGTTCAAATACTTGAACATTTTCAAGTATATTTTTTAAACTCATATAAAATACAACATTTGCAAAACATAAATTCATAAGAAAAGAGAAAAGAAAGAAAAATCAGTATTTATATACATTAGTGGCGCCCCCAGACATTGTAGCCCTGGGCTGCTGCCACTGTAGCCCAGTTTAAAATCTGACCCAGGTGCATTTACAGCGGATTGCAAAACTTTTCCACATTTTGTCACATTACAAACACAAACAGACAAAAAGTGGTACATAACTGTGAAGTGGAATGAAAATTATACGATTCCAAACATTTTTTACAAATAAAACACTGAAAAGTGCGGTGTGCAAAAGTATTCAGGCCCCTTTTCTCTTCTGAGTGCAACCAGATGCCTTCAGGAGTTGCCTGTTGACTAAATGGGGTCCATCAGGAGTATTTAGGGCTCCGGCGTTTTTACAGAAAAAGTTCACCGGGTGGGAAAACGTTTGAAGCATGTCCTGCGTCTCTACCTGTCTCCACGTCCCAGACTCTGATCGACGTGTCCAACGAGCCGCTCACCACGAAGACGCCGTCAAACTGCGTCAGGAAGAAACAGATTCAGCTACAACTGCAGTGGCACACACTCGCTGACGTGTGTGTGTGTGTGTGTTTACCTGCAGAGAGTACACTCTGTTGGTGTGACCCTGCAGGGTGTGCAGACACACCTCCGTCTCGGGGTCCCACACCTTCACCATGTAGTCGTATCCGCCCGACACGACCCGGCGCCCGTCGTACTGGACGCAGCGCACCGCCGCCACATGGCCCGCCAGCACGTGTTCGCAGCGGCCCGTCGACACGTCCCACACGCGCAGCGTCGTGTCCCGGGAACCAGACACCACCCTGTGACAGAGGGCATGATGTCACTGCAGCCTGGGCCAATCAGGATGCGGCGCTTACCACTTTAAGGGCTGATCTTCTGATAGAAACACTAAATATGCTCTAAGACGATCAGGCAACGAATCCCAGTGAAATAACAGGAAACTATGAAACTAAAATGATTTAAAATCTTTTTAACGCTCAAAATGACCTTTAATTAGGAGAATCTGAATTAGAGCTGAAACGATTAATCATGATTAATCAATATTACAATCATCGTCAACTAATTTTGTAATCAATTAATTGTAGAATGTGCCAATATTTTTTAGCAGATTAATCAATTAGTTGTCAGAATAATCAAGAGAATAATTGATAACTAAAATAATTGCAAGTTGCAGCCCTGGATGCTGAAGATACGAGTTTGGAGTTATTAACAAACAATTATTAATCAATTACTTCCACCTTTCTATTTCTGATCTATAAAAAGATTCATTAGTTTAAATGAAAAAAAATCTAGAGAATGTGCTAATTTCTTTCCGATTAATCGATAAATTGAGGAAGAAAATTGATTAATCAATAGAATAAATCAATGACTAAAATTATGGAGTCCCAAATGTGCCCATTTTTTATTCAACTATTAGATTAATTGTCAGAACAAATCGATTAATCAATAAAACAAACTAATTAATCAATAGAACATATTGATTAACTGATATAATAAACGTACTGAACAATGGAATAAATTGATTAATAAAATAATGGTGTGCCAAATGTTCTGATTTTCTCTCTGACTATTCAGTTATTCATCAGAATAAATCGATTAATCGACAGAATAAGCTAACGACTGACTGCAGCCTGAGTAACTAAATCATCCCAGAGTTTGATGCCATGATCTGAATCTGCTCTAAATTTCGTCCTTCTCCTCCATATTTACGTTTTTCTAATGAATTATTGATGACTCCGTGTTTGTTTGCTCTCGTATTCGCTCCTCGCTCCGCTGGCCTTCAGCGCTTCCATTCATGCATGACCGTGATAAACGATGCTACAACAACAATAAAACACCCTGCATCAGCAGGTTGCCATGGAGACGGGAACCAGCCACACAGACGTCCTCGCACAGATGCGTGGTTTTTCCAGGGTCTTTGTGGTTGCTATGGAGACGACACGTTTACTTCTCCCTACCCCCAGTGAGTGAGTGAGTGAGTGTGCTACCTCTCGCCGTGCAGGTGCATGCAGCGCACCGTGGACGTGTGGCCGTACAGGGCGTGGACGCACTCGCCGCTCTCGGCGTCCCAGACCCGCAGCGTCCGGTCGGTGGAGCCGCTGATCACCGTGGCGCCGGCCATCTGACTGCACCACACACCGCCGCTGTGGCCCGTCAGCGTGCGCAGACACTGCGGCGACGCAGAGAGACGAGTCACGATTAGCTTCACAGATCTGATCGATCACATCCTGAAGCAACAGATTTACCAACATGTGGCGCCAACAGCTGGATAAACTTTTATAGAGATTATAAAAAAACAGTTTCACCTGTTTTACTGTTTTTCTATGGAAAAATTGCATCAGGTTTTAGAAAAAAAACTATATATAGATCAATTAACATTCCATATAAAGTACATTTTTAGAAATGTTAACACTGTGGCTAAGTTAAAGATCAACTTTGATTGTGTGGACACAAAATTGTGAAGTTTTCTTTATAGATTAAACCTGATCCTGATCTGACAAAAGTAATATATTTAAAATGAAAGATATCAACCCTAAAACATGTGTGTTTCATCCAGTCATGTGAAGCAAGGCAAAAAAAAATTATTAAAATTTGAGCTATTTGGAGATAAACTTAACTTTAAGAGCATGAATCAAGTCTTATTTCTGGTCAGAAATGACTTTAAAAGTGGAATTTCACAGATTAAATATCTATAATGATGCTTATTCTGATATATTTTAATATTAAACACACAAACAATGGATTAGTTTCACAGCATCAGAGTTATTAATCACCCCATTGGTGTATTTAACATAATAATAAACGGCTCCAGGCGAGATAGAAATAAACTAACAAAACCGAGAACAGGACAACAAAAGTAGAATCTTAAACTGACCTTGTTTGTTTGTCAGTTTCCACAAATTAAATGAATAATAAATGTTTTGCTTTGTTCAAACTGTCCTCCCTGTGTGTCAATTTCGCCCTCAAAGTCACATTCTTAACAAACCCGCGTCAATATTTGTTTTTACTTTCACAGCCGCCGTCGAAGGACGCGCAGACAGACAACAATCCGGTTTCACCTCGGCGGTGTTGTGGTGGGGGTTGCCGTGGCAACGCCACAAACGGGGACAGGGTTCAGCGAAACTTTTGACCTCTGTGAACTGCAGGTGATGACGTTTGTTTAAAAAACAAACCTGAAGAACGCACACCATCTTCGCTCAGGGATAAACAGTAATTAAAAACAGTTCATGTTTAATTTTCCTTGCTTTAAGAGTTTTTGTGTTTTTAGAGAAAATGTCCTCACAACGTGAGTGAGTGAGTGAGTGAGTGAGTGAGTGAGTGAGTGAGTGAGTGAGTGAGTGAGTGAGTGAGTGAGTGAGTGAGTGAGTGAGTGAACGTTGGCACCGAGGCAGGTCCGGACAGAAACAGCAGCAGGTGTGTCGCGCTGAAGAATGCTCAACCGAAACCAGAAAAATGTTCGTTTGCTCAACTGAAGGTCACATCCGCTGACCTCTTCAGCGCTAACGGCAGATATGAGGAACATGAAGCATTTAGTGCTTTTCAGGGACACAGATATAAAATATTCATCACTGCAGGTGCAGCTGCTGTCGTTTCAACAGGTGAACTTTGAGCCGAAACTCTCAGGTTGAACTCTGAACTCTCACCTGTCCCAATACGAAGAAAGCCCCGTGATAGCGATCTGACTTTATGGGTGTTTTGAAAAATGTTTGCACATTTTTGGAATAGTTGAGACCCATAAAACGGTCCCACCTTCTAACAATCATCTGAACAAAAACTCCCTCTGACTTGAAGAAAAACACAGCAAGCTGGAAAAATGTTTACGATTATATAAATATCTAAAACTTCACACTATAAAACTATCTAATTAGCATTATTTCAGAACAGAAAAGCAACAATTAGTAATTGTTAATAATGACAGTCATATTAATCTTATAAATGGTATTTATTTGTTGTTATTCTTTATTTAAAAGTAAACAATTCTAAAATATTTCTTATGTTACATGAAACAGTGTGCAGATGAGATCACAGTCGCTGTTAAGCAGCATTTTACTGATTTAAAGCAAACATGATTTGGAGTTAGTGAAGGTTTTTCAAACTGCTTTAGCATCTCATGCTAGTTAGCAGGGTTAGCGTTAGCAACCACAAACGGCAGAGAAAAAATCTAGGAAATCCACTTAACTGGGATCTTTGTACAATTTCAGATTTAACGTTTGCCACAGGAGACAGTCAGAAAGGTCAAAGGTCGTTTAGCTACAGGATAATGTGCTCCTTCACTCATTCAACTTAAATGTCTCTAAGCGAATGTGAAACTATATTTTTTGGCAGTACCTGACTTTTTCAGGTAAAAAAAAATATAGAAAAATAAAAAATGGTGAATGATTTTAATAAATATGATGTTGGAAGTATTTTTTGAACTGCAGATGTATCTTTATCTACAATGATCAAGAATTCACTGCAGGAATGCAACATGATTGGATTTTAAGCAACAAAATGTTTTATTTTCTTATTTTAAAAATTGACTTTATTTGTTTTTAATGTTTTTCTAACATTGTGTAAAAATGACTTAATTGGTTAAATGAAAAACGCAGAATGTGCCAATTTTTGTGTCCAATTAATCATCAGATCAATCTCTTAATTGTCAGAATAAATTGATAAAATGATTTATTATTACAATGATAGTTACTCGCAGCCCTACTTCAACCATAGAAACATTTACAGAAGAGTGAACGGTGGAGCCGCTTAGCTGGGTCATTCTGTCTTTTAAACCTTCGCTGACGGTTTCATGACGGATCCAGAGTGTTTTTATTTCACGTCTGTGTTTGTTTAAGGATGAGAAGGCAGACAGAGCAGCATGTGACCGGTAACAAACAGAGCAGATCACTGTTGACTCTGTTTGTTACCTGTTGTCCAGGTAAAAACACACAGTGTGTGTTGAACTAACGCTGCTGCAGGCTGTGTTTGACACACACCCAGACAAACACAACTGGTCCGTCCGCCTCCTCGTTACACCCAAATCCGCTCACTAGAGCCTCTGCCACCCTTTATAAGTTATGTTTAACGCCAACAGCACAGGCTAAAATTACGGCTAAAAATCTTAGCACAACATAAGTATTTCATATCTCATGGTATTGATAATTATTGATTAGTTTTCTTTGTTTTAAATATCTGAAATACTCCACGGCGTTGTACTTTATTGTTAAGATAGAAGTTATGAGGAAAACTGACAACTTAAACTGCTGCTGCGACAGTTACCCGGCTGGTTGCTAGGTAACGAAAGAGTGAGTGAGTTGCTAGGTAACCAAAGACACAGTGAGTTAGTTGAATCCACTCAATTAAGCGGGCTAAATCCCCCAGAATGCCGGGCGGTTCTGGAGTTGGATATTGATCATATATCACAATATATATTTGTACTTTTAAGAGTATTTTTAATACGCTGTACTTTTACTTTTGTAATTATATTATAAAGTATCTCTACTCTTACTTGAGTAACACTTCTGTTTTTCATTCAGTGGGTAGAAAATACAAACATGTTTTAACCAAAATGTCACCAGACACAGACACACAGCTGCAGTTTCTGTTGCAGTTTAATAAGTTTTATATTGAAAGAAACGGATTTGGAACATTTTATTTTGGCCTGATTTTGTTACTCATATGAATTATTGCCATTTTTGTTTATGAAATACCAAAATTTACACTTAATTTTATATTTTGGTCTGTCTGATGATGACATTTTTAAATATTAAATGATTAATAATTTGATCAGTTACTCAGAACTTGAAATACTTTATTGTACCGCAGTAACTTCTTGGACGGCTACATTTACTTTTACTTCAGTAACAATATGTTGAAGTGGCGCTCCTCTTACTTGATTTGGGTTCTCTGCCCGCCTGTGGTTTCTACTGATTTACTGTGAGCCAGCAGTAATCTAAATGGCGCCCTACCTTCCCAGTGATGGCCGACCACACTTTGAGCGTGTTGTCATCCGAGCCGCTGACGATCAGGTCGCCGCTGAACTGGAGGCAGGTGATCACATGATCATCGTGGCCTTTCAGCACCTATGAAGGCGTGAGCAGTCAGTGTATGAAAGGGAGGCTGGTTTGTTGGGTGTTTATGAAACGGAGGCTGGTTTGTTGGGTCCCAGCTGGACGGTACCATCGGTTCCCTCGTGTCGCCCATCCTCCAGTTGGTCTCGATGCGATGCTGTCTGATGTAGACGGATTTCCACGGGCTGAACGAAGCGTCAGGGCAAATGCTCTCTCTGCGACGATACGGCACGCCGTCTGATATGCCTGAAAATAAAACAAACAGTAATGCAACAAAGTCCAGTTTAACGGCTGTTCTTACAGTTTTAGATGCTTGTAAGAAATTAAACCAGGCTGCAGCAGACCCATCATGCTGATTTAAAATTAAATAAACACAAAAGTGTTGGTGCTGTGGTGTCTGGCACCAACTGGGCTTTTTGATTAATCTGTTAAGTACAGTATTACCGATGGCACTGAGCCAAGTTCATTTAAGCAAGAAAGTGCAAGAGCCAGTTTTGAAGCTGACTAATTAGATTTTTGTCTAATTAAAATTAAAATTCTAGCTTAAAATGCCGACCAATTAATTTTCAGCACAAGTATTCAACCTTCAATGGCTTAATACGTTCACTTTATATATTGTATTTAATTTAAACAGATCACGTTGGTTGCAATTCCAATATATTTATGGTAATCAGTATTTGTAGGGTGAGGAACATAAACAACTCATGACCTTATGTATTTTGAATAACTGTGCAGTATTTATGCCTTTACTGTGCAATATTTTTAGTTTTTTATATAAAATACTTATACTTTATGTTATCTTTGTGTGAACCTACATGCCTTGATTGCTGCTGAATTTCCCCAATGTGGAGCAATAAAGGACATTTCTATTTTATTCTATTTAAAGCTAGCAGCTAAAATGGATAATAAAGCTAATGCTAATTAAGCTAACAACTAAAACTATAGCTAACTACAAATATGGTTGTCATGGAGTTCTGAGTAACTTTATTATATGAATCCCAAACAATATATTATTAGAAATAACCACAGAAAAAGCTTCAATACTTCAAAACAGTAGGTTGTTATTCTATTTTATTTGATTTGTTTTAATAATTTAGAGGTAAGCTAGCATTAGCTGCTAAAGGTTTGATGTTGGGAGTGTAGTTTTGCTTTTTGCAGTCCTTTAGGCCCAGTCTTTCTAACATAACAGTCTTTACTGCTCTGACCAAAACAGCATCTGCTGTAGCTTTAGTTTAGCTAGCTAGCTCTGTAACATGAAAAGTTGTCCCATTAGTATGTAAATGGAACGATGCTAATGGAGGCTAGCTGCATCTGTATTCTGACTGACTTCTTGTGAACAGCAACACTGTTCCCAGCGGCGCGGTGTGAGGGTTAATAATTAGCCTTATTTATGGAGCTGGTGAGCTGCAGTTAGCGCTCCCTTCATTAGTATGGCTGTGGTGTGGCGCTAACGTTAGGTAGCCTCATTGGTATGGCTGCTGAGCGCTGGCAGTGAATCTCAACTGACTGGCTCAACGCCCAGCCACACACACACACACACACACACACACACACACACACACACACACACACACACACACACACACACACACACACACACACACACACACACATCCACTGCATTGCGCTGAATGAAAGAGTAGTGATGGATTGCTGTATGAGCATGTAACCCTCAGATTTTAAGGCATTTTACATCCAGAAAGTTTGTCTTTTAGCTTCAATTCATGTTTTTCTTTTTGTTTTATCTTAAAATAGTAACATATATGAAGGTTTTCTGCTCTGATGACGCTTACAAATTGCTTTAAGCTTCACAAACACATTTGTTTATAAACTACTTTTCCTTCTGTATCACAAACTTGCACTTCATTTATTTAAAGTAAAAACCTATTTGCATGATACTCAACTCTGCCAAGACTCCATTAGGAAAATACTCAGTCCATTAGCTATAAATAAATCTGGCAGAGGGCAATTGAACAGTTTTTAGATAATCGTTCCAAGGTAATAATTTTCATCATCCTGTATTATTTTAGATTGATTATATTTATGGATCAGGGATTTGGTCAGACAAAGAAAAAAACAAGACTACCAATTGAAACGTATGTGATTATAATACAAGTAAAATCAACAAAGCTCATTAAGTTGGAGAGCCTGTTTCTACCTGCATGATTCATGAGGTCAACAATCCTGAAGTGGCTTAACGAACCTCAGACAAAAGCTCCGTAAATATTCAGCTACAGTGAAAACTAGTGGAAAGTAGTGAAAATACAAAGAAACATTCCTTATTTTATTTTTCTTGTAGGAGTTTTCAGAAAATTACCATCACATTTTCTAATTTTCCTACTTTATGGTTTTATTCTTGTAATTAAAAAAACAGACTCTTTGGGTATTCCACTGTAGTAGAGCTGAAACGATTAATCGTGATTAATCAATTCTTCAAATAATTGTCAGAAAATTTAGTAATTGATCACTGGAATATAAGGACAAAAAAGGTAATTTACTAAAAGAACAACTTACTCACAGCAGAAATTAAGTCAAAACATATACTATGTTATTCGGTTTTAGGCAATAAAATGTTTATTTTATCATTTAAAAATTAATTAAATGATTTATTTACGTTTTCCTAACGTATTTCTAATATTGTATAATAAAGCTTGAATGGTTCATTTAAAAATCAGGAGAATCTCCCAATTTACTATTTAATTAATTGATTAATTGTCAGAACAATCAATTACTAAAACAGTCTGCGTTGTGGAGTTGACCTGGATTCAAAGTCCAAATAAACAGAAGCTCCAATTAATTCCAAGTATCACATTGGTGGGGGAAAAAAATCCACATTTTCCAAAAATTAAGTCTTGAAAAACCAAAAAGTTTGATTAATTGGTAAAATCGACTATCGCCCAGCTCCGGTAAAAGGCTAATGTGATCGGTGTTTACCTTCCTCACGGCATTTCTCCCGCCACAGTAGGTTGTCCTCGGCCAGGATCCTCCAGTACCTGCAGGTCTGCGCCGCCTGCAGCAGATCCCTCGGGGCCAGGAAGGTGAGGACGTACAGGGCGAGCTGCACAGAGGACCGTAAACGCACCGTTAAAACACCGGAAACGCACCGTTAAAACGCCGAGCTCCGTCTGTGGTCGAGTTTTCAGGCTTTACCTCTTTGGGGAGCAGAGATATGAAGTCTCTCTGGAACTGAGGCTCGATCACCTGCATCATGTGCTTCACCTGGCTGGTCTCGCACCGATCGATCAGCTCGTCCAGAGCCAGCAGTCTCTCCGGGCCGCTCCACGTCTGCAGAAACAGAAAAACAAGGACAGGAAGGAAGATTGTGAGTACCGTATTTATCGGACTATACATGCAACATATTATAAGCAGCGGCTACAAATAAAAACAAAACTGGAAACGTTCATATATGAGCCGCACCGGGCTAAAAGCCGCTGTCGGCTTTAGACAAGGACCCAACAGAGGGCAGCGTCCTAATAAACCTGCTGGATTTATTAAGGTCGCAGCTCTCCGTCTCCAAAGCCGAACCTTGGTTCCGTTCATGCCGAGCTTACAAGTGCAGCGGCTCTGTTTCCCGTCTGTACTGCCAGATCGAAAACCCTCAACTTAAAAGCTGCATCATATGAGTTTGAAGAAATATCTCCATCGTGCCTGCTGCTAGCATGTGCTAGCATGCTATTAAATTAGCACTTTCTTCTTTGATTTCCAATTCTGACTTCCAATGATTCACTTCCTGCTAAAGAGCCCCCTGGTGGTTGAAGAAAAATACACAGAAAAGCCGCACCGGGCTGTAAGCTGCATGGTTCAAAGTGTAGGAAAAAAGTAGCGGCTTATAGTCCGAGAAATACGGTATTTCTGAGGCAGGAGATCCGTTAAGCTTCCTTGAACAGGTTAGGATAGGTCTGTGGTCTTTATGCCATATTATGACTTTTTTTTCTAATTTTATGACTTTATCCTGGTAATTTTATTTTTCCTTAGTATGGACTTAATACTCTGTGGTACTTTGTACCAAAGACTCAATGACAATTTCAATATCAGTTTTATTTGCTGTTTCGGTTGTTTACTCATTTTGGATTTATAAAATGTCTTCCAGTTCCAGCATTAAATTTTTGTAAGAAATAAAAGCGAGTTGATCCTTGAGAATGTGAACTTACGTTATTATATTAAATTGTATTTTATGGAACCAAAAAAACATTAACTTGCTACAATAAAAAAGTCTAGGTTTTGATTCTTAAAGCACTTGGGTCATTTCTGGAGGCAGCAGAAACACAAATGGAAGGAAAATATATGTGAAATTTGAATATACCAACTGATTTTCTACTTGTTTATATCCGGTGCTAGATTACTTTTTGCTTTGTTCAGTGTTCTTTCGTTTCTCTGCTATTGGCTCATCATGCCTCTGGAGCCTTTTGATGTTCCTCTCTACAAAAGCAGGCTCCATGTTTTTTTAATCTGGCCGTGTGCAGATGAGTCGGTGAGCCTTGGTCGGCTCCTTTCAGCGGTTGCATCAGGACGGCTCGGAGGCAGCACTTGATGTGCAGCCGCACGGAGACGCACTTACAGACCGAAATCTATTCAAGAAGATGCAGAACGTGAAGAAATGTGGATTGTGTTTGGCAGCGCTGCAGGACAGGAGAGGTGGAGTCTGAAGACCGAGTGAGTCATCCGCCATCCGGCACCGGCCCAAAGAAAAAGCCGAACGGGGCTCAGAAAGCCTGCAGAACCGCTGATTAGGACAGCTTTACAAGATTACAAGAGAAAAGTGACACAGAGAACTAAAGCATGGCTTTTATCCACAGACAATACTGACAGGAAAAAGTCTAGTATTAAGAAATACTAAACTTCCTGTTTATTTATCTGATTCTAGGGCTGCAAATAACGATTATTCTGACGATTAATCGGATAAAAAATGATCAGTTTTTCCATTCAATATATTAATTGCTCATCTTAACATCAATACAGTGCAGAGTCAAAACGATTAAGCGTGATTAAGCAATTATTGGAATAATCGTCAAATGATTTAGTAATTGATCAATCATTAACTGGAACATACAGAGTCAATAAAAGGCCAGTTTCTGGAAAAAACAAACATATTCATTGCAGTAAATAAACTAAAACTGTACATTTTACAACCATTTTTCATTTAAGATAAAGACATTTTTAACTGTAAACAGACTTTAACCAAAACTCGTCCAGTGCACAAACTACACTTTTTGAGTTTCATCTGGTCCAGATTTACAAAAGGAATGCAATGTCATTACATTTTAGGCAACAATGTATTTAATTTATTTATTTAGTATAAAAATGTTTGTTTAAATTAAACATTTCCCTTTGATTAATCATCAGAATAATAGATTAATCGATTACTCAAATAATCGTCAGTGCAGCCCTAGTACAGTGTAAGGTGGATCTGTTGACTAATTTTTCGATTAACTGATAATAATTAGAAAAGGTGCTGCACTTTTTGTTGTTTACAGAATTTGAATCTGGTGAAGCTAAAACTGGAGGAGTTCTGGTCAGAACAATTTTACTGAAAAACTAGATTTTCATCTTAAATGCAAATGTATCTAATTTTTTAACTGCATTGGCTTAATTAATGCTTTCAATGTGTTCTTCTTTCAGAAAATGGTAGTTTTATGAGTCCGTGTAATCCAATTAACAATCAATCAATTACTAAATTAGTTGACGATATTTCGATAATCAATTAATCACGATTAATTGTTCCAGACCTACTGATTCTAAATCTTAGAAAAATAAATTATTGTTTTGTGATTTAGCAGGTTTACCTGGAAGGTGAGAAGCCAGTCCTGCAGGCCAGTTGGAGGCGGGCCGGAGTTAACGCGTCGGCGCTGAGCTGAATGCCCATTGGCCAGCCGCAGGTCGCCAAAGGTAGTGGGCGTGGCCTGAGCCAGACTGGAGGGGCTGCAGGTGAGACCAGGAAGTACGAGTCAAATGATTCCACAGACCTCACTGTCCGTAATCAGGATTTTATGTGGGAAAGTAACTCATGATTATAAAGAGGAAGTAAAAGAATAAAAGTTAATCTTTTAAATGTAAAAATCTGAAAAGTGTGGCTTGAATTTGAATTTTACTGCCTGAGTCAAAACTTTCTACAGCAAGTACTTTGGGTGCATCTCGACTTTACAAGCTTTTACTAAACTTGTAACTGGATACAGTTCAGTCAGATCAATTCTTAAGTCTTGCAACAGACTGTGGACTTTGACTTGGCCATTCTAAGACATGAATCGATTTGTCCTGCAGGAAGAGGAATCTCAACCCAAGTCTTGAATCTTTTGCAGCCTCAGTTATCCTCAACTTCCACGTATTCCCTCAGTATGATGCTGACACTACCATGTTTTAGAGAGAAGGTGGTGAGTTCAGAATGACCTGATACTTTTATTTATTTAGGGTTTTCAGAGTAAAGGAGAGGAATCTGAATGTACGCCACACTGTCCCCATATTTATTTTACCCTGAGTATCATTTAGCTTTTATTTCTCAAATACGTGCTGCTATAATCCCAATAAAACAAACTGAAAGTCGTAGTTTATTGCAACAAAATGTAAAAAAGATCAAGGGTTATTATTGCTGGTAGCTTCAAGGTGATTATGGTCTTAGATGGAGGTGATGAAGCGTTTCGTCTGGTGTTACAGCAGCTGTGTTACCTGAGGTAGCTGTTCCCCTTGCAGTGCTTCTTTCCTGAGGGGAACGGCCGGCCATCTGGACCGTGATCCAGCTTCCTCTTCATCTGGGGTTATGAAGAAAAGACACAGAGTCTGTTAGAAAACAACCCAGAGAGCCAGAATCTGAGCAGGATGTGAAGCAAAAGTCACGAAAACAACGAGAGATGAATTATGGTAGTATGTGAAGTTTTTGCTAATACAATATTTCTGTATCATTTAGATTATTTTACTGTGAACTCACTCTTCTGATTAAAGTAATCAACTAGTCATTTGATTACTTTATTTAATCAAGCAAATTAATAAAAAAAAACTTTTTTCAAATTAAGATTGAAAAACCTGTTCCTCTCCTCGCCTGTGGGGGCGCTGCACCAAGAACCAAGGTAACAACACAAAAACCACTGAAGAAGACACTCAGCTTAACTTCCTTCATGAAATGTGGACAAAAATGGAGTAGCTTCAGATTTTAGTGCTTTTGTCTTTGATAAAAAAAACTTCTCCAGCCATTTCTCCAGCTAGCGTTAAACACACGTTTGTGTTAGTTTTGTTTACCCACAAATATATAACATCTACAACAGCTAGCTAGCTGGCTAGCTTCTTCAAATTTAAGTTCAATTGAACTTTATTGATCCCAAAGGGAAATTAAATTGTTGCTGTGGTATGTAGCAGGATCATCTTTGTTTTCTTTACAGATAATACACTTTAACATTCGTTTTAAGCAAATGTAATTCAGGCTTTCATGTGTAACTTTGCAATGTTTTGTATGTTTAATAGTTTTCATAATTAATGATATAAAACAATATTATAGATTTATTTTCTCCAAATTCATTTTGTTTAGACAAAAACTTATTTTCTCCTGACATTTAATGGCTGCTCATGACAGTTGGTGGTTACCGTAGCAACCAGTAACTGAAAGCTCCTCCCCCTTTTCTCTGATGCCATCTATGTTTCTTTACAAGTATTTCATTTGAACATATATTTTTGTGTAATTTTACAGTGTTTTGTATGTTTTTTAACTTTTATCAAAATTCTGTTTGGCATTTCCTCCATATTTAATTTAACAGCTGTTAAATACATCTCTCTGTAGTTTGTTTCAGGGCATTTTTTGCATTTTATTTAATGTATATGGGCAGATCCTGCTGGACTGATGTGAACCACCAACTTAATTTTCTCTCGTTTTAATAAAAACAGTGAACCTGAGCGAGTCTGCTGTGAAGTCGGCCATATTGGATCAGAGACAAACAAATGTAAGAGGACAAATAAACATGCTTTAACAACAGACCCTGTCTGACATTTTTGGATGGCATAAACCCGTCGTCCTTGTGGAGAATCACTAAGCAGTAAATTTTAGCAGCTACATCTCTGGTGGAAGAAGCAGAACATGTTCCTGTAAACATTTGTGGGTTTCTGGGTCGTCACTGGTATCATAAAAAACCCCTCAGAGCAGCTGCAGCCGAGTCCAGAGGTAACGAGGAGATGCAGATAAACGTTTTCTTCTGGAAACTCCCACAGTGAGAGGGGAACACACAGACACAGCGACCCGGAGGTCCGATCCAGCCTCCCTCCTCCGACTCGCTCTCCTTCAGCCAGTGAATGAATGCAGGAATGCAGAAAATCGGAGGAATGTCGCCGGTGCAGCGCTGCTTTA
This sequence comes from Poecilia mexicana, assembly GCF_051168715.1. Taxonomy (NCBI): domain Eukaryota; kingdom Metazoa; phylum Chordata; class Actinopteri; order Cyprinodontiformes; family Poeciliidae; genus Poecilia; species Poecilia mexicana. Next base: position 24,579,319 of record NW_028263387.1, read on the forward strand.
AAATAGAGCGCTGCAAGCTAACACACACACACCTCTGTGTGATTCTCTATAAAATCTAATTCAGAATCTGCTTTCTATTCCCTGATTCTTGAGCTTCCACCAACAGATGTCAGATCTGTTGGTGGCAATTCTGCTAAAAACACCAACAAAAAAAAACCTTGACTTTGTGGTAAAAGCCAAAAGAATGTGTTTCCTGTTAGAACCAGAATAACTCAGTCCTGATGTTTTAACTCTGATGCTGCAGCAGAGTCTGCCATTATCAGTGACCTTGCTACAAACCCACTCACCAGATCCCAATGTTCCCAGTAGGAAGATATAACGATACTAACGATTAGAAAAGCCACATTTTGCTTCGGTTTTGCAGATTAGTGCTCCTTTTTTGTTTTATTTAGAGATAAATTGATCAGGCTGTTCCGTCTGATACAGATTTCTGGTTTTCTGTGTGAGATACACAGACATGCTAATGGAAATTGTAGATTTCATTGTCCAGTATTTGTAGATTTTTGTGTGGAAAAATGCAGAAAACCAACTTTTTGTCAAGCATATCTAAAATATTTGTTGAAATACCTGGGCTCAACAAAGCTAAGCTGCACTGATTAGCCTGGACAAAAAGGGGGTTGTAGGTATTAGCTTTAGCTCTAACATGGTTCCCACTGTTCGTATTAATTATAATAGCCAGTTATTATTATGTTTTAAGGCAGATTTTAAGTTTTTGTGGATTTTAGCTGTACACCAACTCCGGCTGAGACAGGCTGGACCACAACACACAAAGAATAATTACAAGATTATTCCCATTTATGAATCAAAGGGTGCATCCCGAATATTTATCTCAGGACAATGTATCAAAGTGAACTCTGTGTTGATTTGACCGTTTAGTCTGAGGTTCACATGGAATCAACCTATAATGTTGATAGCTACCTATAGCATCTACATATTGAGCCATCTAGCTGCCTATAACATCTACCTATGTATCTGTTTATAGCTAGCTAGATAGCTTTATCTAGCTAGCTACAGATAGACATCTGTATATCTAACTAAATAGGCAGCTAGATATAAATATCTAGCTAGATGTAATAGCTAGCTATAGCTAGATGTCATAGCTAGCTATAGCTAGATCTTATAACTGGCTATAACATCTATTTATCTACTTATCTACCTTTATGGCTAGCCAGATCCCTCTAGCTAGGTAGTTAGCTATTTAGATCATCTAGATATCTAGCTGGCTAGCCGTTCAGCTAGCTAGTAGATATCTACAGCGATCTAAATTATGTTGTTTTGAAGATACAACATTGGAAAACAATAAATTAATGTGTCTGTATTATTTTACTTAATATTTTACATTTCTTGTTGATTTAAAATCATTGCAGCCACCTCCCATGTGCAGCATCTCTCCCCAGAGGCTTTAAATATTGAGCTCAGCTGCTTTATGAGGCAAACATTACTAAATAACTCCTTTAGAAACATATTTGGTTTGTAATATCTCTATTTCCTGAAGGAATAATTCACTTCCCAGAGGACTGATATTAAGAAAGCATTTCAAGCTGAAATTAAATACGACTGCAGCTGATTTAATGTTTTTTCAGAGCAATAAGTCTCATTGAAACAAAGTGTTGACTGCTTTTAGAGTGAAATGATGGAGGCATTTCAGTTTCAGGCCATCATTTCAGAGTTCTCGCTGTGAAGCTCAACAGTGGTTAAAATACAGTTTTGATGCCTTGTCCTGCATACAGGATCTAAGCCATGCAGATTACAGCAGCTGTAATCTATAAAATCCCTTCTCCTGAGAGCAACATTCATATTTTTAAGGCTTTAATCTTTTATTATGCAGCTGAAAACAATGCAGATCAGGATTTAGTCGAAATCGGACTTGAATAAACGAAAGCAAAAGGTTCTCTGGTTCTTCATCTACCAGGTTTAAATTTTTTTCCAATAATGGCTGTGAAAGTACTGGAGAGGGGTCATGAAATTTATATCATTTCATAGATTTAAATCAGTTTATAAAGTATTTTGTTTACATTTGACTGGTTTTCTGTTCCTGAAACAGAAAACCAGTAGATCGAAACATGAGCTGATTTCCTCTTTGGTCTGAATTTCTGCAGAAGTTTCGTGTTTCCAGGTTTTTAATCTGCTGGTTTGCATCAGCAGAGAAAAACAAGCAGCAGATTCCAGTTCATCTCTGTGAGATTTGGCCCAAACAAAGCAGATTATAGACGCTTTTTCCCTCCCAGAGATGTGAGTGTGACCAAACACTGAGTCAGAAAAATAAACTCTCACCTGCAATAAACATCATTTTTCATTATTTCAACCTGCAGTTTGGAGGCTTGATGACACGTTTTCCTGGAAATATCACAATTACAGCAGCTGTGTTTGGGGATGTTCCTGCTCTAGGAGGAAAACCTGCGTTTTTCAGCTCTAATCCTGCAGATCAAAGCTTTTAGCTGTAAGATGTAAAATGACGTTTTAAGATCTTATTCTGCACCTGTGAAGTCCTTCAACTGAGCAGAATGAGGCGCCAACATGGCAGCCATCCTCCGGTATTTGCATTTGAGCAGAGAAGCAGAAACATTGTGTTTCAGAGGATTTAATCTTGTAGTCTGCAGCTGAAAATATCAGTAAACATAAAATATTAACGTGTAATTGGTGGTAAGGTTTGACCAAAACAATGCAAAACGCTGCAGCTGCACTTTGGAGGAATCTTTGAAGCTGAAAATTAAAGGTTTACTTAAAGTTTTATGTTCTTTTGTTCTAGCATATTTTTATTTTTAAAGAATGTTAATGTGTTTCAAACTTGTTTTATGGATTTTATCCTCCCCTTTTCACCAAGAAATTATAAAAAAATAACTCATTTTGCAAGCAAAAACCACAATAAAACAAAAATAAACTGCTTTTTATATGGATTAAAATTGAATAATTACGTTATAAAAATACAAAGACAACTATAAAAGGAGAATATTAACATTAAATATTGGATTTTTGCAGAACATTGAGTAAATATTGATTCTGCTTCATAGGACAAAATATTATTTTAAGCTTTAATTCATAATTCAAAGTCAAAACTGGATTTTTCTGGATTGTTCTGGCAGTAAAAAAGTTTTTAACCAAATAAATGAAGCCTACATCCACAGCAATTTGACTTTTATAGATTTGACTTCATGTGTTTAAGCTATAATTAAATATTTAACACGACAAAGTCAATTTTTCTTTGTTTTTAGACCAATAAAATCACATTTCACCGTGACTAAGGGTACATATGCTGCTTTTTGTTACAGTTTCACAACATATTGAAGCAGAAAGCTGCATTTTAAATGTTTAATTTTTGTTACCTGCAGCTAAAATGATAAATAACCATGAAATGGAGGAAATTATTCCAAATATTTCTACATTTTAAAGGGACAACATTGGTTGGAGAAGCAAAAACAAAAGAAAAAAAATACTTTTTACATTGAATAAAAGTGAATAATTAAGTAATAAAAACATAAAACCAACTATAAAAGGGAAACACTAACATGAAATACTGGATTTCTACAGAATATAGAGTAAAATATTTCAGCCGGACTAACGGGGTGTATTTTGCTTTTTTTTCACAACAAACTGAAGCAAAAATGTTCATTTTAAATGTTTAATTATTATAATTTATTGTTAAAAACGACAAATAATCATCAAATGGGTGAAATTATCCCAGAGATTTGACCTAATCAGGCTCCTATGAAGCCATAATCACCAATAATCTTGTAATCTGATTGATCTCTATATTCTGACGATATCAGTAACTATCTTGATTAATTTAAACTGATTTAATCATTTCAGACAGAAACCAGCCGCTGATCATCAATAATCAATCACGACTCAGACCACCGGACCTCTCTCTCTCCTGGTTCCGCAGTGGTCCACTCTCACACGCGCACGCGCCCCGCCACGCGCACGCGCCCCGCTGTCAGAAGCAGAAACGCCTCGTCATCCCGTCCGGTGCACGAGCCGGACAACCTTCTGAGCCGGACAACCTTCTGAGCAAACAGCCGATCAATAACCGATACTCGCCTTGTAGAAGATGAGCTTCAGGGTGCCGTAGAAACCCATGGCAGCAGAACCGCTCCGAACCGCCGGCAAACACGCAGAAATTCACGCAGAAACACGCAGATCCAGACGCCTCACTGATCCATCGGAGCGATCGCGGATCGATAAAAGAATCCACGCAGAGCTGGAGCTGCGGCCGCTGCGGGATCCACGGACGGAACCTCTCTCTCTCTCTCTCTCTGTCTCTCTGTCTCTCTCTGCCTCTCTCTCTCTCCCGGTTCCGGATCTGTGAGGCTCTACCTCCCGCACGAACACGCAGGGACAAGCCTCTCTGCGCCGCGTGCTGCCGAGGGGTGGAGCCGCGCGCACGACAGGGCGTGTGCGTGTGTGTGTGTGCGTGTGTGTGTGATGCGGGGTGATTCTTGTGCAGTGATCAATAAATCATAAAAACGGACATTTATATGTTGCTTACGTCACCTTTTCGTCACAACATCTGTTTTATTGTCATAAAATGTTTTAATTTGAGGTGATTTTATAAACTTAATACAAAAACGTGTTAAAGGAATGAATTAAAAAATATTCTGCGTCAAAATCTCAGAAATTTTTGGAAAACAATTTAGAAATTTCTAGGTTCCAACAGTCGAAAATCTGCACAAAAAAAAAAAAAAATTGGGATTAACCTCAAAATTTGAAACTCAAGAAATTTTCTGAGTTTGAAAAGTTAAACAATTTTTTAAATAAATTCGAAAAGTTAAAACTTCGCAAGAAAATTTGTATGTTCAAAAAAGTCAGAAATGTTTAGATTGACGAAGGAATTATTAATTTGTTTCTAGAAAATTTCTGAAAATAATTAAAACATTCTGAGGTTTTTCTCAGAAATGTCCTTGTTTTTTCTGCTAATTCTTGGTGCAGCGCCACCGCAGGCGAGGAGGGGAATTGTTTCAGTTTTGTTCCTTAATCCAACCTTTAGAGAGAATTAGAGCATTTTTATTTCTGTTTGGTAGAAATAAATTAAATTAAAATTAAATTAAAGAAATAAATCAACTGAAAGAAGTTTGACCATTTATTCAATGTAATTATTAAGCATTAAGTCAAACTCAGATCTTGCACTACAAACAACACAAAATCTTACCAAGCATAGAGTTTTGCAGTTCTTGAAATGAGACAAAACTAACTTAATCAGCTTTTCCAGTAAAATATAGGAGCTAATTTTCAGTCAATAATTCCTTAAAGTTAATTAAAAAGTGTTGAATCCACTGGAAGTTATGGGAAAAACGTCTTGTTATAAGTGGAGTTAGTACTTTTTCATCAATATTAAGGAATTATTGACTAAAACAAGCTCTTATCTGTTGATGAAAAGTAGTTTAGTCTTATTTCCAGTGAGATATTTGCAGTAAATTGGACCAGAGAGCCTCCATCTGACCAGCCTCCTCCACTAGCAGCAGCCTGTTCAACCAACAGGTTTAACTGCAGATCCATAAATTAAACAGTCTGAGTGACACCCAGCAGGGGGTCAGGGGGGCGGTGTGGGGGTAATTTAGGAGGTCAAACCTTCAGGTCGGCCTGCAGAGACTAAACATCAGCCTCACCTGCTCGGCCCGTCGTCTCGCTGTGTTCCGACCCGCAGAGCGCCGGAGCAAAACATGGCTCCGGTTCAGGCTGAGGCCTCCACATCCCACCTGCAAAATACAGGCAGCAAAACAAAACAAACCACAAAATATGACCAGGAATCTCTGCTCTAGACGCCTTACTACAATTTAAATGAGACAAACTAACTTACAGTAACATTTCAGAAAGATAAAGCCAATAAATCCCTAATATTGATTACAAATAAAACAAACAGTTTTTGGGAGACCATAAAAAAGTTTAGAAAAAGACAATCGTTGGAGTGAATGTAGAAATGCAGATATGCACCATCCACATGGTATTTATAAATGCTAATAAGACCAGAAATGCTTTACTGAGATAAACGATTCTAGATCTTTATTTCTGCACATGACAGTCATCCTCAGTAATTTGACTTTCATCATGATTTTAAGCTGTAGGAACATAATTAAGGTGTCTTTAATTAAAGACGTCTTGGTCTAAAAAATAAATTTTTAGACCAATAAGAACAAATTTCATCCTGACTGACGGTGCTTTTTACAGTTTCACAACAAACTGAAACATAAATTTGCATTTTAAATGTTTATTGTACAGTTAAATACGATAAACAATCATAAAATGGATTAAATTATTCCAGAGATTTGACCTAATCAGGCTCCTATGAAGCCATAATCACCAATAATCTTGTAATCAGAGGCTGTGATGATGATTGATCTCTGATTGTGATGCTTCATAATAGAATTACTCAAGTAAAAGTAGTAAAAACTCTCCTAAAAGTAAATTTATCAACCCGTTGCTCAGGTCAAAGTAACTGAGTAAATGTAACTCGTTACTCTCCTGCTCTGACAGTCTGGATGTTTAAATAAGCTGCAGGATTTCCAGAGTCTTTGTGTTTTTAGCGTCTGCCGACCGAATCCAAACAGGAAAACATAACAAAAGACGCTGCCGTCTCCTCGAATCAAACGCTGAATCCTCCTGAATGTGACGCCGGCCATCACCACAGGAGATTAAAAGCTTTGAGTTTTCCTCGTTAGCCTCAACAAGTTGCTGCTTGTAGTTTTACGGCGGATGCTCCCGAATAGGAGGAAACTGCCGGCCGGGTTCTGCTCCTTCAACAGAGGAGGATTACAGTCACAATGGGCCAAATTTTCACGTCTGCTTGGACGTCTCACTCTCTGCACTGTGTGAACTTTTTAACAGTTACATAAACATATTCATGGTTTTGCTGTCAAAAAGATTCAAAATGAAGTAAAAAACATTTTTATATATAAATTCAATTCAGTTAAAAAATACTTTACTAACTAAATGTTGCCATAAATCAAAAGTTGTCATTGATGGTGATGCTGTGGGTCCAGTAGCAGTCAGTCTGGGGAGGCCTCTGACTGAAGACAGTTTCTGTGTGACTGTCACATGGATAAAACCGCCGCTCTGCTGATCCACCTCACTTGCTTTTGAAACAAAGAAACCATAGAAAAAAGCAACAAAAATAAATAAAATCACTGAAAACTGTCTGAAGTTTGTGTGTAAGCTGCTGGTGTCAACAATAAGAATGCTAATTAGCATGCTAATACCTAAACATGCAAATCTGTCCTATTGAAGTGAACAATTTTTAATTATTGTAGAGTCTGACTGCAAAAACAAAACCAAAACATTTTACAACATCCAGTATAACTGAAAAGAAATTTAGGATAAAAGTGTCTGAAGGAATTAATAATAACTATGAAACATTTTATATATTTCTTCCCACTGCATGAATGAAGGAAAATAAAAGGTTAAATTTCTCTAAAACCTTCAGTGTGAGTATTGTACTAAAAAACTACAATACTGCAGGACGATCAGATCTTTATCAAGGAGTCGGTCTGAAATAACGCTGAGCTGAATGAAAACACGAAGCAGCCACAGATGACAATGAGTCTGCAGCTCCTCTTCATCTGTTTCCCCTGCAGCTCATTCAAAGCTTTGTAGGTTCCTCCTCCTCCTCCTCCTCTGGTATTCGTCCCTCCAGCGACTTTTCCCCCTGATGGCCTTGTAAAACCTGAGGCTCTGCATTAAGCAGACGCGTTCCCACACTGAGGACCGGCGGTGGAGCGTTGACGTTACGGAGGAATATTCCACTACTGCGTTGTTGTTGTTAGATGAAAAGGCTCAGTTAAAATGGCGCTGAAGGATAACGAGCAACAAAGGCAGTAAAAGCTGCAGCACGTTTAATTCATGCTAAAAAAACACATAAAAATGTGTTTTATAACATTATTAAAGCATATTGAGTTCTTTCAAATGCTAAAACCATTCTGTGCTTAAACTTTTCAGCAAATGTACAAAAGAACTTTTTTTTTTAAATTCAGTTCGGTTTTATTTAAGTTATGCCAATTTACAACAAATGTCTTCAGGAACTTTAGGAAAAAAAAAACTGCAATTCAATCCAGTTGATCCCATTTATCTGTATCACATGCTGCACATTTTCTAGCGTGCATTTAAACCGTTAATGCCTGGTGATGCATATTTAGCACAAACCTGGGATCTTGTTGTTAGCATTTTTCTGCAGTGTATTTATTGTGTTCACTTGGTAAATTTTACCAAGTATTTTTGCACTAAATATCTTCGTACACTGGAAAGAAGACAAAATAATCACCAAAAGCTGCTCCAGACTGTTGAATTTCTCACACACAGACTAATTTCCCCTCATCTCTGGTCTCCAAATTACATCCAAACCTGCTCCACTTCTGCCATGCATGAGTGTAAATATGAGATTAACCTCATCAGTCCCAACCCTGAAGGTGAACTTTCCTGTCTCACTTTCCAATTTGCATGTAAAGTTGCCTTCATTTGTGCACTGAAGCCCTGAAATTTCCAAACATCATCCAAGTGGAAATGTCAGTAAAACCAACACAAAGTGTGAATCCAGCAGCCGGTCCATCATGCTTCTCGTTCTTTGATGCTGGGAATCCATTCATAAACAGAAAACCAGCATCCATCATCCCCCCACTGCTGTGTTTTCTGCAGCCTGGACAGCGTCCTCCCACTGGGGGACGTTACGTCTTGAGTAAAGAATCTCCAGCTGTGAATGGACATGTGTGAGAAAAACTGCGCAGAAGGTCTGAATCAAATTCCTCTGCAGCTCATGTGTGAAAACGGGACAAAAAATAAAGAAAACTACAAAAACAGGACGTGTGTCAGTAGATTTATTTTATTCATACGAGTGTTGGAAACTGGGGAGGGGAAGGGAAAACACTTCAAAGTCAGAAACTCTCACATTTACACTTCAAAGACGTGTAGATATATATATAAATGAGTGTGTGTGTGTGTGTGTGTGTGTGCTGGCTGGATTATCCTGCGAGTGTGTGAAGAATCAATAAAGAGCGGCCGAGGCTGAGAGGATCAGAGGAATGTGTGAAGGATTGATTTTCAGGAGATGATGTTTCATTTCACTCTGGAGATGTTCTGTGTGGCCTACAGGAGGAGCGGAGGAGAGACGCTCAGTCCGTCATCCGAGCGTCTTTAATGGAGTCGACAGGCGGACCATCAGGGGTCGCTGGCCCCCAGCAGGTTATCACTGTTTGTGGTGGGACTGGGCAGCAGATTACTGGAGAAACTGGCTTTAAATGTGACCTGCATGCTTCCCTGAACAGGTTAGGACAGGTTTACAGTCCATAAAAAACATGTTCATTACATTTTTTTGCACCAAATCAATCTTAGATAATGAGATTTTGTTTCAGAATTGGATGTTTTGGGCCTCCTGTCACTTTAAATCCAAATAAACAGCTGCTGGCCACTTCCCCAAACTCTACATTTACACTCAGATGAAAATGGCTGCAAAAAGATGCACAATTATACAACTGCACATCTTTGAAAAGCAAAAGTGGAGCCTCCTGCACAACCAACAAGAATGCAGCAAGTTAACAAAACACAAAATATCAAGTATTTTTTGTGTAGCTTCTAGTGCAAATACCTTAGATCAGTTGAAATAAGAAAACTAACAAGTACATTTTACATAAAAACTTATTTTAAGTCAATAATGAATTAATATTGATGAAAAAGTTCTGGTTCCATTGGCAGATTATTTCATTTTTAACAAGAAAGTTTCTCATGCAATAAGTGAAACCCAAATGGACAGATGAAAACCTTCAAATGTTTTGGTTCAGTGTTTGTGTGTTAATGATCTTTTAAACAACCTGTCAATTTGGGAAGGCATTGAAAAGAATAGATCTGTGTAGCTCTGGTGTCTTTTATTTACAGTAATCAGACAAGAAATGGGCAGAAACAGAGGAAGGGTGTGCAGAAAAGGTCCTGAGGTCTGGAGTTGAACCCTGCAGAGTTCAGGAAAATGATGAAAAAACACCGAAAGCTTCATGTCAGCTTCACCACTTGAGTTCTTGACAGGCTGATTTCGGTCTGTTTGTGTTGCAGGTCGGGTCCTGGGAGTGATGTCACCTCAGAGCTGTGCATGCTCCGGCTGCAGTTGGAAAAACAGTGGGACGTGCCGATCGCAGCCTGTGTTCACCGTTACTAAAACATGAGCGCAAACATAACATGATATCATGACGCCTCAAATCCGAAAGGAAAACACGGTTTTCCATCAACTGATCTGCAAACCACTCTGGAGTCAAACATGGCGGCATCAGCCGTAAAACTACAACAGAGCAGCTCAAGAAAAAGCAAAGAATCAAGTTTATAGTCAAAGTTCAGATCTCAAAATGTTTGAAATGTTGTTGCTAAGCTTCAGGCACAGAGTTACTTTGTTGTCTTACATTTTGGTTTCATCTTTACTTAGGAAATAGAAAAAAATATCCAATCCTTTATTGTCCCACAGTGAGAAAATTAAGGTGTAACGGCATCAAAGTGACAGACTACTGAAGCATTCATGGAAAAAAAGCTGTTTCAAAAACCTCCTAATTGCTGCGCCGTTACCTAGCAACCAAAGCTGAGCTCCAGCAGGTTTGTTCAGCTGGCTTTACTGCTGTATGTGCTGTACATTGGCTGCTGTTGTTGATTTTCCATCCAGAAATCACTTGCTGGATTCTTGTTGGTTGTGATGGAGGCTCCACTTTTGCTTTTCAAAGATGTAAGATTGTATGATTGCGCATCCATTTTTACGTGTTTAAAGAGTAAACGTTGAGTTGGTAGCTTATTTGGATTTAAAGTGACAGAGGCCCTAAAACAGCTCAATCTGACCGGCAGAACTGACCAGATAAAATCTGATCGTCTAAGAATGATTTTGTACAGATATAATGTACATAGATCTGTTTTAACCGGTTCAATGATGGGTTACCTTTAAACTGTGATGCTATTTTTACAATAATCCCTTGCAAAGGAACTGCTCCTCTTGTGAACTCTTTGTTTTGAAACCGAACGTCATTTCCATAATAATGTAGGTAAAGTTCAGACTAAACAGCAATTTTCTTCTCAGAAAGCTGACATTTTCTGAAAACATGTTGGTGTAACATGAGAGCGGAGAGCAGAGATGGGGGCAAAGTCATAACACCACCGAGAAAAAACAAACCGCTCTGCATCTCAGCAAATGAAAGCCAAGACATTCACAGAAATAAAGCAACTGGAGGTAATTAACTCTGGTTTTACATTCATGAGTTAAAGAAGCTTGAAGGCTTCAGCGAGGCCCTCAGATCTAATCCGTTAGCGTGAAACAACTGCTTGCCACCGTTTCCAGGAGCGATGGCAGCGCCTGGAGCTGCCACAGCCGAGAGCTTCTTCATTAAAATCCAGCTGGAGAGCAGCACTGCGGCGGTCAGCACAACAGAAACGGTTGTTGGTGGGCTAACAAGCTGCCTCTCGTGTTTCCAGTGGGACAGATTGCAAAGGTGCAATGCAGCAAACATGTGCTTAATAAAGACAATAAACAATACTGCTGCAAACCGCACCGTGTGTGTGTGTGTGTGTGAGAGAGTGTGTGTTCATCAATAATGAATGCTGGTGGTGTTGCAGGGATGTAGGAGACTTAGTGCTCATGTATATTTTAACAAGCAGTCATGTGTGGGTCTCTAAGCGCTCTCAGAGGAGACGCTGAGATTTAACAGACTCACCGATCAAAGCTGAAAGACGGAGTGAGTCAAGGAGAAGGAAAGGAAAAACTGATATTTCAGGATGTTAAGATGCTTTCAAACATGGTTTGGTTGAACTTAGAGATAATGAGGAACCTGCCCTGAGTGCAGTACAAACAGTGGCCACTAGAGGCTGCATGAAGGATGTGGTTAAAATTATTTAAATTTGAGTTGAACTGAGGCGTCAGAAGCCATGAAGTCACCCTAAAATAAAATTCACCTCAAGCTGCAGGAAAACAACTTTCTAAATACGTACTACATAAAATGTTTCATTATAAAAGCTAGAAAAATTAACTAAAATTTACTCCTATTTTCAGATTTCAGAGCAGAATCCAACATTACAATAAAACACACAAAACTGTTTAGCAAAATGGGAGGAGCCAAACTTTTATAAGTAGCTACTTATGGAAGCCTGGTGTAGGTTTTCACACCTGGTGGTCCAGTAGATTCAGATCGATTGGGGACAAAAACTGCAACATTTGTTACATTTCCAGTTGGTCCAGTTTGATTTCTCACTGCACTGAGTCAAACCAACCAAACACTTTGGAAAGCCTGTTCCCCTCCTCACCTGTGGGGGCGCTGCACCAAGAACAGCTGGAGGAAACAATATGAAAACCTTCTGAAAACGACGACTTTCTTCTTCATGAAATGTAAACAAAATGGGGCGGCATCAGATTTTAGCTTTTGTAGGATTTCTCTTTAGTCTTTGGTGAATGATCAGCAGCCATTTCTCACACCAGCGCTAAACTAGCAAGTTTATTTTGGTTGTATTTACCCAGAATCCCCTGCACTGTGGTCCACTTTCTGCTTTGGAAGCTTTCACCGATCTGTTTGGCTTTCAAACCACGTCAGAGTTCACTTCAGCCGAACTGAGACCAAAGTTTGTAGGTGGATCAGAGTTCAACTTTTTTCAAACCAAACTTTCTAGAGTTTGATTAAAGTGGATTAAACAGGGCTGGTGTGAACGTAGCTGCAGATAGTAGGAGCAGATTTCGCTCAAGGACTTCTGGGAAAAACTCCTAAAATGACCATAATCAAATCAAACTTCCTGTTTGGTTTCGTAGAAGCCACAGGCTGCAGACCCCTGAACTCTGATGCTTTCTAAGCGCTTTAACTCTGATGATGCCCTTGGTTCCCTCTGCCTGACTCTGGCCCCTCAGCGGCTCCGTCCACATCAGGAGGCCGAACAGCAGCTAGAAGGTTACAAAGCTTGAGCCTTCGTCCTGCTGAAGACTTCAGGAATGCTGCTGCAGCTCAAAGAGCGCGGCCGAGTTTGTGTTCGTGTGCTGACTCTGCTGGATCAGCTGCACTGAACCTGAATGGCTGGAATGCTGCCCGGCGCTGGAATGTGACCTCACACACACACATGCACACGCACACACACACACACACACACACACACACACACACACGGAGAGAGAGAGCAGGAGGGTGTGTTGAGGTGTGTATGAGGCAAAGAAAGAGACTTAATCATAAAGAATGCGTGAGACAAAAGACACCAGGAAGATGTTTTGTAGAGGACAGCTGTCAGGTATTTTCACACATAAATTACAAGTGAAGGAGACAGAAAAGAATAAAGAAAGAGAGATCAGTCTGGAAAACTTCAGAAATTAGGCCAAATGGGTGCAGCTATTGTTGTTTCAGACTCAATGAGATCATTTTTAACAGTTTGCTGAACTCTAATCTGACCATTCACTGCAAAAACACTAAATCTTACCAAGTATTTTTGGTCTAGTTTCCACTGCAAATATCTCACTGCACTTAAAATAAGACAAAACTAACTAACAAGTAATTTATATCTATAATAGAATTTTCTAATTAAATAAATCCTTAATATTGATGAAAACTACTAGTTCCACTGGCAGAATATTTCACTTACAATAAGACATTTTTACGTGTGATAAGTGAGATAATCTGCCTGTAAACTAGAACTTCTATTAATTAATTATTGGCCTAAAACAACCTCTTACATCTGACAGAAAAGTTACTAATAAGTCAATTTATCTTAGTTCAAGTAAACTAAGATATCTGCAGTAAAAACTGCAATGTGGAAAAGACCGGCACTGTATCCTTGTTGGTTGTGCAGGAGGCTCCACTTCTACTTTTCACAGATGTACTGCTGTTAAATTGTGCATCTGTTTGCAGCCATTTTGACATGCCAGTTTTTATTAACTTAAAAAACAAGCTCCTACATCTTGCTGAAAAGTTACTTGTAAGTTAGTTTTGTTTCATTTCAAGTGTATGAAACAAACACTTGAAATGAAACAAGTATCCCCACATTTCCCACAAGCCTGTGCAGCTGGACTTTAAAGTAAAATAAACATGAATTCATTGGTGTGTAAATATAAAACAAAACAGATTTTCTGCACCTTTCCTGCTTTGAGCTCCCTGCTGTGTGTTTTATTTCACAGAGAATCATAAATGAGGACAAGAATATCTGCAGCGCTCACATGGGCCTTCTGGGGGTTTTCCAGCCTGCTCAGCAGGGCTGCTGCAGGATTACAGTAACAAACCAGGAGTTAGTTTTGTCGTATTTCACGTGCACTGAGAAATTTGTACTAGAAACGAGACAAAAAGTAAGGAAATAAATGGGAAAAACACAAACTATTACGGTTTTTGCAGCTTGAACGGTAATAAAATCTCACACAAACAGAAACAGGATAAGAGGTGAGCAGATTGAATTACATTGACTTCATTTTGATTACTTGTGCTGAATAAACTGAACTAAATTGGACTCAAACTAAATTTGGAGCTCTGAGTCTCAATCTTTGTAGTTTCAGGTAGAAAAACAAGCGAAAACTACAGCTTGTAAATTTCCCCAGCATCAAAAACAAAAACCCTTCCGTCTGTAAAGTGAATAGAAATGTAAATATTTCCCCCAGTGGCTGAAACTTGAAAGCTTCATCTGATCATCAGGTTCATCCTTCAGACTGTAAGAGGGGAATGTGTTCGCATGCCAGACATGCCACTGAGGCTCTAACGCGCTTTTTATCCACGCCGGTCATCTGACCGCAGTGTTTAACGACCAGAGGCTGAGGACGCACACATTAAAACCGATTCGACACAAAGATAAACTCTGGAGTATTAGACAGCATTAATGTAATTCGTCTGGAGGAATGTGTGTGTGGCGCTGCTTGTGGGGGAGTTTAATCTCTTATATGTGTAGTAATCCAGGAAAAAAAGCTCTTAGATTGCAAACCTTTCCCACCAGATTAGTGCCCCACTTTTTCCTTTCTGTCTCGCGCATAAGAAGTGCATTCTGATGAGCAAAGATCCTTTGAACATTCATCCGTAGTTACATCTGATTAAGTCAGAAAATAAAATGCTGACGTAATCATATCCTGAGGAATACGGATTCGTTTTCTTTAGATTTCTGTAGATAAATAAAATTCACAGACAGAAACACAAGATGTCAGTACAGTTCCCATGGGAGCAGACTTCATTTCCCATGATGCAACAGTTGTGACTTGAGTCTGAGGAATGTCGACTGCTGCACATTCCTGCACACACACTTACTGTCTGCTCTATAACTGTAACAATCTGAGGATTTCACCACAATCCCATTCAAAATCAGAATCAGATTATTGGCAGCATTTCAGCTTCATAGCGTACGGACATGAAACATTCAGTAAATATATAAACTTACAATTAAGAACATAAAAGACAAAATGAACAGTAATTATAAAAACAAAATCTCACCCAGTATTTCTGTCTAGTTTCCAGTTAAAATCTCTTAGTACAATTGAAAAAAGACAAAACTACATAAGCAAGCAAAGAACAGTTCTCACCAAATGAGACTCGGTCAAAAGAATCGAATCGACTGATCAATACTCTCCGATCATATTTGTATTCCTGCCGTTGTTTCCTTTCCATCGGTATCTCCAGCTTTTCTTTTGAGTTTTTAAGCCACTTATTCATTAGTATTTTTAATCACAATCCTTCGGTAAGCTAGCTGTAGCGTCGCGCTTTGAGATGACGTCACGGCAAATAAACGGCCGTTTACATGCAGTACCTCGCGGACCACTAGGGGCGCCCGCGGACCACCGCAAAAAAGATGCTCCATTTCTTTTTTTTTTACAAGAACTAATACAATAAAATTGTAAAACTAATCAAATAAAGTGATTTAAATTCCAGATATGCATATAAATTCAATCAAACTTCCTTAAAAACTGAAACATCCATTAAGTTTACCAGAGATTGGTACAAATTAGCTTTCCTAGCAGCTTAGCAACATTTAGCTGGTCTCTATTTTTACAGTACTTACCAGACATTGTAACTTATCTTTCACTTTGTTGCCATTTCTTTTTTCTTCTGAATACATAAACACATCACATAAACATTTTAAAGTATTTAACCCTGCTGACACAACAGGACAACTCGAGAACAACTTCCTTTCTCACTTCAAAATAAGATAAATACAGGCTGCTGAGCTTAAAGCACTTATTATGCCTTCATAATGACAGCTTACATTTACTTCACCAGACAAAGTCAAATCCTGACTGCAGCTGGAAGACATTTAAATGTCCACCTTCAACAGCTTTACATGGCAGACAGTATAAATACGATTTATTAAGTTTACAGTAACTTCACAGCTGAAGCGTATTAACAGCTGTTGGGTCTGATCTAATGGTTAGCATAATTAAATGTTTTATTACTTCTGGCTTTTGGTGTTTGCTGACTGTACCCTGATAGAGAAATCTGAAGCATTAATGTTGTGATATAAGGTTGTAGAAATCTAAATTTTGTCACTTTTTCCACTTAAATTATATATTTGGCTAGTTGTGGAAAGACTAGGTTAATGTTTAGACATGTGCTTACTATAAATAAATGCATGGTTAAACTTTTGTTTTCCTCAAAGTGTTTCTATAAATACTAAAGAAATGCAAAATAAATCTGAGTTTCACCACAAGCTTCATGTTAATCATTACCAAGACTCTCTGTCATCCCACAGAAACAAGACGATGGCAGCAGTTGTGGCGTTCAGTTTGTTTATAAAGACAACAGCACAGGAGACATCGTGGCACCTGGATGCGACACACCCACACACACATACACACACACACACACACACACACACACACACACACACACACAGAGGAGAGAGACTGAACTGCATCTGAGACGAGTTGAAATGTTTGTTTCATCTCAGCAAGGAAACAAAAACTATCCTGTCTAATGTCAGAGGTCAATAATACGACCCATAAAGTTTACTAATGCAAACTGAAGACTGTGTATGTAATATTTTCTAAGTTATATTCACATACTGTTTTGGAAAAACTATAATTATAAAACGCCTTTGTAGATGTCCATGGGTCCCAGTCTGGATCAGTTGTGGTACAGAGGCTCCATCTGGTGGTGAATAGAAGAAATGTAGACAGGTACACACACACACACACACACACACACACACACACACACACACACACACGTTTGTGTTGCTATCTTTGTGGGGACTTTCCATTCACTTCCATTCATTTCTACAGCCTAAACTTGACCTTTACCCTTTTCCTAACCCTATCCATCACATACCTAACCCTAACCAACCAAAATTCATACCTTAGCCCTAACTCTGACCACTGACCCCAAAACAGGGTTTCCCCTCGTGGGGACCAGGCTCCGGTCCCCACAAGGAGCAATTGGTCCCCACAACGTAGTATATGTCAGGAAAATCGTCCCCACAAGGTATTACAAACAAACGCACACACACACCCACAGTATTAAAATTGTATTAAGTACAATTTAAAGTGTACTTTCACATACTTTTTTGGAACCACTTAAGTTACACTTAGTATACTTTAACCTGTCATTCACGAGAGGACCCAAATTTGGGTCCTCTTGTGACAGGGGTGTCAAACTCCAGTCCTCAAGGGCCTCTGTCCTGCAACTTTTAGATGTGCCTCTGCAGCACCACACCTGAAAAGAATAATTAGGTCATTAGCAAGGCTCAGGAGAACCGATCTACACAGGGAGGAGGTAATTAAGCCATTTAATTGCACTGTTTTTTACCTGTGGCACATCTAAACACTGCAGGACAGCGGCCCTTGAGGACTGGAGTTTGACACCCCTGTCATTGTGAATGACAACCTGCGAATGACAGGTTAAGTATATTTTATGTAATAAAAACATACTTGATAGTATATTTTGAGTTTACTATTTTGGGATTGAATTACATTTAAAATATGTAGAATGTATTTTAAGTATATTGGCTTTACATATTCTATATATTAGTAGTCTGATTACAGTATGCTACAATTACACTTTTAGTTTATTATAATTGCTAAAGAAGTAACTTTTTAGTTACTTAATGTCTTATTATTCTGCTTTGCCACTTTGTACATTACATGCTTCATACACAGGGGCGCCGCCAGGAATCTTTGGCCCCCAGTCAAAAAAAATTTTTTGACCCCCCCCCCCCCACGCAGCTGCTGTTACAATGGGCTCTTTGCACCTAAGGCGTTGACGTCACATCTCCAGGAGCTAATGCGGCTCACTTTTTTCCGCTTTGAGTTACCATGACTGGTAGAAAAGACTAAGTCGTATTTCAGATGCAAAAAAACAATACTATTAACATTGTTGTCTTCCTAATATAATGGGCTTTTAAGTTTTCGTTAATTTCCAAGCGATCCTGAATTAAAAAGATGGCTTGTAAATATCTGTCGCTACCAGCTAACGCCGCACAGCAAAGTTTGCAGCCTTCACTTCACTCCGGATCAGCCTAAAACTACCGGGGATACGGATGGTAAATAAAGGAGCCTCCCTGAGTTATTTCCATGGAATCACTTCTATATTCAGCCTGAAAGAGTTTACGGGAACCAGAGAGCAGACCAGAGCCAGACAGCCGAGCAACTGATCCGCCTGTACATACTGCTGTAAACACCGTCCTGAGCTCTTCACAAGAAACATGCAAAGGTAATAAAACGAAATAACACGGAGACATGAAGCAACACGGTCATATTTTTCTAAAAGCAGCAACTTTGAACCTGAACAGCTGAACCAGATCTCTGACACCAGAGCTGCGCTACTGTCAAGCTATGAGGCTTGTTGAGCTTCGTCAGGCTTCTGAAGTAAAAAAAGTCCGAACCGTAACCTCCCCGTTAGTCTGTGACACTAACGACAATAAACACACATAATATACTTGAAAATAAGATAAATACATTGTCCGTTAGAATGTTTAGATACTTAAATAGCACATTTTACAAGAACAATGTCCGAGAATATTGCCTACTAGCATAAGCTAACGTTAATGTTAGCCACAAAGTTTAAGTAAAACTCACCTTCGTGTCAGTGAATGTATAAGGAGGCGAACATCTTAAAACCTTTCTCCAGCTGACTTGTTGGGGCTTCGGATCGATGTACAAACCTTGGCCACGCCCTGCAAGCACCTAATGTAAATGATATTTGTATTGGATCGGAAACAATCGAGCCGCTTTACCCCGAACGCGGAAGCTGAGGTACAAAGAGCCCATAGGGCAGGGGTGTCAAACTCCAGTCCTCAAGGGCCGCTGTCCTGAAGTTTTTAGATGTGCCACAGGTACAAAACACTGGAATGAAATGGCTTAATTACCTCCTCCCTGTGTAGATCGGTTCTCCTAAGCCTTGCTAATGACCTAATTATTCTATTCAGGTGTGGTGCTGCAGAGGCACATCTAAAAGTTGCAGGACACCGGCCCTTGAGGACTGGAGTTTGACACCTGTGCAATAGGGTATATGCCACGGACTTCCGTTTTAGCACTTCCGCATTTTTTTCCCACATAGCCTGCTTCCGGTGCACAGGTCACTCTGTGTTAGAGATGGAGTTTTTCACTTGGTCCTTGCTGGATTTGCCCACAGTAACCGTTAACCGTTTTAAAAACAAAAAGCAGCAGGAGGATGTAACTTCATAACCTCATTTTCTAAGCAGAATCTCAGAGGGAAAAAAAGAGAAATTACGTTGTGTAACGCAAGAACAGATTATAGCAGTCAAGTGGAAAAAATCACTAACATGGATAACAATGATGAAACAGCAAAGGTAGATAATCATATATTCGGGATTCAGGAAATACGTGATTTGCACCATTTGTTCTGTGGGTTTTTTATGTGGGTCGGTGCCACTTAAACGGCTATAAAGCGAAGGTTTTGGACCTTAATCTGACTGACTTCTTGTGTGGTATGGAGCATTGCTGCTCTCGGCTGTTTTTAAATTGCCGTGCTCGGTATCGCTCCGACTGCATGTTAAATGTATTTTATATAATTGTCACATAAACAAAAGCTAAGGAGTTGCCTAAAAATAATTTCATACTCCATATAACATAAACGCACATCACACGTATTGACTTACCTTGTGCCGAATCGCTGCCTCTGTCCTCAGCCTGTTCCCGAAGCAGTGGATTTCCTCCCGCATTATTTTCCTCCAACAAATTATTCCACTAAACGAACCACGTACAGCTCCCTTTATATCCCCCATCTTCCCATTTCTGACGCTGGATCTTCAATATCCTCAAGCTTTGAAATAGCAGGCAGCTACAAACCGCGTGTTAGCTGTAGTGGCTAAGTTTTGGCTACAGTCTGCTGTCGCCTTGATATCAGCAGGAAAATTAAAAAACTAAGCACCGGATGGTACCGACTAATTACTGAACACAACGGCACACCACAAAACTCAGTTGTTGTACCAGTAGCTCACAGATATTTTAAGTTTTGCGTCTTTTTCATGGTACAGATCTTGCAGCTTCGGCCAAGAACAATAGGAGCAAGCAGGACCCGGAACCATTCTATGTGGAATAAATTCAAACGGAAATACGTCACCACCTCTCGTGGCATATACCCCATTATTTGAGTCTATGTGACCCATAAACAGCGTCACAATTTTAAAGACTTCATCTGCCTTGCTTTCTTTGGTTCAATAATGATAATTAGCACAATATTTACTGCTCGTAAATTTAACATCCAACAGTCCACATCCAGTATGCAAGTAGGTTGCTTAATTTTTTTCTATTAGTTTTAGATACTGAAATGTCTCCACATGAGCAACAGTCAAAAGCAACGTGCAATTATACATAAAGCTATAGTGCCCGAGTACTTCATATAGTATAGCAGTTCTCAACGTGGGCGGTACCGCCCCCCAGGGGGCGATCAGAGGACGGCAGGGGGCGCTGGCGGACATTTTTACAAAAGGGGGGCGCTGGGATGCCTTTGGGGGGCGTTTGGTCGAAGGTAAACTTTACACTTTAAATGCACAACAATGCCAGTTTAGACTTTGAGCAACTTGGTAAAACTGTATTGTGTAACATTAAACCATGCTTGGCTGCAACAATATACATGGCAGCTCTTCTTCTATTCAGTGTTTGTTAGCTTCTGTTAGCTTCTTGGCGCAGCTCCGTTCTCCTGCTACTGGTAGATAAAATCACAATACCCTCACTATGTATCCCTCTGAAAAATGAACCCATTTAAATAAAGAAATCCCTCCATGGGTGATACCACGATAGAGAGCGTTCATTTTATAGCGTTAACACCGGAGCTGTAAGGTCCGGTATGAAACTGGGCGTGATGGAACAACACAGCACTTTTAAATTTCAGTAATCAGAATGCAGAAATTATTTCCGTTGTTTTAAAAGGTTTATGTCAGTCTGCCTTTTCCCCATCGATACGCTTCCCGACCGTCCTGCACCTTAGGGGGTTAAAAAAATAAAGAAAAGATGCGCACATTGCGCAAAACTCTGAAACAGGAGAAGCGGGACATAAAACTAGATGTGAATTATGGCATAAAAACAGAGAATCCGACGTTGAACAGTGAAAAAATCAACACCTGATGTGAAACATATGACGATTAGGCGGCGCAGCAGGTCATGAGAGAAGATTATTGATGGTGAGCGTCAATACATGATAAAATAAATCTAGCAACAGGAAAGAACTAAAGTGGACATAGCAATAAACCGAGAGAGGATAATTACTAATCAGAGAAAACTAAATGGAAATGAATGAATAACAAAATGCAAGAATAAACTAAGAAACTAAAGTAAATACAGAGGAATAAACTGGTATGGCAAGACCTTTAGAGCAATAATTAATATGCAGGATTGTATGGCAAGAATAAACAGACACTATTTCCAGATAAAAAGTAAAATAATATTGTTGAAATGTCATGGGTTTGTTGAGATCACATCTAGTACTGAGAATAAATATATCTTACGGTCCATAACAGTAAATAACTTATCACACATTCATGTTTTTAATTAGATTTGATTAAGAACCAGATTTGTTCTTTGTAATCTCTGTCCAGTAAAATTATTAATCTAAAATCAATAGAGAGGTCTATATAAAGATATAATCCATGTTTCTGTCTCATATTCGTATGGCATTAAAAGGACCTGGAACTTTTGTTTTTCCACTGAAAGCTCTGGTTTGTACAATAAATGCCATGTGGGTGAAGTTTTATGAATGATACTCTGATGTCCCATTCTCCTGAAGGCAGCACAGAGCTGCACCACCAGAAACTGACAAACACTGAAGAGAAGAAGAGTTATGATTAATGTAGTTACTGTTCTATCCATGTTTTAATGCTGCAGAGCTCAGTCAGTTTGCAAATAGTTCAAAATTTAAACTGGCATGGTGTTCATCTTTTATCTGATCATTTTGTGGAATATTTAACAACTAGAACATGGCACAAAATAAGAATATTTTTTCCACTCTGGCTGCTGTTAGGCCTACTGATTTTAACTTGAATGTTCATTGCATTTTTCGTAGACGCCTGTGAAAATAATTTCTATTCCCATGGCTTTTTTGTTCTCTGGGAAATTATTTTTGATGATAAATACAGAAACAAGCATAAAAATCAAAACATCTACAATAGTGATAGTAATGTTAATGATAAAATGATGGTCAGTGCAGGGTAGTCTGCGGGTTCTTTGGTGGGGGGTGGTGGGGGACTTGGATGAGGGCTGGGGGGGCGCTGGCCCAAAAAAGGTTGAAAAACACTGATATAGTAGGCTGCCTCAGTCATTGTTTCACTCACGGTGTTGCGATATTTTGCCCAACTGCTTTCTGGGTAACGCAGATCAACCGACACGCTGCCGCAGCAGTCTTGACCCCTCCCCAGCCCCCGCTTAACTGGGGTAACCCTTCGAAGGGAGGAATGGTTTCAAGTCGCTTAAATGTCTCGTCATAGACAGAGAAAGTGCGCCCTCGGCTGTTCAAAAAGGTATATGTAATGTTAAAGTTACTGTCCCTCAATGGAATATATAGTAATCAGTCCCAGTGACTGACTCACGGTTTAGCCAATGTGTTTCCTGGGTAAAAATGAAACAGAGTCAGACAGGATATTTCAACATGTTCTGTATCAGGATAAAAGGACATGATTTAAATGAACACCTGGTACATTTAAGAGATAAGCAAAGCGCCACAGAAAAAGGATAAAATGACAATTACATAAAAGACGTTAAAATGACAAAAAACTTGAGAATGATAGAAAATGTAAATACTGAAAATAAGATAACATAGAAATGACCACGCAGTCTGTCTGACAGTTAATGATTAATGTTGATGTCTATTAGATTTTATTAAGTTTTAAATAACTATTTTCATATTTAAAATATGTAAAAGGTAAAGATTTTACTTTTCTAATTAAATAACTAAAACATTTTTAGGTATAAAGTTTCAAACTAGAACACTAAAAGCATACCAACACTTATAGACACAATCATTCTTTACTGAGTAAAAAAAAAAACAGATAGTAATCATTTTGGTTGTTTCTCTGTTTAATGTCTAAAGCTTGTCTCTAACACTTATTACTCCAGAAAGTGTCATCTTGTGGACAAAGGGCATCATATACAATGAATATTTCTGAGTGTCAGTACAAAACCTCTTTCAAAATTTCAAACAAATCATGCCATTTCCTGTAAATGAGGAAGGAAGGGGCTGAGCACTCTGAGTGCCGTGTTACACAGGGAGCAGGAACTTAAGAGTAAAAATAAGCTCAGCCTTCATTTTCTCTCTGAAGGACAAGTGGACTAACGCAAGTTTGTGTCAGAGGTAAAGGTAAAATCACATTTTTATTACAACTTACCTGTTTAGTGAGTTTAGTGACTCACTAAACAGGTAAGTTTAGTGAGTTAGTGAGTGAATTCTGTGAAGAGCCAGAATTCGGTTCATTTATCTACTAGCAAATTTTTGTGGAGTGTAACTTTCTATTCCTCTGCATGCAGCATAGTTTGCAGTATTTGGTGTCAGTATCAATAAATGTGTTTACAATGATCATTTCTGGCTATGTGGAGAAACAAAGAAACTCAGTTATCTGTTAGACTAAACATTTCTGTGGTGGTTTCTGTTCTGACTTGTTCAAACTGTGAGCCATAGAATTTCTTCTTATTAGTTTGCAGTTACAACAGGAATAAACTTACTGTATCTCTTATGATTCTTGAGGTTTACACTCAGAGGATGTTTCGATGTTATGTACCTTCTGATACACGAAATCAGCTTAAAAGAGCTCAAAAAGCAACATCATGCCCTGACCTAATGAAATTTTAGAATGAATGACAAACAAGTCAGTGAAATTTATTCAGATGAGAAAGGATCACAAAGCCATTTGTTAAGCTTATATCACCATAAATGCACTGGGGTGTTGTGTCTCTTGTTAAGAAACGAAAGACCTGAAGATATCACAATGTGGTATTGGTAACAAGTGTTGCTAACAGCTAACAATGTCTGAGCTGCAGAGATGATTGTCACGAAGCATGCAAGGAGCAAACTAAAATGTAGACAAGACAGGAAGTCTCATAACAGCTGGTGCAACAGATTACAGAACAAGAATGTGGACAGCAAGTCATACAGTTTGAAACACAATTATCCCTGATACTGACCAAATGTATGTAAATTTCTAAATTAAAAGAAAGTTTCAAACAAAAATCTGTAAAATAAAATGTTCTCAATAAGTTTTATAACATTTAGCAAATAAAAACAATTTTGGTAATTCTGACTGACCTAAAATAAAGTTTGAACTGATTTAAATTAAATTAAATTAAATTAAAATGTGTTTTTTTTTTGCTGTATGAAAACCTCTGGTTTCAACTCTGTGTTCATTTTGTCATTATTAAAATGAATAATGACTAGTCTCTCTAGGATCCATCATAGAGTCTCTCCGTGAAATGGTGATATAAGCTTTATCAGCTGGAATGTCTGGGAACTGGGCCATGTTTTAAAACATGCAAAAGTATTTTCTCATTAATGTTTACAAACATCATATACTTTCAGGACACATATTAAACATTAAATATTGAGCAAAGTTGCTCAGATGCAGCTGGATTAATCCAATCTTTCAAGTACTGTTCTCATTTCATTACTACTCTGTGCAGTGGCACCAGAACAGGGGGGCCAGAGGCCATAGGGCCCCCCATTTTACGGCACTGCCCTGCCCATCAGCTCATCCCATCAGACATTTTCACAGACTGCACGCAACTCTGACAATCTGTGACTCACATCTCTCTGTGTTTATGTACAGACAGGCACAGACAAAACCCAGCACCCAAAAGTGTATACACATGCTCCAGCATGCTCCCAACCTGGGCTGGGTTGGGATCATGAACCGGTCTGACACCTGAAAAAAGAATGTGGCTCTGACACGGTCCGTTTCTGGAAAAAACTGCGTAAAAAACACATTTGCGTAAAATTCTGTATTTGTGCCACATCTGGCCCAAATGCAATATTTATAGAACTGTCGTATTTGAGTCTGTGGGTGTGGGCACACCAAAGCCTAAATGTTATTGGTCAGTTTTTTTTGTTGATTTGGTGGCGTGGTGCATTTTCTGTAAGCCAAAAATGAATGAGAGAGTTTGAATCCTCCTTTAGTTCTATGACATAGTGGGAAAAAAAATTCTTTAGTAAATTTCAAACATAGATGTAATGAGAGCCTACAGCACTCAAAAGCGTATACACACGATTTGAGTCAGGAATATCAGCCCAATTGAAAAAACAAATACTTTAGTAAATTTCAAATATACTTACATCTATGCAAGTACATTTTAAGTATACTAAGTATTAAGTTTACTACCTATAATTATATACGAAGTATACTAAAAGTATGATTGTACCAATTATGACATCATAACTTTAAACTCACTTAAATATAATTGTACCAAAATACACTTTTAAGAAATATATTAAATAAAGGTATACCTCAAGTGAACAAAATATATATTTGCTCAAGGAATGAAACAATATGTGTTTACAGATATTTTGTGTATATTTTAAAATATATGCTCAAAGTAGAATTTTTTAAAATTCACTTAACACTTAATTTAAATTATTAATTTCAGTATGTTTTAAATTACATTTCCGTGTATATTTTAGGCTAATAAAGTATGCTTTTTTAGGTGCCTTAATAATATTTTACTATTTTTGTTAAGAAGACAAAGAATAATAAAAAAAAATCCTTATAGCGTACCTTGATGTTACGGTACGTTACAGAGCCCTCCAGGGGACATGGGGAATTTTTTTCCCTCGCAATAATCTACTGATCAGTTCATGCGGCATAATTGATACTATAAGCCTTTTTTACGGTGGCCGCCGTACTTTCTGCTTTAATATAAGCTTATAAGGTTTTTCCATTGACTATTGAGTTATTATCGCGGCGTAATCAGTCATCTGATTGTGTCTCCATTGTGTTCGTGTCTGAATGGTTTAAGGGGCTGCTTTCTGTGCCGTTCCATCTTAGCCTTAACAGACATAAACATGCAGTAAATAAATCGATTTTCAATCAGTTTTTTGCACCAAAGCATTAATAATAATAATAAACACGTTTTATTATTATAAAACACAGCAAACTAATGGTGGTAGACGGCCGCACTGGATTAACTCGGGGAATCTCATCTGTCCGTGTATCAATCATCTCCAAACCTCTTCTTTGTTCTGTCACAATTATCGATTTATTTAATTTTTATTATCATGCTCCAAGCTTTGCGAGGACTGACCACCCAGCTCACCCGCTGCCTCACACACACAGAGCCAGCAGCCAGTAATTTTCCCATTCATACTTAATGACAGTCACTCCCACATAGACACGCCCACCACCAGGTGTCAAAGCCGCTGCTCCTGCCATATCAATGATTACTTATTTTATTCATATGGCTCTTACAGAGCTTAAGTGAAAACGTGTTTATTATTATTAACGCTTTGGTGCAAAAAAACCTGATTGAAAATCGACTTATTTACTGCATGTTTATGTCTGTTCAGGCTAAGAACGGCACTGAAAACAGGCATTTAAACCATTCAGACGAACAACAGAGACACAATCAGATGACTGATTACCCGGTTGTATTAAAGCAGGAAGTACGACGGCCACCATAAGAAAGGCTTACAGTATCAATTATGCCACATGAACTGATCAGTAGATTAATGCGAGGGAACGCAAAAGAAAAAATATTTCCCATGTCCCCTGGAGGGCTCCGTATGATGTAATGTTGTTTAACAAAGTAAATAATATGTTCATGCCTCAAAATATCAAACATTGACAGTTTAGTGACAGAAACAATATTTGACCTTACCACTGGCGCTTTAAAAAATCAAAAAACAAAACTGAAAGTGGGCAATACTGCCACCATTTGGTCTGGAGTAAGAACTGGAGCTATTGCCGTCAGCAGGGCCGAGCGCAAATCGTGACACAGCACCTACTAATGGCACTTCCGGTGGCAGGTGTCATTACGCGCCACAAGTGCCACTGTTTTCGGGACTAGCTGTCAGTGTTGTCACTGATTTCGGCACCTTCCAAGGGTTGCCGCTACCTCATACTGGCACCTTCCACGCCTCACGGACCGCTCTGGCCTATTTTCGCTGATGAGATTTAGGGCGGCCATTTTAGAGCGGTCGACCGCTCCACTCAGCGTTATACGTTGGACAGGCACAATGACGTATTTGCGCATTTAATCTTTCATAACACGCTGTTTTGTTACTGGAAACCTTATACAAACAGCTATATTTATAAAAAAATTCATTTTAAAGGTTTTTTTTATTTATTATACATAGTTAAGCATATTTAAATATGCTTTGTGGGAAAAACAATAGAATAGGAATAGAATATTCTTTGGTGACAGCTTCTGTGTCAGATTTAATATGAATGAATTTATAATTAATGAAAAAACAACAGTGGATCTGGCACAACGTATTGCATTTCCTCTTAAGCGTTGTGTTCCCTCAAAAAAGCAAATATGCCCTGGTCTATTTTTTATACAGTCTCAAATTTCAGTTTCCAATAAAGAGCCTCAGTGAAAACATGTTGACAGCTGCCATGTTGACCTTACTTGTGCCACCTTACCACTGGGTAAGGTGGCACAAGTAAGGTGGCCATGGGTGCCACAGGCTGCTAACCTCATTCTCTGTTTCAGATAGAATGTAGCTTATGAATAACTTTAGTTCAAACAAATAGAAATAAAATATATCTTAATTACAACATAATTCTCATACATATTTAAATATACAGCCGGTGTTCAGACTTAAACAGAGAAAGACAACTCCTGCACTGAATCCATGTCAGATGGGACCTCTTCTGCAACAGCTGATAATAGCTACCACTAGGTACCTACCACTACAACTGACACTCGGTCGCCATGGTATGTCAGTGCTCACAAGCTCCTGTCAGTTCCGGATTATAATTATTTTCATACAGGGACCTTAATATAATGCTATTGATTATTAAACCGGGTAAGTTCACTAATATTGACTTATTAGTTAATATTTGTGACAGTGGCAACATGAGATATTGACAATTCCAGAGTGACATTATGTTCAGCATGGTTCCATGACGGTGCACAGGATGTCACAAGTTATAGTGGCTGCCTGGTCTATTATCTAATAGACCAGGCAGCCACTATAACTTTCATTGTTTTTTGTTAAGATAATGCAATTTTAAAAAAAAACATGTTATCATAATTTTCCAAAAATGCCTGTTAACCAGTTTTAAAGAGTTATTACTTATTATTTAATAAATTGAATCTCTGCTATTTTTCATTATTTGTCAAGTTCATTACAGATTGGTGTGGCATACATGAAGGTTGCTTCTCTGTGTTTGTTTCTGGTTCTGTTCATTGTCTTCAAAGTTTTCTTATTCAAAGATGAGAGAATGACTAAAATCTGAGCTACAAAATGCATTTAAATAGCATTTTCAAGGCAGCAGGAGGACTTTCACTTTCAAGTTAAACCATCTTGGCCAAAGCCCTATCTGGCAACCCAAGGGGGTTCAACAGGCTCCAATGTAAAAGTGACAGTGGTACATTCAATTACTTTGGCCATCTTCCTTCAATTAAATTAAGTCAAAAATATTCAAGGATAATTAACCAATACAATTACCATTGAAATAGAAATGTATAAACAGGCAATATAAGTAACATGTTTTCCAAAAACTGTCATTGCCATCCCCCAAAACATCGGCACCAGTTGTGACAGCTCTGAAACATCCTGGACACCCAACAGCAGCTCTAGTGGAAGCCAGACTCAGCTGTTACAAAGGTGCTGAAACCAATGGCATCCCTGATACCTGTTGTGTATTTGATTAATTCAAAGACGAAAGGAGTCGGCTGGATTATTCAGATGAACTTTAGTGAATAAATAGGATGAAGGGATCATACATAATGATATACGAAAAAGTGTAGGAATTCAGCTGACATAAGTCTTTCTGCGAAAAAAAAACCTCTTAAATTCTGTCTTCTTCGTCTGTCTTCAAGTTCATCTTCGACTAGTAATAAAGCATCATGGGATATGTAGTCCATTTTCCGAAGCCAGTGGCAACACTTACGGCTAGCCCCGAAAACAGTGGCACTAATGGCAGGTGTCAGAGGAAGTGCCAGTACGAGGTGCCGAGGTCAGTCAAAGTCAGTGACAACACTGGCAGCTAGTCCCGAAAACAGTGGCACTTGTGGCAGGTGTTAGCGGAAGTGCCAGTATGAAGTGCCGAGGTCAGCCGAAGTCAGTGGCAGCACTGGCAGGTGTCAGCGGAAGTGCCAGTAAGAGGTGCCGAGGTTAGCCGAAGTCAGCCGAAGTCAGTGGCAGCACTGGCAGCTAGACCCGAAAGCAGTGGCACTTGTGGCAGGTGTCACACCTGCCACCGGAAGTGCCAGTAGTAGGTGCGGTGTCACGATTTGCGCCTGCTGTCACTCATTGCCGTTCACTAAGATCTTACATCATATCTGAAAATGGATTCTGTAAAGACAGATTACGTGTTTTAGTTAAAAACTGAAAACAACAGATCATATTCGGAGAGATGTAAAACTGAAGATACCTGCTAAATTTAGTGTTAAGGTCAAGTATTATTTTTGTTGTAGAATCTCTGTCAATGTTTGATATATTGAGGCATGAACACTATTTTTAGTTCCACTAGAAAACAAGTTCCACTATTAGGATAATTATTTTTAATTCTTTGCCATTTTAACAAAAATAGTAAAAGATTATTAAGGCACCTAAAAATGCATTTAAAACATACTGAAATTAATAATTTAAAGTAAGTGTTAAGTGAATTTTAAAAAAATTCTATTTTGAACATATATTTTGTAATATATGCTCAAAGTTATCTTTTAAATATCTTTAAAGCATATATTTTAAATATATTTACAACATCTTTAAAATACACACTTAGACAAGTGTATATTTATACTTGGGCAAATACATATTTTGTTCACTTATACTTTTATTTAATATATTTCTTAAAAGTGTATTTTGGTACAATTATATTTAAGTATGTTTAAAGTTATAATGCCAAAATTGGTACAATCATACTTTTAGTATACTTCGTATATATTTATAGGTAGTAAACTTAATACTTAGTATACTTAAAATGTACTTAGACAAATGTAAGTATGCTTGAAATATACTGAAGTAAATTGTTTCACTAGGGTCATCTCGTGGTTAAGATATACTCATCAAGCATGTATATAATACATAAAAAGCAATATACTTAAAGTATACCTTCAGTTGTTTCAAAAAAGTATGTGATAGTATACTCAGTACACTTTAAATTGTGATTTTCTGCAATTAATTACTATTAAAATACAGTAAGTACAAAATTAGTTGTTCCAAAATAACACACTTCAACTATACTGATGGTTAGTCTGGCTTCAAGTATGTTAAAATTTAACATAGTATATTTATTTTTCATCAGGGTGAGTGGTTGTTTAGTTCCCACTGAGCTTTTTACTGTGTGCACAGTTCTGGGTTTCTGTGGCTTGCCGAACTGAAGAGCTGACAGGTCCCCGGTGTGCTGGCTATGACATCTACCGCGCTAAAGGATGGTTAAACAGTTAAATGTAGTTGAAATGTTTGCCAAAAGAGTAGAAATTAACCAAACATTGCTTTACCTCCTTCTCTGGAAGTCTGACTCACCACCTGAACCTGGGGATCTCCATCCGTGGATCACACGGGAAGGCTTTGCTTTCCTGTCCAGGGTTTCCCCCCAGAAAACTTGCTAAGCCCGGTGGTGGGGGCGTCGAGGCGGTCCACCGGTGGTCTACCGTGTTTTTGATGTTAAGTTGACAGAAAATATTAAAGTATTACTGTGTAATTATATGTTACAGGAAAACATCTCCAGTGAAATGCTATTTAAACCTGCAACTAGTCTAAAAACGACAAATTTGCACTTCTGTTTAATCCAAATTAAGTCAACAGCTCCATCGGGCCCCCAAGAGCTTCAGGGGCCCCATAAATGCTAATATTTTAAAACAGACCACAGATACATAAATGTAACACTTGTTTATTCAGATTATCAATGCTGTTAAACTTGATTCAATTTCAGCATACATAAATTAAAATATTTTAAATTGTTTAACATTTAAATGCAAGATTTTAAGGAACTGGCAAGTTTACTTTGTAAAACTTCAAAGAACAATATTCATAGTTAGAATGTTTTGTTACTATAGCAACAATCTAATGCTGTGAGTTTAATCTTTGAATTTACAAATACAAATTAGTAAACTGCGATTATAACTTATTGCTTTTTAGGCTGGCCAGTTACACTACTCCCTTCTCCCATATTTCACTAAATCTAACACAGAAGCTGTTAGAGGTGCTGATGATTTTAGCAGCTAGAGGGGCCCCTAAGTCAAAGTCTGCGCAGGGCCTCATGCAACCTTGGACCGGCCCTGCACAATAAGTAAATCCGCTGCACTGCGCAGAGATGCGCAACAAATGGGAGATTTGGCTTTAGTAGTTGTTCCATTTCGTGTCTGTTGAGTTTTAATTGTCACAGAAACTATTCTGGTTGGTCGAGTTTATGGGACTCGACCGTGCCTGACTGTCACGAGTTTCTCAGATCTCCGTGCGGCCGCGCGCATTAATAAGTATAAAACGAATTTGATATGGTTTAATGCATCGTCTAACTAAATACTAAAAATAATAATAAAGTAATAGTGTGATGCGTGACTCGGAGGAGAGCGTTAAAGCTCCTCACCAGGCTGAAGGGACCACAGACATAAACTTTACAGGATAGACAGACACAGAGCCACACGCTGGGCAGCGTGTTGAGATGTAAACACTGCATACAATTGTGTAAATCATTCTCACCACTCAACAACGCGCCTCTGAATTCGCTACAAGTTATTCCTGTGGTCATAGAGCTGCGCAACCAGAGCTAACGCGGCGGGTTTTAAACTCTTACCTAGAGTTTCTCCAAAGGATCATAATTCCTCACTGTAAGTTGATGTAAATATCCATACAGGTTAGCCTGTGTCCAGTTGAAAGGAGGTGCGCACGATCCTGCTGAGGTAAAGCAGCGGCAGCGCGCGAGGCAAAGCGCAGAGGCACCAGCTGTGTGATTGGTCTGCGTGCTGTCGGCTTTAAATGCATAAATTATAGATATTGTAAACCTATCCTTTAGGAATAAATCTGCTCTGCTGGTTAAATGCTAAGAGCAACAGAGACGCTTGCAGCCTGGCAGTAAAAAAAAACAAACAAAAAAAAAAGATTTTTTTTCTTCTATTTTCCTCGAAACGTAAACAAGCAACGCTTAGCCTGGCGGCGAGGCCAGTAAAGCATGGCGGGCCGCCAGGCTTATATTACACTGGGGGAAACCCTGCTGTCCTTATTATGTATCATCATCAGTTATATTTAAAAAAGCAGCAGAACATTTCCACTGTTGTTGTGTGCTATATGCAAGGGCGTAGGTTCGGTCTAAGTTTTGGTGGGGACCTTGAATCCCCCCTGGCAGCACAGTGAAATGCCCAAGAGCACCGAACATTTTTGAGAAGGGGGGGGAAACCACATTGGCTTAATAACCCCCTCCCCCCAACCATAACCATATCATACATCTTGTGTATACAACCAGATACAGTCATACTCAGCAGATCAGTTCAAGAACACTTTACTTTTTCCTTTACAAAATTCAGCAAACGTTACAAGTAAGATCAAAAGAAATATCCTCTGGATACAGCAAACACAATTGCAGATAAGAAGAAATCAATAATAAAATAAAAAAGAAAAAATATTACATAATTAACAGACCTATTCTACCTCACATTCAGTGCTGACCTTACTAAACACCGGACTTTACAACAAATGCGTTGCGTGATAGATATCTAACTTATGGGTCCACTCACTGTACTTACAGCCGACGTAGCGAAATAACTTCTAATGTCTGTCCTTTTCTTTTTTGGTGGCGACATGGTCTCGGAGACTCAGAAGGAGACGCGTGTGCCCAGCTAGCCGCCGCCTTTTGCAGCTAATCAAAGAACGTCCGACGATTCAACTGACTCCCCCCCCCTCCCCCCGACAGCACCTGACTCCCCCTCCCCCCACCCCCCGACAGCACCTGACTCCCCCTCCCCCCACCCCCCGACAGCAACTGACTCCCCCTCCCCCCTCCCCCCGACAGCACCGTTCCGACACGGTCTCGGAGGCTCATAATAAATGTCAAACTAAGAAGCTTCCGTTCCGCGCACCGCCTTTTGCAGCTAATCAAAGATCGTAGATCCACGTTCTTTGAGCCAATATGGCAAAAATTGGTCGGGACTTTTTCATATCCCGTGAATATTGGTCGGGACATGTCCCTACCGTCCCTACCCAAACCTACGCCCATGGCTATATGCCTTACACATGTGGAGGTGTGGTTGTGTTCTTGCAAGTCAGGTGCAGTGATAATGCTCTGGGTACCTTCTGATAATATCCTGCAAGCAGCCCTACATTTGTAGACACAGCACATATTTATTGTTTTGGACCAAGTTTGGACCACATTGATCTTCAATTATTAAACATACGATGTAATGATAACAAAACTTTCTTACGGACATGTGGCTTTAATACCATCAATCACTGTATTTAGCTTTTCTTAGGTCGGCTCTAGGCTTTATCCAACTTTTACATTTATCCAGACTACCGTTTTGAAAATGGAATAAAGTCTATAAATATGTATAAATGTTTAAATAAAGCATTTCTTGTCCATGTTCCCCACTGACAACTTGTAACCATTTTTCCAATTATTTTCCACCAAATCTCTTTGATCACTGCTCTTTTAATAACAACCAATCAGCAACTCAGTAGCCAGACCCCAGAGCATGGCAGAGCCAACAGATAAGAGGTGTTTACTTTGGGACAAATTGGGACAAAGCCACTGAATTAACTGACATAAGTTGAAAACCTCAAACATAAGTTGAAAAGCAACCTTTTCAATCAAGCTTTGTTGTTGAGATGTCAGGCGTGCACTTTGAATGCATGCCTGACATTCAAAGTGTGTAACAGAGGTGACGAAACACCCCTTTAACCTCACCTCAAAAAATAATCTGGCACCATTGGCCATTACTATGTAAATCCCACAAAATATCCCACTTGGAATATACCACACAGAATCAGGTTCCTCTGATCCTCTGCACATGATGTGTATGCAGTTTCTGCTTTATAGGAGGCGTATTAGAACTGGTTCACTGGGAACTGACTGGTTCTGGTTTCTCTTTCATACAGACTGACATCCAGAAGATGGAAGACTGTGATCTAAAGGAGGACAGAGCAGAGCCTCCAGTTTCCAGCTGTCCATCTATGAGGAGTGACTGGTCTAAAGAGAGGCCTCCGTACTTCAGTAGCGAATCTGGACCCTCAAACATAAAGTAAGAAACCAGTTTCTAATTGATTCATGTAACCTACAGAGATATATCTGGTATATCTTCAGTGTATAAATAAAAAGTAAGACATTTTTTTTAAATTAAACTTTAATTCAGTTAAAAAGAAAAACATGAAATATGTCAGTCAGGAAACCAGTAGTTTGAATGAACTCCTGAGTAAATCAATGATAGATGAAAAATTGCATAACTAATACAACCAGGAATGTGAAGAGGAACAATTCAGAGATTTGTCTCTAAACCCACTGATGGAATGAAGCACAGAAGCTTCTACACTGGGAATAACAGGCCTAGTTCATATGCTGGGAACACCAGGTCTATGTGATGGGTGATGTGAACAGTGGTAACCTGGAACTTTAAACTTTCTGCCTCTCTGCAGCAGTTGGTGTTCAGAGCTTCCTCTGAGGTTTTTATCACAGTTTATCACTGTTTGATGTGATCTGAATAACAAAATTTTTATGTTTCAGAGATCAGAACCACAGACGGGCAACAGAAACTCTTTGTCCATCTATGAGAAGTGACTGGTCCAAAGAGAGGCCTCCATACTTCGGCACTGAGCCTGAACCCTCAGATCCAGAGTAAGAAACCAGTTTCTATCGGATGGATGTGATACTGCAGACACCAGCTAGACTTTGATATCTGCTAAGAAACCAATACAGGGAGACAAAAATATAATTTTAATTCAATTTAGTTCTTTGTTCAATTTTAACCGAAACTGGACTTTGAGAGAACAAAACCAACTGTATAGGAAAAACTAAATACTTTCTTTTGTATCTTTAGGTTTCAGGTTCCATGGATGTCTAGTGTCTGTGGGAGTGGGAACAATAACAGTTACATTGGGACATTTATCAAAGGACAAGCAGTTTCTGCTCTCACCATAAAATGCAATATTTCACTAAGTTGACAACAGTGAGGTGACCATTGTTAATTTAAAGGTGTGCACTTGTTCAATAATATCAAAAGGTCGCAACAAGAGATCATAACATGATTCTAAATGATTATGTTGATGCAAAGATCACATGACCATGTGATCTCAATCCCAAGGGTCAAAAATAATTTATTTAGTTTTATTAGATTTTAACATCTAATGCAGTTAATGCAGACAATAAATTCTTCATTATACATTTCAACAGTTTATATGCAAATTTTAACCACATCAAAGAGTGTTTAAGCCATTTTAATCAACCTTTCAGTGTTATCACTATCTCTGAAACCTGGCTTAATTCTGAGAAGGGATCTGATTTTGAACTAGATGGCTATGACTTTAGTTATATTAATAGAGAGGGAAAGACTAGTGGAGGAGTAGCTGTATATGTGGACAGCAGACTTAGATATAATCTAATTGAAAACATGACTAATGTGGTTAAAGACCATTTTGAGTGTTTAAGAGTTGTATTGAAAGCAAATGACATGGATAAAGAATATGATAATTTTCTAAATATCTTTAAATCATTTTATGATAAAAATTGTCCCAAATAGAAAGTTTATTCTTAAAAATAAACATTCAGAAACTGTATGGATCACAAAGGGACGGCAAAATGTCTGTAAAAAAAAGATATTATTAAAAAATGATCATTGTCCCAGAAAAGATTGCAGATGAACAAATACAACATAGATCAATCATGAAACCAAATATAATATGAAATACTTCAAACCAGACACCAATTTTGTGAGGCTCTTTTCTTACCCATCATGTGGTTATTTGTTTGTTTGGTGGACCTTCTTCAGCATTAAGTAGAACAGCCTGAGCGTGCTGTTTTTGAACTATTTCAGTGATGAAGAAATGTCTTCACAGATGGCAGGAGAGGACCGGCGTTGGTGAGGAAGAGCAGCCATTCTGCTGTGCTTTGTGTCAGAAGGT
The DNA here is from genome assembly GCF_051168715.1 of Poecilia mexicana. Lineage (NCBI taxonomy): Eukaryota > Metazoa > Chordata > Actinopteri > Cyprinodontiformes > Poeciliidae > Poecilia > Poecilia mexicana. Next base: position 24,615,903 of record NW_028263387.1, read on the forward strand.
TCTGATGGATGTGGTCTCTACCAGCTGTGGACACAGGTTCTGTAGAGAGTGCATCAGGTTCAACTGGGACCACTCTGCTCCATCAGGACCCTTCTCCTGTCCCCAATGTGGAGAAAGCCCCAAAACAGCAGCTGGACTGCTGACAACCAATCGGAGCAGCTGTGCACCAGGTAAAACTGAACATGTACAATCAGAACTTCCTTCTGTCGTCTCTGTTAAACCAATTCCACCAATTTCATGTTTTTTGTTGGGATTTGGAAAATCAAGTTCCTAAAAGTCTTTATGTGATCAACTATTTCAAAGAAAGCGTTTACATGAATGGAACATATGTTTAACCCAACAACTTACTGGTTTTATTTTGAATCAATCAATCAATCAATCAATCAATCACATTTTATTTGTATAGCAGCAAGGCATTTCAAAGTGCTTTACATAACTAAAATAAAAACAGCATGTGACATTGAATAAACAGTGAGAAAGAGAGAGATTTTACAAAAAAGAAACAGTGAGAAAGAGAAATAAAAATAAATTAAAGTAAAGATAAAGAGATTTTAAAAAATAAAATAAAATAAATAAAATAAAAAATAAAAAACATTATCCACATGAGGACTTGCCCTTATGGAGTCTCCTCGAAAATAAGAGGCTCTACAAGCCTTTCCTTCTGTAGGACTTTAGTCAAACCGCCATTTGACAAGAACTCAAACCTTTAAAACTTCTTTACATAAAGAGATAAAAAACAAAGATAAAAAGTAAAGATAAAAACATTAAAAACATCAAAGACATCAAAACCTGCACTCTAATCCTAATTTAGCCATAAGCAGCTCTAAACAGGTGGGTTTTAAGTTGGGATTTAAAGGCTCTCAGTGTTTCAGCTGTTTTACAGTTTTCTGGAAGTTTGTTCCAAATCTGTGGTGCATAGAAACTGAATGCTGCTTCTCCTCATTTGGTTCTGGTTCTGGGATGCAGAGCAGAACCAGTCTCAGGGGTTCGGTGGAGCCTCTGCTGCGGAAGTAAAGACACCCTGTGTAAAGTCGTGATGACGCCCCGCTTTGCCATCACTTGCTGCAGAGGATCACGTTACATTGCTGAGCCAATCAGAGCTGCGGGAAGGAGTTCCACTCTCAACATGAATTTGGACTTGTGTCTTTAATAACTTCAGTAAAGCTCACCGTTTTTACCAAATTCTATAGTCTAAATCTGCTCCTTAGTCACATCTTTTCGGGATTGGTACTGCCTCTAGTGGCGTGGGGGTTGATAGGTACTTTTCTCGAACCTACATAAAAAGACCACAGACAACGTATATGAATTTTATAGACAAAGCTTTTGCAAAAGGAGAACTTTCCATCAACAACCTCATCAGCCGTTCACAGAAAGTTCTGATCTCCTTCCACGCGAGCCCCTGTTTTATTGTCAAGCAGAACAACCAAAAGGGGCAGTCAGGAAGAACAACAGAGGTCGTAAAACTTCTAACCTAAACAAACCAGCCAGGTGTGATATCTGATCTACGATCTGAGCCCAGTTCAGCTCTAGGTCAAACTAACACAAGAAGAATTTAAGATCTGGGAAACACAGAGTTAACTGTCTCACATGAAGATAAACAGACAGTCGTAACCTCCAGGTCAGTTTATACACACATAAGGAAGAGAACACTTTAAACTAAAAATCACAATAATACTGATTAACATTAGACTGAATATGAACTAAAGTAATAATGATAATACCAAAAAATATCTAACATTCCCCCCTTTTTATCATTTTACTATGTGTGTAAACTTTATGCAAAAGCCAAGCATAGAAAATAAAAGAAAAGAACCAATAAATGCAAAAGTTTTTTTTTTTCTCTAATCTAAACACAGAAAATACACAATGAATAAATGTAATATAATGAAATAAATGAAAAATAAAAGAAACAACAAAAAATCAAATGCAGGTTACTCATCTCTACAACCACTTGTTGTAGGAGTCATTCAGCAAATGAATTCATCTGTTTATTGATTACAGAACTTCATCATTGTTCAGAAAATCGTCAGAAACTTGGAACAAGTCATCTTCAGTTGTGTTAATTGTTTTACACATCATATTTCGAAGGCATGGAAAAATGCAACTTGTGAACAGGCAAAAAAGAATCAAAACACCCAGAATAGGTGTTTTAAGCTTCACCAGTAAATTCCACCATGGTCTGGAAATGAGCCAAGAAAGAAAATCAAAAGGAGATGATCCTTGTGTTCCACTTTCCATGTAATGTTTAAGTTCTTCCAGTTCCTGTTTCATCAAGCACAAAAGTACAGCACGTCGGGCCAATGATTTTGCAGACCCCTCCCTGAGGGGCAGTGAGAAAGTCCAGGACAACACGGTTTTGCATAACCATGTTTCTCAGTTCAGTCAGTTCTTTCATGGTGCCATTGGCCAGCTGGTATGTGATGTTGATTAGTCGCAGTAATCCATACCTGTTTATCTCAACGTGGTCCCGAATCTCTCCTAGATCAACCCACGGTTGCATGAATTTTTCTCTGCCGTTCCAAATCCTGAATTCCCATGGAACTCCAGTATGTGTTGTGAGGCCTCCCCATCTTTTGACCTCTGACATAACTGTTCGTTTGGAGCGGGTGTGTAGATCATTTTGTGCTTTCCTGATGAACGCAATCGGGTTGATTAGAAGCACCACAGCACACAGTCCTCCCCAATTTTTCGGCAAGAACATGTATGCTTCATTCCCGCATATGAGCCATAATCTCCTGGCACTATGGCGCTGCACAGTGTTGTCTCTTGTCTCCTTTTTGTCTTATGCTTGATGTTGAAACTCCTCTCCTGAAGCAGGTTGTCACAGTCTGGGTTGCCCTTCCAGACTTTGCAGTGTGGAGTCGCCCTCTGACCCCTGCAGGCGATGCAATTGATGTAAGCCGGTGTCTGTCGCAGTAGGTGTATGAACAGTTCATAGATCCAAAAAGTCCTTTTGTGGCATCTCCTGTCCGAAGTAGAACAGAATAGTCCTTTTTGCACCATTTGCATTTTCTTCTTTTCACGGGGACGCTGAGTCGTGGTTGTGTGCTCAGGCCATAGAGACACATCTGTTTGTCATCAGTGATGCTCTCTGGGTGCAGACTTGAGTTGTGTGTGGCGATTAGCAGCTGCGCACACACATAGCAGTTCACCTTGTTCTCCTCGTGAGCAGTCCTGTTCATCAGCTTCCACACAGATCGGTGCTGTCATGCAGGTGGAACTCAGGCTCGCTTCCTCCTCCAAACATCAGACATGCTGCAGTCACAGCGCAGTAGAAGATCCATCTGGCATATGGAGTCTCCATTGCTGCTGGGCGTACAGAGATGTTAGAACCCCCAAACTAAAGAGTGAGGATCTGTCGAGTTTCTTCACTGGCGTTGAGACAAACCGCCCTATTGGTCAGGAATCCCTGTGTAGCCAGCCTTCCCCGCCACTCCGGATTAGAAGTCCAACACTCTCTGCAGCTTGCAGTGACTGAGATGTATCCAGCTGGGTCTTTCAGCAATCTTTACAGCTGTTGGTGTGGTCATCAGCACCTGGAACGGTCCTTCCCACCGTGGACTCGTCCAGTTCTTTCGTTTGATGACCTTTATGTAGACCCAGTCACCTTGCTCTTCCTGTGAGGGAAGAAAATCAGACGGCAGTAAATTTGCATTTGACGCCTCTTTCTGTTTCAGGATCCTGATCATATAATCTGCTAATGTCTGATCTTCATCAGCTTTTTGTAAGTCTGGAGCAAACAGAGGCAATCTGTAAGCTCTCCCATGAATTATTTCAAAAGGTGTTAGACCATCAGCTGTCGGGGTGATTCTCATATAGAGCTTCACTAAATCTAAACATTCTGTGGAATACCGTGTGTTGGGATATAGTTTTGCAGATAGCCTTAGCTACCGTCAAAGCATCTGCATGCTTTGCTGGAACTTTTTCAACCCATTTAGAAAAAGCATCAATCATCATCTAACAGTATTTGTTAACTCAAAAGTTCATAACAAAAAATTTTATGTAAGAATTTAGTAGTTATATAGTATTACCTCACCATTTTCCCTTTTCCCCCCTTTTTACACATGGCATTGCCCATGTGTCACAATCACTTAAGCTTCTAATAAAGTCTTCGGGAGGATTAGTAGTTAATGCAGGTGAACTCATAGGTTTATAGAAGATATTTTAGCAGACACGTATTTCAATTGCAGGGTTATATTTTGGTTTTTCTTTGTTAAACTCTAAATTAAATTTTTCAGTTAAATTCAACGAAATATTTCATAATATTTCAACACTGCAATATCAATTATTTTCAACACTTAGAGATGTTTAATTTAGTTCCAAACTAGTAAATAAAACATTTGAAAATCATTATTAGCTTAGAATCTCTAATACATTTTTTTAATTGGTGTAATTTAGTTGCATAGCTCTATCAGTTTTTTGTTTAACTTTTAATGATTATAATTTTTCTTCTTCATGGTTTCCCAACCTATGGCCCGTGGGCCCTAAGAGGATCACTGGTCCTTCTGTTAAGGACTGAGTTAACGGGTACAAAATGAACGATTTTATCTAACATTGTACCTAAAAACCTTTAAAATGTTCTTTTCTGGGTAAATTATTCCTATATGCAAACAGGATTAGTGAGCACATTCTTTATCACAGCGGTGTGTGTATAACTTATCTCGCATTTCTCCACTGTCTCACTTCTCGCTTCCCCCTCCTGCTGTTGGCGTCGCTGCAGCTGGTCCTCCCCCCGCCTCTCCTCCAGCTCCCTGTCAGTCCAACTGGCTCTGGTGTTGGATAAGTTGTCCAGACCGTCCCTTAGTGAATGTCCAGGTTGTCCACCAATGAATTTAGTTCCAGTCCAAACGTCCAGCAGGACTCCATACAGTAGTTTGCTGCATGGCAGTTCCCAGATGTCCAATAATCAGGATCAGCGGACATCTTAGTGCCTTCAGGTGGCAGAAATCATCCTGTCCTTTTTCGCTTCTTTATCAACTGTCATTGGCTGGTGATGAAGGAGGGACGTCATCTGATCTGGCAGGACAGGTTTGAGTTGAGGTCGGAGGTCAGACGCACCGCAGCGAGGCTCAGACAGAGGAAAAGGAAAGAAGCAAATAAGAGTCCATTAGGGTTTGTTCGTCTTTCTGTGTCTTTTTTCTTTTTACAAACATTTCCATATAACTTTTCTCTTGTGATCGTATAGTGTTTAGCCACTTATTACCCAACTTTTTAAGAAATCATAAATCCTTTCCTTATTCAAACACATATAAACATGAAACATGTTAAAAGCTGTAGTCTCTTTTAACCTGTACAATATTAAATTTTAAAGTGTAGAATGTAAGTTTATGTTAACTCCATCTGAGTCACGTTTCACCAGAGAACAATGGATTTCTCTAAATTTGTCGATCTTAGTGCTGCAGACTGTGAGGTCAGCGGGCAGCCCTCCTCTCAAAAAGGCCTAAGAGAGCCAAGAGGCTGGAATAATATCCAGGTCGGTACCTTACTCTGACCTCTGACCCCTCCAGTTATACAGCCAAAGGATCATTTCACCAAGTTGGTGTTATAATCTGATTACGACACAATATATTAAACATTGTTCTCTGGGGAGAATTTTATTATTTAATTTTATTTTTCAGCTTCTCCTCCTTCAGGAAAGTCATAATTCCACTTTTAGCATACAAGGAAGTTGTTCCCAAGTCTTTTATTTCAGTGAGACGTCTCTCAACTGGTTTATCTTTGAAAGTGAAGGGATGCTAAAAAACAAAACAAACAAAACAAAACAAAACACCAGTATTTCCTAAAAATAATTATTTCTGACTTGTGAGGCTTAAACCTAATTTTTAGTAACATTAAATATTATTTTGCATGCATTGGTTTTGTACAGGAATTCAATTTCTTTTATTTATTTATCTTTTACTTAACGTATAACAAGCTGAACTTATGTCCACCATTTCATCAATTTAGTCTGGTGGTTTGTCTTTTTGGGGTGTGGTAGAGTCTGATCATGCTGAGGATTTCTCCTGTTTGTGGTCTCCTCACTCCACCATCCCTCTTGTTGCCCCGTGCAGCATTCTTTGAAGGGCAGTTTCTTGACCAGTGGCCAGTATTGCCACAAGTCCAACAGACATCGTTGTCCTTTGGTTTATGACTTAGGGGTCGCTGCCTAAAGTGACCTCTTCTGCCTCTGTTTTTCCCCTGGCCTGTTGAGGAGCCGCGGAAAAAGACAGAGGTGTCTGCTTCTCCAAAATCCTCCAGATGAAAAACATCTGATCCTGTTTTTGGTTTTTTGACTACTTTTTCTGCTTGACGTGCCCACGTCATCAGCTGTGGGACTGAGGCAGCATCATATTCAACCAGGTGTTTTTTAATCCAGCCCTCAATTTCAGGGTGGAAACTAAACATTAAAGCGTTTTTTTTTTTTTTTTTAGTTGTTGTTGATATAGCTTTTTAGTTCTTTCCGATCTATGGCTGCTTTTAACTATAATTTAGCACACCTTAGTTCATCCTCCTTTTTAGCTTTTTTTTATTCCTGTTTTTCTTTCTTCACTACTCTCCAAAATTCCAACAATTGTTTGTCATTGATCAATTTTTAGCTTCCCATCTATTTTATGTTTCTTTTTCCATTATTTAAAATCAATTTTAGCTTCGAAAATTTTTATTTATTTTAATGTAGTCCAGGTTCGTTGACTCCTAGGGAGTCCTATGAACTGGAGATCTTTTCAGTAGGCCAGCAATTAAAAATACCTTGTTGTGGTATTCTCCGCTTCAACTCTGTCGAGTGGGAGAATCTTGCCTTTGCATCCACAAGAGGTTTGCTGTTTAGCCCCACTGTTTTATATGAGGTAAAATACTGAGCAGTATTTAAACCTCCAATCACTCTTTCACGCACACACACACATCAAAGCAGCAAGCAAACAGCAATATCAGCACAGTAATAACAGAACAGTAATAATAAGCTTCCTATCTATGTGAGGACTTACCCTTAAGAGGTGTCCTCTAAGTAAGGAGGCTCTCCAAGAGCCTTACCTTGTGCCTTTAGTTGAAACTCTGTCAACTGGGACTCTAACCCTTATAACTTCTTTAGTCAAGCTGGTATCTGACAAGGACTCAAACCTCAGAGTTTTAGCAGAGCGACATCATACAAGGATACTCAAACCTCAGAGTTTTAGCAGAGCGACATCATACAAGGATACTCAAACCTCAGAGTTTTAGCAGAGCGACATCATACAAGGATACTCAAACCTCAGAGTTTTAGCAGAGCGACATCATACAAGGATACTCAAACCTCAGAGTTTTAGCAGAGCGACATCATACAAGGATACTCAAACCTCAGAGTTTTAGCAGAGCGACATCATACAAGGATACTCAAACCTCAGAGTTTTAGCAGAGCGACATCATACAAGGATACTCAAACCTCAGAGTTTTAGCAGAGCGACATCATACAAGGATACTCAAACCCCAGAGTTTTAGTCAAAACGCTGTTTAACAAGGATACTCAAACCTCTAAAATAGTCATTTTAAAATTCACCTACGTTTCTGTAGTTTTCGGGTTGTCCAGTCGGATCTCGTCACTCCGCCGTTGGCAGACAAAGTCGGACATGTGTCGCTGGCCCAGCGAAGAATTTCGCTTCCTGGGTCTTTCTTTCCAGGTCCAGTTGACTCTGGCCGTGCACGGATTCAGCGCGTCTTCCTCTGCCTGTCAGCGGGCGGGGAGAGATCCGGGTCACGGCACCAAATGATAGGTACTTTTCTCGAACCTACATAAAAAGACCACAGACAACGTATATGAATTTTATAGACAAAGCTTTTGCAAAAGGAGAACTTTCCATCAACAACCTCATCAGCCGTTCACAGAAAGTTCTGATCTCCTTCCACGCGAGCCCCTGTTTTATTGTCAAGCAGAACAACCAAAAGGGGCAGTCAGGAAGAACAACAAAGGTCGTAAAACTTCTAACCTAAACAAACCAGCAACTCAGTTCCAGGTGTGATATCTGATCTACGATCTGAGCCCAGTTCAGCTCTAGGTCAAACTAACACAAGAAGAATTTAAGATCTGGGAAACACAGAGTTAACTGTTTCACATAAAGATGAAACAGACAGTTGCGACCTCCAGGTCAGTTTATACACACATAAGGAAGAGAACACTTTAAATTAAAAATCTTAACATTAGACTGAATATGAACTAAAGTAATAACAAAATGATAATACCAAAAAATATCTAACAGGGGTGGTAACACAGCTAATATAATTACATTAATAAATCAGAATACCGCAAATTATTTTCTGTGTCGAGGGGGGGTTCGGTGAATGCGCATATGAAACTGGGGGGTTCGGTACCTCAAAAATGGTTAAGAACCACTGTTCTAACATAAGGATATTTACTCAGTATTTTCCATATCTCAGTGTTTACATCATTATTTTTTATTTGAAGGGTTATATAAACATTTGTTTAAGTATACATATCTGTCCATCTTCTGTACACCCTTGTCCCTTAATGGGTTCAGGAGCTGCTGGTGCCTATCTCCAGCTAACGTTCCAGGTGAGACGTGGGGTCACGCTGGACAGGTCACCAGTCTGTCACAGGACAACACAGAGACAGACAGGACAAACAACCATGCACACACACAAACCTGGAGAGACTTTAGAGAGGTCAATTTACCAACAGTCATGTTTTTGGACTGTGGGAGGAAGCCAGAGTACCCAGAGAGAGCCCACCATGCACAGGGAGAACATGCAAACTCCATGCAGAAAAACCCTGGGCTGGGAATCAAACCCAGAACCTTATTGCTGCAAGGCAGCAGCTCTACCTACTGTGCCACAATGCAGCCCTTAAGTATACATATTAAATTAAAATCCCATTTACAGTGCTCTCTCAAAATAAGCCAATATCCCCCAGCTAAATTCCTCTAGACTTGGCTCTGCGTTTAGTGAGTGTTTTCTGTGGGACCTTGTTGACTCGTTCGGCTTAATAGGAATAAGATAGATTTGACATTAAGATAATAGTGAGACATTGTCAGAATTCAGGCATATCTTTTCCAAAAACCAACTGAATAGATTTTCTATGCATTCTGAGGTAGGGTATACTCCACAGACTTAAGGATCTAGGGCTAAAGAAGTTGATAGCTGGTTAGATGTTAATCCTCTCATAGAAAGATTTTAGTTGGTGGTGGCTGAGTACTTCAGAGGGAGAGTGTGTTAGAATCTCAGTATTTAGGTAGATGGGAAGGGGCAGCACTGTGCAAAAATAGGGGAAGAAATATGTTTGGCAATAGAGCAATGTTCTGGTTCTAAGGATGGATCCAATTATCTAGCCACACATCAAATGAAGTCAGAGACCTTACAGCAGGGGTGTCAAACTCATTTTGGTTTAGGGGCCACATACAGCTTAATCTGATCTGCAGGGGGCCACACAAGTAAACTCAATGCAAGATTAAATACAAACCAATAAAAGTGGACTTGTTGTTGATTTTTATATTAAACGAATTTCACTTTTACAAAATATATTATGAATAATCTCAGTTTTTAAGAAAGGTATCTGCAATTTCAACAATACTTTTACTAAGTTAAACATTTATTTAAGTGCATTCTGCATAAGAACTGATCTCAGTGATTGTACAATGCTGCAAAACATTTATTCACAGTTTTTGGAACTTAAAAACACTGTCCTGCATCACAAAATACAGACAAAATTTAAGAAAAGATTTAAAATCAACTTTCCACATCTGGGAAGCAATTTGAACAAATTATCTGGCTTCACATATTTGAAATCTTAAGTGTCAGCTGTTTTAAACAGACATTTGATTAAGTACATTTGTTGATGCATAAAATGCATACATATAGAAACACTTACATACATAACATGTATGTATGTTAGCATGCACGAGAAATATGAGGTTGCCAGGGCCAAAATAAAAAGCTGGTAAAGCATAGAATCGAACAGAACCTGAAGCTCAGTGCTGCCATCTGCTGTTAGTTCCGCTGCAGTGTTGCATCATGTTGTGTGCTCTAAATAAAACACAGCGCCCCTCGTGGACAGTATAGGAACTTCAGATTTTCAATTAAACGAAGTATATGTTTTTCCATGAATAATGATAATGTATTTAGCCCCTGGGCTGGACTAAATTGTTCGGCGGGCCGGTTCCGGCCCGCGGGCCGTATGTTTGACACCCCTGCCTTACAGCAATAACACTTACTAATGTTAAAGATAGTTCTTTTTTTCGAACTTAATTACAAATAATCACACGTCATTAACTTCACTTGTCTTTTCTTTTTTGTTTCAGCAGATGTCGGTCTGCGGGAGATCTTAGAGGAACATAAGCTTAATCTGAGGACAAGATGTGAATGTGTGACTGAAGGAAGTGATGAAATAAGGCCTGGAACTCTCCTCAACAGAATATACACTGATCTCTATATCACAGAGGGACAAAGTGAAGAGGTTAATACCCAACATGAGGTGAAGCAGCTGGAGAGAGCTTCCAAGATCCAGAACCTCCATGACTCTCCAATCAGGTGCCAGGACATCTTTAAATCCTTCCCTGACCAACATGAAGCCATCAGAGTGGTTCTGACCAACGGCGTCGCTGGTGTTGGAAAAACCTTCACAGTGCAGAAGTTCACTCTGGACTGGGCCGAGGGCTTGGAGAACCAAGATGTCAGTGTGGTGGTTCTGCTGTCGTTCAGGGAGCTGAACCTGATCAGAGATCAGCAGCACAGTCTTCTCTCGCTGCTCCATGTTTTCCATCCAACACTCCAGAAGCTCCCAGCAGAGCAGCTGGCTGTCTGCAAACTGCTCTTCATCTTTGATGGCCTGGATGAAAGCAGACTTTCACTGGACTTCAGCAGCAGTCAGCTGGTTTCTGATGTCACACAGAAGTCATCAGTCAACGTTTTGCTGACAAACCTCATCAAGGGGAACCTGCTTCCCTTGGCTCTCATCTGGATAACTACCAGACCTGCAGCGGCCAATCAAATCCCTCCTTCATGTGTTTCCAGGGTAACAGAAGTACGAGGCTTCACCGACGCCCAGAAGGAGGAGTACTTCAGGAGGAGGTTCAGTGATGAAGAGCTGTCCAGCAGAATCATCTCCCACATCCAGACCTGCAGGAGCCTCCACATCATGTGTGGAATCCCAGTCTTCTGCTGGATCACTGCTACGGTTCTGGAGAACATGTTGACCTCAGAGCAGAGAGGAGAGCTGCCCAAGACCATGACTGACATGTACTCACACTTCCTGCTGGTCCAGACAAAGAGGAAGAACAACAAGTACCATGGAGGACATGAGACAAGTCCACAGGTGCTGATGGAGGCTGATGGGGAAGTTCTTCTGAAGCTGGGGTGGCTGGCGTTGGAACATCTGGAGAAAGGAAACATCATGTTCTACCAAGAAGACCTGGAGCAGTGTGGTCTGGATATTACAGAAGCCTCTATGTACTCAGGAGTTTGTACCAAGATCTTCAAAACAGAAAGTGTGATTTTTCAGAAACCAGTCTACTGCTTTATTCATCTGAGCATCCAGGAGTTTCTGGCTGCAGTCTACATGTTCAACTGTTTCACCAACAGGAACATAGAGGGAATGAAGAAGTTCATGGGACATAAATACAGTGAAATATCTCTGGAAGAGTTCATGGAAAAGGTCATGGAGAAATCCCTCAGAAGTGAAAATGGTCATCTTGACCTGTTTGTCCGCTTCTTTCATGGTCTGTCTGTGGAGTCCAACCAGAGTCTCTTAGGAGGCCTGCTGGGTCAGACAGAGATCAGTCCAAAAACCATCCAAAGGATAATCTACAGTCTGAAGCAGATGAACACTGATAATATCTTACCTGACAGAAGCATCAACATTTTCCACTGTCTGATGGAAATGAAGGACCTCTCAGTCTTTCAGGAGATCCAAAAGTTTCTGAAATCAGATAACAGATTAGAGAAGAAACTCTCAATGTTTCAGTGCTCAACTCTGGCCTACATGCTGCAGATGTCAGAGGAGGTTCTGGATGAGTTGGACCTGGAGAAGTACAACACAACAAAGGAGGGACGAATAAGACTGGTTCCTGCTGTGAGGAACTGCAGAAAGACTCGGTCAGTCCAGGTGTCCTTATTGTGTGATTGCAAATTCAGCACTTTTCTCCTCTTCAACTACTTATTTCATACTTTGTACTATTTCAACCATTAAAATATATAAACACATTCATGTAATTCAGGGCAGCACTGCTGGAACTTTTGGCATTTAGATTTTTTTAAATCATTTTAAAAGTTTTCAACTTTTTATCAGTTTTCATGTTCCATTCAAGTGAACAGAAAACCTTAAATTCTAGAACATCTATATTTTCTAAGAAAAATCGAATCAGCAAGAGAAACATTTTTAACTTTGTTGAATTAGAGGATTAAAATTGTTAAACTTATTTGCTCGTTAATTTTCCTCCAATTCTCCGCATGCACGGTTCCGCATCTACACAGTGGAAACCACACAGAGAACCTAACAACTTTAAACACAACTTCCTAACAACTTTAAACAAAATCCAAATCTCAGTCCACACAGTGCCACACGTTGAGAAACGAATGCAAGAAAACCAGAAAAGGTAGTTTCTAGCAGTACATCCACTAAGCCTGTCGTATATGCCTTCATTTGAAAAGAGCAATACCCTTCTGTCTCGTAGTTTGAAGCAAAACTTTCAGCTCCGGTGTTGGTCTTCCTTTAGTTATTTCCTCCTTCAATTAAAAATCCACTGTAGAAAACTGTTTAAATGCAGAAATGTAGTCATCCACGTTGCCGTCGGAAGAGAGGAAAAAACAATAAATATATCGCCGCTGTTCTATCAGATAGCCATACGCTGTCAGGATAGCATACATGCAGTTAGTACCATGCCCGCGCATGCGCATTAAGAAGTCCGACCGTCAGTGGAGTTGTCAGTTCAGCAGAGGCAACAAGTTATGACGAAAATAAGTCATAAAATTGTTTATAATATGATATATTATGATAACTAGATAGATATACATGCGTTGTCGTGGTTTCAAAGTGTATTTAAAGCAGGTCTGGCTGCAACTGCAGTCAACTACAACACACGCCCGTGTAAAACTCATTAATCTACTTAACCGCTAAGTCAGGATGCCACACAGCATATGGTAATGACAGCGTATACATGTCTGAGCTAAGCGTATGACTATCTGACAATGTATGCTGATCTGACAAACACCGCCCTTGACTTACTGTATCGCTAGCTTGCTTTCTCTTACTCTGCAGACGTGGAGTCACAATATCTGGGATCATGAGCGCCCCCTGCAAAGAGGCAAGAAAACTGCCTGTTTCCCTTTAAATCTGTTCTCTGCCGTTTGTGATAGCTCCCCGCACATGAAACATGTTACACAGTTGGTGACAAAAACACTGTACATTATAGAAGCTAAACTATGGAAAATCAGTTCATACATTAAATGTCTTTTAACAATTTTATTGGCGACGTACAGAGAAGAGGAACATGCTCTCATAGAATGGCAGTCAGCACAGTTAGCAAGAGGTTGCGCAATCCACGGTGAGGCTCAGCTCGATGCTGCCTCACCGGCTTCGCTACTGAGCATTTGAATGGGAAAATGTGAAAGTTCAGTGGAGAAAAAATAAGCAAAATTGGTTAAGCTATAAATGAAAAATACTTTATAGTACAAATATAAAGTACTATATTATAGTATACAGTATATTATAATACACTATGACACACTATAATATAATATAATATAATATAATATAATATAATATAATATAGTATAGTAGTATGGGTGAATATAGCAAAATAAATTATTTTATCATTATAAATTATTTTTCCATGATGACCGCACGTTTTTTCTTCCCTGACCCCACGTCACTGAATCACATCCATTAAAGTTGACAGTCCTAATTAAAAAGAAAGCCTTCGGTCCATGTCGGGTTAGATTTTATAGGTTCAATCTAAACTTTGGCACAGATTTCTTCTCCAGAAGAAAGTTTGAAGTTTGCTAACAGACAGTCAAGATGGCAGCTGCTAAAACCTTCAGCATTGTTCCTAGAACATGAAGCCTGAGCTGTTTTCACCCGTTGCTCAGCTTCTCTCTGTTTACATCACTGTGGCTTAATGGCGTTTTTAGCAAAATTAGAGACACAGCAAGCCTAGAGCTGAATCGACCCAAACCAGAACTTGAACCAAGACCATAATCAGAATCAAAACCTGAAGCACAACTACGATCTGAACCATGACCCAAGCATGATCTGAATTATAAAATTAAGAGATTGATTGTGTCATGTCAACCACAGGAAAAAAAATGTATCAAATGCAATGTTTATAATTTTTTTTCTCTAATCACAGACTTGTTGGCTGTAGTCTCTCAGAGACTGAATGTGAAATTGTGGCCTCAGCTCTGAAGTCGAACCATTCCTTTCTGACTGAAGTGGAAATAAGTGAGATCTACGGAAGCGAACCTTTTAAAGACTCTGAAATGAAACATCTTCATGAGGTACTGGAGAGTTCAGTCTGTAAAGTGAAAATCCTGAGGTTAGTTTTCTTTATTTAAATAAAATAATTCATCTATACTTTAAGACTTGTTTTAATTCATATTTTTCCATTTTACTTTTAAAACACCATGTTTGCTAAATGTTACAATACAGTTTCTTGAAGTTTTTACCTTGTAAATAAGTTATTTTCACAATTTGAAATGTTTTGGATTGACGTACAAAAACATTAAATGTCAAATTATGTTAATTAATATTGGTCATATTTCAGTTTGACTTAGGAATGATTCAGAGAAGGCCCCTCATTAGAAACTTTAGTGCTGATTCAGAGTTCCTCCATCTTGTTTCTAATGATCAGATATGATGTGATATCAGTGGTAGATGAGATGTCTTTGCTGCAGCAAACACTGTCTGATCATCTTCTCAAATCTCTCCTCTGTCACTGGTGTCCATCATCTGCCGATATGACAGAATATTACCAAGTAAATGAACCATAAAGTCTGGCTGTTGGTGATGGGCTGAACAGTTGTCATGGCAACGTGTAGTTTTTAGAAACCACTGCCTTCAGGAGAAGGTCCAACCAAGCCAATCTCTGTGCCATTGCTGGATTAAGTTCTGGAAAATTTACAATTATAAGGTTCTGGACCATGCAAGAACACAGAGTAGGTTCACTCTACCCACCAGAAGCAGTCATAGCCTTTTTGGCACCCTGAGCAAACAATCCCCTGCCCATCTATCTGGGGGCAGAGAAAAAGAGTTTAATACTGGCCCCCACAAGATGGTGACCAGGGCAGTTGCCCATATCAGAAACCACTACTGCTACCCACATAATCTTTATAGTAGGTTTAGAACAAAACACTTAGAATACATGTCACCAGTAACATAAGGCCACCTGGTGGCTCAACAGTGTAATAGGCTTCTGAAAGATTAATGGGTTAAAACAAGGATAAAACTCAACCTTCACTTTTTTCTGATAGATATGTAAATATTTTTCAGCCATTATTCAAATAAACATGTCAAAACCCATAATTACTTTTGTTAGAAAATAATACCATTGTTTGGCTCTCAATACCTATCAATTAAACACTCATTACCTATCAATATAAGTGTTTAAGGGCACTTATTAATAAAACTGAGTGATTTTGGATTAAATTTTTGAGTCAGGGCACTATCTGATTATTCGGACTTTGTAGCCAAACAGTTTCAGTCTGTGTAGATTATTGTTCCAATTACACTAATAAATTCTCAGACTTAATTATAAGTAAGCATGTCAGTGATCATTCCTTATTGTGAGAGTTTCTTCTGCCAGTAGTTTTGAATTCCTTCATGAATTCAAAACTACTGGCATTCCTTCATGAGAAACTGACAAGTTTGACTTTTGATTCCAGAAACACTGGAATTGGTACCCTGAATCAACTAAAGGAACTAATTAATAATTTAATTTTTCATTACATAAACCAAAGATTGATGCAAATGTTGTTCCCAACATGCATATTTTGATGGCATTGATAAAATCCAATGTTTATTGCTTGCTTCATAATTGGTTACTGTATTATGCTTTTATCATGGAAAGTACTTTGAACTACGTTGTTCCTAAAATGTACAATACAAATTAACTTGACTTGAATTGTTTGCCATCAGTTAAAAAAAATAGTAACATTAATTTCTACATTAATGTAGAAATTAATATATATATATATATATATATATATATATATATATATATATATATATATATATATATATATATATATATATATATATATATATATGTTCTATATACAAATATTTAGCGGGCATTTCACTTTTAACCTGCACCCCATTTACTTCAGCTTGTGTTTTGCTCTTTATTCAGATTGGTAAACTGCAGTTTGTCAGAGGTCAACTGTGCTTCTCTGGTCTCAGCTCTGAAGTCCAACCCCTCCCATCTGACCGAACTGGACCTGAGCTGGAATAAAAATCTGAAAGATGCTGGAGTGAAGGAGCTCTGTGGCTTTCTACAGGCTCCTCTCTGCAAACTCCAGAAATTGAGGTAAGAAACCATGTTTAGTTTATTGTTTTGTTGTGAAAGTTGACACTAAACTGAAGGCATATTTGGCTAACATTACAATGTTCCCCACTAAAGATTTTCACAGTGAAGTGAAGTGAGTCCATTTCAATTCCAGCACAGAACCATTGGAGGCCAGACTGAAATGTCATAATAGCGTGTCGTCCTGCTGATTTTAATTAATCGGTTTACTGGATCAAACGGACTTCACACTTCTCATTTCTGATACTTTTTCATGTAGTGAAATACATTTTATGCCCTTTAATTGTTTAATTGTTCATATTTAAATTTTCACCCTGCGTCCTGTTGGCGTAAGCTTATATGTGTATTTTTTTATTCAGATTGAGGAGCTGCAGTTTGTCAGAGGTTAGCTGTGCTTCTCTGGTCTCAGCTCTGAACTCCAACCCCTCCCATCTAACAGAACTGGACCTGAGCTTGAACAAAGACCTGAAAGATGCTGGAGTGAAGGAGCTCTGTGGCTTTCTACAGACTCCTCACTGCAAAATACAGACATTGAAGTAAGATACCATGTCTTAGTTTGTTGCTGACATGATGTGAAAGTTGTGTTGACACAAAACTGTAGACTGACTGATATGTTGATCCACACCGAAGATCTTCATGATAAAATCTTTTGTTCTTTATCAAATGTTTTCCAAAGATTTACTAAATAACAACCAGGAAGCATGAAACAATGAGTTGAAGTTTAATGTGGGATTGAAGCTGTAATACAGAGCTTCCCAAAATCCAGTAAATTTAGAACTGATAATCTCATTCCCAACAACATTATTTAATATTGAGCCAATGCAGATAGCAGTGGGGAACTCAGGAAGAATCCCTGATATGCTCCAAGCCCTCAGTCCTGGAAAGGACATTTTGTGCACAAGATCTCCTCCTCTGGTCTCTTCGGTGCTGCTTTTGAATATCTTAGTAACATCTACAGTGTCAGTATCACTTTTTTCTATTGTCCCCAAATTTTGGTAACATATGTTTTCTTACCATATGATGGAAAGAGAACATAAAAACACAAACATAGAGACAGTCACAATCAATTGGTAAAGCACTAGAAAAGGATTTGTGAAGTATTAGTACAGGTATCAATATAAACCTTCAGACAAAGACCAATTACATACCAAATACATTTTAAAATTACCTGAATAATGAGTTTTCTCATCCGTTGCTCCATGATCTAGTCTCTAATTTTTTTTCTTCCAGAAAGTAGAAACTTAAATTGACTAAAATGTGCATGACTATGAAAATGGAGAATATCTTCTGCATTTTTGTGACCCTGCATAAAAATGTCTCAGTTAAATTAGCTGATTACCTGAGCAACCTGGCAACTGCCTCAGTTGACAGGTTGACAAAACTTTCTGTGACTGTAGCATCTGAATGCCACTCTTCCAAGACCAGCAATAATTTTCTCTCTTATTTAGAGAAAATTCAAGAAATTAGGAGGTTAATTTGCACATCAACACCAAATCCAGTACCAGTGCTATGCCTAAATATAACAAATGCAGACAAACGGCTCACTTTCAACAACTCTACTATAAACTCACCTGTTTAGAGTTCTTATTAGTAGCAAGTGAAATATTGATTACCATATTTGAGGTGTATTTACTTGATTTTGACGAAATGTATTATTGCTTGGGATTCAGCCCATTATAGAAGAGTGAATTTCAACCTTTGTAATCAATCCGCAAGGAAGTTGCAGAGAAGTTAAATCTGCTCTGATGAAGAAGATTTAACTTCAATAGTTAAATCTGCTGAAGTTAACTGACTGAAATACTCAAACACAATATGTCACATGTCAGCAGGTCTTTATTGAAGCAACAGCATGTTGTCATGATCATTAATGAGAGCTCTTTATTCTTTATTCAGATTGGTGGGCTGCAGGTTGTCAGAGATCAGCTGGGATTTTCTGTCCTCAGCTCTGACATCCAACCCTTCCCATCTGACAGAACTGGATCTAGGCTACAACAACCTAGAAGAGTCAGATGTTGAGCAGATGGAGAATCCTGTGAACACTGTGGAGTAAATGGATGGCTGGAGCAAGTCCAGCTGTTGTCACTAACATTATGCTAGTGTCAACTGGACTGGGTATCTTTATCAAAGGAAGGATCAAATGTTTCCAGCAAAGCTACTTCTTAATGGGACAAGACTGGTGACAGGTTTTCTGATTGGACTCAAAGAGACAACAATGAAACAATCAGTTGAACCAGAAGTTTGTTGTTATCTTGTGTTTTTTTATGTGAAGATGACTATTTTTGTCTTCATGTCTCTAGAAAATAAAGCCGGA
Organism: Poecilia mexicana; assembly: GCF_051168715.1. Classification (NCBI taxonomy): domain Eukaryota; kingdom Metazoa; phylum Chordata; class Actinopteri; order Cyprinodontiformes; family Poeciliidae; genus Poecilia; species Poecilia mexicana. Next base: position 24,634,692 of record NW_028263387.1, read on the forward strand.
TTCAAGTTGACAGCCTTCCCATCATCAATCTTGACTTAACCAAGATAAAAAGTCTAGAAATCTCTTTTACAAGAATGTCCCGGCAAGTGGCAGCAACACAGTTATGAGTAATCACAGATAGAGACAAATTTCACTCATCAATTTGAGATCATGGATGGGAAATTTGTGATGTCTGTGTTTGGGGTGTGTGTTCGAGATTTGGTTTGCTGGCTTGTTTGGACTCTTTCTGGCCACGTCTCTGGATGGGGTTGGGCCAGAGTCTGAGCCCAAGTTGTTAGGGTGGTGCCCGGACGACAACCAGGCAGCTGCAGAGGTTTGAGCTGTAGGCTCTTCTGCACCCTAGAATGAAGAGAACATCTCCTGGGTTTGGAGATGGGTACCTGGACCTGAGCGTATAGAGCAGTGGCCCTATACTGCCACTGCTGTACTGTGGATCAGATGTGCTGTCCACATCTCACCTGCAAGTCATCTATTTCTGGACTCCTAGCTGCCTACTTGATGTCTTCAGTTGGCAGTCAGTTCAGATCCTGATTCAGAAAACACAATGGATATCCATTTCAGAAATCTTATTCATTCTCCCTCTGACCAGCACAAGACCATTGTGCCTAATAAGGGACAGTATTTTGTAAAATTGACTTTTCTTTAGCTTTACATCATATAATAATGTTATTCCTTCATCAAAAACATACCTTTTTGGCCTTTTATATTAGCTTTCAAAACATTTTTTAAACCCCCTCACACTTATTTTTAAATTTGTTGCAAGAAATTCTTTAAGAATGTAAATTTATAGAAATTAAGGTGACATTTTATTTCCATATTTTATTGTTTTTCATGAAAAGAAACTTTTGAATATCAGAGTGGCTGGCTTGTGGGTAAATCGTGAGCCGGTAAATCCATGTAGCCTGAGGGCTCGTCACTGCAGACCACTGGGGATTGTAGCTGCAGTGGGGTTATCTGAAGTTCTCCTCTGCTTATATCTGGAGTTTGTGCAGTTGTCCCTGGTGGGACACATTTCTTTGAGCGATAACAAATGACACCTGACCACCTGGATAGACACACAGTCCTTTAGGCTTACAAATTGTGGTCTGTTAGTGAGGTAGTCATAGATGCAGGTGATTGTTGAGGCCTTCACCTTTTGTTGGTTTTATGTTGTAGTAGCATTAAACCCGTAGAGAACCTAGGAAAACAATATGTTTAAGGATTTTGAGCAGACTTAATATCGAAAAAGTGTCAGAGACTGAACTTTACGTGACTATAAATAAGATTTCACAAATCAAATAAAGGTTTTAAAATCACAAACTGGGATATAATTATTCTGCAATTAGTGTTGAATAATCGAGGCAAGGTTTGAAGAGTCTTCTAAGTATTTTAATCTTTATGTTGGAGTGGTTCCAGCGTGGTCCAGATACTACAACCTCCCAATGAAATCTCTTAGTATAGAACAATCAAGTCAAAGTTATTTTTTTTATTCTTAAACTACAGCATATTAAAGATGTTAAAGGTAGTAAAAAATTAAGTTGACTTGCTCTTTTTTGGAATTTCATGGGCATATTTTTGAGGAAAAGATCAGCAACAATGTTGCCTATCCATCTGCCACATCTGGTAGACCAAATTCTGAACCCCCTCAGTTCAGTTCTTGTCCAGTGCAGCAAGCCACTGGACAAGTGTGCAAGTTTTTAAACTTGCACACTCTTAAATCAGATATATTAATATCAACATTAATTGTGTCAAAACTGAACACAATAATGTGTCTATATGTGTCTACAAATATAGACTACTAATTCTCCAGCTATCATTAAGAGGTTGGCTATCCCTTGGATAGGTTGTTGCCTAGTGATCACTGTAGGCTTTAGGAATTTAAAGGTAGCCAGAACAACGCCACTTTGAACACATCTTGGCGTCTTTGTCAGCTCTGTTGGAGGGAGTTTCAAGTCCAGACGGTAAATATCTAACTAGGATCGTCTTTATTCAAAAATAGCCAATGAAAAGAAAAATATGTTTATATACTACACACACACACACCACTGACTCAAATTGTGAATGCCAAAATGAATGGCATTCATGAATGCCCTTTTTGCTTAACCCTTGTATGTAGAAATGGGATCCAACCGACCCCACACACGTAATACCTGTATCATTTTCTATAGACCTCTACATTTGCCTCAGTCCTTGCACGCACAAGGGTTAAATGTGCTATGCAAATAAATTTGATTGATAGAGTATAATCAGTGGCGCAACTACACATTATTCAGGTGGATGTGAAAACATAAATCGGCGCCCCCCCCAGGGAAGGAACGTCAGGGTGAAGGAGCGACGCTGACCAAACCCCCCCGAGGCGATGATACGAGATATGTGCGAGAGGTGAAGGAGCGTGAGGCGCGCTGAACTGTATGGGAAAACATAATTGGCGTGTCGCCCCCTCCAGACGGGGTTTTGGCGCCCCCTCTGGTGCTGCGCCCCTATGCGTTGCATACGCTGCATACCCACTTTTTGCGCCTCTGAGTATAATAAATAAAATAGTAAATGAAGATATTAAAAAACATTGAAACAATTTATTAATTTGGGGTATTTAGTGTCATATAAACCACAAGTTGATTTTTTTAACCTAACAAAGCAAACATAAATATGCTGTTTTCACTAAACCACTTAAAAGGGGCCACCCTCAGTGGCAGAAACCCTATGGACCCCATCTTCTGGATTGGGTGTACTGAAATTATTTTTGTTGTGTTCAGTACAATAACAATAAAGCATTCATAAAACAAAACCACAAAATTTACATTTAAATTTGAAAGAACCTCATCTGTACATGGACTGGAACGATATTTGATTTGACAAAACAATAAATCTAAATGTAATTAGTTTAGTTGAATAAAATTCTCCTGAGCAATGACAACTTCAATAGCCAAAGAGAAACAGGAAAGGGCAGTACCCAAACAAATTCCAACATCAATAAAACAACAAACAAGATGATAAAGTACCAACCTTCAGCAATAAACCAAACAATGTACTATGGATTAATAAAAAAAGAATTAAAGTGATTAACCTTGATGATCTTTTTTGTTTATTAATAGTCTAACACAGCTGAAGGTGGCTTCATATTAACTAAACCACACACCAGTTTGGAATGTCAAAAATAACTTGCTATGAGAGACTGGAGCTTAATTTGAGAGAAGAGACAATACCCAAATTCCAACATCAACAAAACAACAAATAAGATGACAAAGTAGCTCCATAAAGAGAGCTGATGTCTGACCAGTGAAGACATGACAACAATGATAAAAATGATAGAAACTACAGAAACTATTTCAAGTTAACAAACTCAGCAGTCGCTCCACCATAATATGAAAATAAGGAGAAGAGTCCAATCCCAGCATGTAGCGGCTGAGTGAATCTGGTCTGGACTCTGTGGAGGAGAGTCATGGTTTCAGAGACGCTGTAGAAAGACAGAATACCTGCTCTGTGGTCCAGGTACACTCCTATTCTGGAGGAAACTGGACCTGGTACTGGAGTTTTAACAAGGTTATGATAAAAAGTGTAACCGTCTGTGGTACAATTTAATGACCAAGATTTGCCATTGAATCCAAACTCACATTCATTTGAACTTCCTGCTCTGCCGATGTTTTTATTTGAAACTACGACTTCAACTCCTCCTCCGCTCCAGTCCACCTCCCAGTAACAACGTCCAGTCAGACTCTCTCTGCTCAGGACTTGACAACAACCAGCGAATCTGTCTGGATGACCAGGATAAAACCGTTGTTCTTCTACCCTCGTTACTTTTCTGTTCCCCTTAGACAATAACAGAAATCTGTTTGCTGTGTTTCGATCCAGAGTGATTTCTTGTGAATATTTTAGGAATTCAGTTCTGGTCTTTGGTTCTGGTTCTGTCAGTGAACCCTCAACTTCAGTGAGTCTCAGTTCGATGTTTCTCCATGTGTCACTCAGGATGTTCTGTAGTTTGTCCCTGAGCTCTGACACAGCTGCTGTCACGTCCTCAAAGTGTCTCAGAGGACGGATGTTGATGCTGGATGAGTGTGTCGACTCCCTGAGTGCTGGCAGTGAGGGGTAGTTGAGGAGAAACTGGGTGTGATCCTCTGTGTGTGAGAGCTGCTCCAGCTCAGCGTCTTTCCTCTTCAGCTCAGTGATCTCCTGCTCCAGCTTCTCCTGAACATCTTTGACTCGACTCACTTCAGTTTCCTGCTGGGATCTGATCTGCTGCTTCACCTCAGAGCTTCTTTTCTGGAGGAGACGGATCAGCTCAGTGAAGATCTTCTCACTGTCCTCCACTGCTTTATCAGCAGAGACATTGATGGCCTCCACCTCCTGTTGAAGCAGCTTCACATCTTTCTCTTGGTCCTGGATTCTCTGATGGATTTGTTGTCGACTCTTGGAGGGTTTCACCAGCTTGTGGTTCTTTAATGGTGGAGCCAGGCAGGATAAACAGGACTTGACAGCTTTCATCTTCCTCCCAGTACAGACATCACAGGCTACATCTTCAGGTCCAGCATAGCAGTGATCAGCAGGAGCAGCTTGGAGTCTAGTCTTCTTCAGATTGTCCATTAGTGCTGCTAGCATGATGTTTTTCACAAGGACAGGCCTACATCTGAACATTTTCCTGCACTGAGGGCAGCTGTGGATTCTCCTCTGACTATCTTCATCCCAGTAGTTTTTAATGCAGTTCTTACAGAAGCTGTGTCCACAGGGAATCGTCACCGGATTCTTCAGCAGATCCAAACAGATGGAGCAGGAGAATTCCTCCAGACAAACTCCTCTCTGAGCCATTTTACCTCTCAGCAACAACGACAACATTTAAATCAGACAACTTCTGACTCTCAGCAGGTCTTAGTTACTCCCAGGTTTCAGAGATGAGTCAAGATATGTTGAAAATCTGGAATATCTGTCTCAACGCAGGAGGAAGACATGTTTTAAGACTGACTCATTTCCAAAATGTGTGTTTAACTCTTGAATATATTTCCTGAAAGAGTTTAGCCTAAACATATTCACACCCCCAGGAAATTCAGAATAAAAATATTTTATTCAACAACATAGTTTATTTCTGACATGAAACAGTCATAGAAACTTATCAAAGCTTTCTTTTGGAATAGGATAAACCATTTAATGTTCACTGTGATGACTACACAGTTGAACACAGATGGCTGCAACCATAAAAGCCACAAAAGAATCTCACATTAAATGCTGTATTCCTGTGATTAGTCTTTTAAAAGCATTCCTAATTTTGCTATAATGGTGGCCAAAGATCTACATCCCCAAACCGCCGCTCACTCTGAGCATCAAGCATGATATATAAACATCCTGGGTTTCAGACGCCACAATAGAAACATTGATAAAACAGCCTGGGGACATTACACACTTTCTAGGAAGTTAAATTCCTGAGAAAAGAAAAACACTCAGGAAATACAATTAAAATCAGCTTCTGAATAAAACGTGACCTCTGGACCTCCAACTGAACAGCTCAAAGTAAAGGAAACCTTCTGAAGCAGGCAAACCACGTCTCCACATTTAATTTAAACAAACTTTAATAGACCGACACGCTTGTATAAGTTACATTTCAACAGCAAGTGGTTTTCTGGTCAAACAAGCCCAGCAGGACCGATCCAACAGAATCAACACTCAAACACACCTCAGCGCTGGAACTTTGTGTTACTCATACAGAGTCTTTAAGTATGTCTGAAGTCTTCTGGTGGCTGGAAACCAGTTAGTGGCTCCCAGAGTTTGGTCGTTTCCTCCTGACCTCCATGTTTCATATATAAGATTTGGGTGAGATCTAAACTTCCTGTCTGTGATTGTGAGCGAATGGGTTCACCTAGTTAGTCTATGATAGCTTCAGGTTGGGGGAGTCCAATGAAAGACCGTTTTCTGTATCGATGGGAAGCTTTTTGTTTTGGTGGGACTCTGATTCTTTTGTGAGTCTGAAGTGTGTGGTACTTTCCTTTGAAGAAATCCCAATGAAACGTCTCTTTACTGTTAACCAGAGTAGTTTGCTTATGGTTTTTATGTAATCCTTTATTTGACAGGGTGTAGATCAGCCTGACATGACCCTGTCATAAACATGACACCCGTTATGAAAACGAAGGCGTCTTTATGAATGTCTGTGGCTGTTGTCATGGAGTGTCATTCGGTAAATGACACTTCCTGACATCAGATATTCATAAAGACTCCTTCATGTTCACGACAGATGTCATGTTTATGATAGTGTCAGGCTTATGCACACCCCGTCAGATAAAGTGTTACTGGTTTTTATTCTTTACTTTGTTTGTTGTCTGGACCAACGTTCTCCCAGAGCCATGGTAACTCGCCGACATACATCCAGTCAACAAAAACTCACTCATTTCTCCAGACCTACCCTTCCCCTGGTCATGCAAGAAGGATTCTGGTCAGAGGGATCGTTTTTGAACAGAAAATCTGCCTTTTTGCACGGAGGCAACCATTTATTCATTAATCCTGAAATGTCAGGACAATAAACAAGTAAAAGAAGATGGTTCAAGAAACAAGTAGACATTTTTTTGGTAAGAGTTTATTCAATATTTTTTTAAAACAAAAAAACTAAGAATTAAGATTTCAATAAAATTTACACTTTGTGTCTAAAAACAATTCTTAGTTACAGCTTAATGTTTAAAAAAATCAAAGTAAATCTTACACTTTTTATTCTATTTCAGGTTTTTGATTTGCATACATAAACAAATGCTGAAAAATAACTTTTTTAAAAACAAAAAGATTTTTTTACCATTGGTCTACAGCCAGTAAAGATGATAAATGTGATTGAAAAGTTTGCTTATTGATTTTAAGCTTCCATTACATTTCATTGTACAAATGGATTTCATCAAAATGTACTTAATTTACACAGTTTGTTTGAATCAGAACAATTTCATATATCAATTTCACAGCTTGATATAATAAAATTTCATTCGATCACTTATCAGTAAATTTAATTGTATATAAAATATCATTTATACTTTTTCCAGTGACAGTTTATCAAACGTTATATGAAGAAATAAATCACATCTAAAGCTGACCTGCTTCTGCACATTTAGAAACTAAGCCTGAAATATTGAAGCCTGAATCACACATGGCAGGAAAAACCAAATAATATTCAGCAGGGATTCACTCAAAATGCTGAATCTGCAAAGGATTTTTAGAAAAAAATACATTTTCAACAGTTATTTTCAGTACATGTGACCAGCCTCCAGGGACTGGTCACGATTGATCTGTTCATTGGTTATTCTAGGCAGTAAATCAGAGGGATTTTATTCAGTTATATGAATGTATGACTCCCAAGTGGCATCGCATGCAGTCGTTTCAGTTACCCGACACGTCATAGACTCAATCATTAACAGGATAAACACAGATTCAGTCACAATTTCCACACAATATAAAAATCAGAACTAAAAGATACAATGAACCACTGATTACTAACAAAAAGAAAAAAGTGATTAACCTTCATGATTGTTTTTTGTCTAAAGGCAGAGTATAATGGAGCAGAAGTTGGCTTCATACTAACAGAACCACACAACAGTTTGGACTGTCAAAAATAGGAAAGACGAGAGCTTCATTGGAGAGACGGGACAACATCCAAACTCCAACATCAACTAAAACAATGACAAAGTAGCTCCATAAAGATGGCTGATCTCAGAGAAGAAATTACATGGAGTTTACAGTGATAGAGACTAAAGAGACTTGGGCCAAAGAACAGATTTTAACCATCACTGCTGACTATTTCATCTTAATGAACTCAGCAGATGAGTCAACATAAAACAGCCAAATCCCAGCATGAAGCGGCTGAGTGAATCTGGTCTGGACTCTGTGGAGGAGAGTCATGGTTTCAGAGACGCTGTAGAAAGACAGAATACCTGCTCTGTGGTCCAGGTACACTCCTATTCTGGAGGAAACTGGACCTGATACTGGAATTTCAACTCTGTTGTGATAAATTGTGTAATTCTTTGTTCGGCAGTCAAATGACCAAGAGATGTCATTCATTCCAAACTCACATTTCTCTGACAACCCTGCTCTGCTGATGTTCTTGTATGAAACTGCTACTCCAACTCTGTCTCCTTTCATCTCCACCTCCCAGTAACAACGTCCAGTCAGACTCTCTCTGCTCAGGACTTGACAACAACCAGTGAATCTGTCTGGATGAGCAGGATAAGCCTGTTTTTTATTCTTTCTCGTTACTTTTCTGTTCCCCTCTGATAATAACAGCTTTAAGTTCACCGTGTTTGGATCCAGAGTGATTTCTTGTGAATATTTTAAGAACTCATTTCTGGTTTTTGGTTCTGGTTCCGACTTTAAAGCCTCCACCTTGCTGACTTTAACTGACGTGTTTGTATGAGTGTCTGTCAGAATATCCTGCAGTTGATCTCTGAGCTTTGACACAGCTGCTATCACATCCTTGAAGTTTTTCCAAGCATGCATGTAGATGCCCTGCGAGTGCATAAACTCACTTAGGTCTGGCAGTGAAGTGTAGTTGAGGAGAAACCGGCTGTGATTCTCCGTGTTTGAGAGCTGCTCCAGCTCAGCGTCTTTCCACTTCAGCTCTGTGATCTCCTCCTTCAGTTTCTCCTGAAGCTCTTTTATTTGGCGGACTTCAGTTTCCTGCTGGGATCTGATCTGCTGCTTCACATCAGAGCTTTTCTTCTGGAGGAGACGGATCATCTCAGTGAAGATCTTCTCACTGTCCTCCACTGCTTTATCAGCAGATGCATTGATGGCCTCCACCTCCTGTTGAAGCAGCTTCACTTCTTGCTCTTGGTCCTGCATATTCCGCTGGATTTGGTTTCGAGCCACCTGGAGCTTCTTCTTTTTTTCAGCCATTTCTGCTGCAGCTGGGACTGTGTCATGGCCTTTGTGGTCATCCATTAAGCAGAGATAACAGATGCACTGCTGATCAGTACGACAGAAGATCTTCATCACCTCATCATGACGAGAGCAGATGCTGTGTAGCGGCTCTTTGGACGGGTTCACCAGCTTGTGTTTCTTTAATTCAGGGTCGTCATCATGAGCTTCAAGGTGATTCTCACAAAAGGAAACCAAACAAACCATGCAGGACTTGACAGCTTTTGTCTTCCGCTCAGTGCAGGAATCACAGGTAACATTTTCAGGTCCAGCATAGCAGTGATCAGCAGTTGCAGCTTGGAGCCCAGTCTTCTTCAGATCATCCACCAACTCTGCTAATATGATGTTTTTCACCAGGACCGGCCTCGGTTTGAACTCTGTCCTGCACTGAGGGCATTTACAGACTTTGGTCTCATCTGTATCCCAGGATTGTTTAATACAGATCATACAGTAGCTGTGTCCACATGCAATGGTCACAGGATCCTTCAGAAAATCCAAACAGATGGAACAGGAGATTTTCTCCAGCCGATCTCCTCTGTGAGCCATTTCACCTCTCAGTAACGGCGACTGTGTGAGTTTCTCTCTCTTAAAGGCTTAATGACTTTGAACTTCAATCTGAACTTGTGATTCTTTCAGTCAGACTTTGTGCTCTGCCACTATTGTTTATTGGTTGGGCAATATAAATCAAAATGAACAAAGTGGAGCTTGTGTGTTTTATAGCAGGAAGAAGATAGACTCACATGACTTTAGTTACAGGAAGAGGTATGTCAAACCAGAAATCAAATGCTTATTTCTTTAACAGTAGCAGCTTTTGTCCCCTGTTTTGTGTTTAAAATGTAGATCCACATTTCATTTTGACATAATTTTGTTAGTTTTAAGAAACTGAAAAAGGTAATTTTTTAACAAAAAAGAAAACTGCAGAGCCTATAAGATCAGCAGCTACAGAAAAGGAACATTTAAAATTAGTCTGCCACTTTGCTGCTCTTGCACAGGATTTTTGTCCATTGTGAGACAATAAATTATATTTATATTCTATCCTAAAGCCACACCTGTTACTAAAACCTTTGAACCTGCAGCAGAACTTTAACATCTTTGATTTACAAGTTGATGATCCAGTTTACAGAGCTGTGATCTCCATGTGAGCAAAAATCAGCCATAATCATCAGGGAAAACTTCCTCATTGCCTCCAATGAGGAAGTTCAGTTCTTGACTTTTATACACATAGATTAGAAGTTGCTTTTTTTATTCTTGTTTCCTGCTTTGTGATGTTCTCTGTATTGTAATTTGATGCTTCCTGAACAGCTTGATGTTGAAAATGAGAATTTGCTCTCAGCCATCTTGGTAAAATAAAGGTCAAATAAAATAAACTGGATCAAAGAGGGATTTTTGTGGAGCACTTATGTTTGATTATTAACTATTTTTCAAAGTTTTGTCTAATCAGCTAATCAGCTCATTAGAGTTAAACTTACTGTACTTCATGTGGACTAAGTAGATAATGATGGCTGCAGAATGTCAAATGACGGTGGAATAGTTTATCAGGTAGTTTAGTATGACTTTATTACTCTGATCTTTGCGTCATGCTATTATGTTTAATCTTTGTTTGGTGGTAATGTGCCTTAGCCAACACACCGAAGGTTTTCTCAGGAGAAATGACCTTCAGTAGAGCAAAGATCCAGACAGTCTCACTCATTATTATTTTTCTCGATCCTACTGTTTCTATTAAAAGGTTTTGCTCCACAGTTGAGATCAAAGAACTCAAACTGATGTTATCTGGTGAATCACTTACAGTAATAAATTAACTGATCAAATTCTAAGGATATAAAACAATAAAGGATCCAACAAACTTTTCCCTATGAGGAATAGATTGGCCTCCATTTCCAAATGGTATTTGTACAAGACACCTTAAGGGCTTCTGTTAAAGAAATCGTGTATTGATAAAGGTAAAAGCTAAAATACCTTTATTTCATGTTTAAAACCACAGAAATTAGGATTCAGTAAAGTTATATTGAGCATAAGGCAGGTATTTACTAGTTTTGGTTTCCAAACTTGTCGAGGATCCTCGACCTTTATCAGAAATAAAGACCCCTCTTAGAGTGACCACAAAACTTATTTGCTGGATTCTGCAAAGACATTTGCAGCCTTAAAGAGAATATTCCACCCAAAATAAATGGGTGACTGGTTGCAGGGCCTAATCTGCTCTTTCTCAGGGTGAAACATTTATCTTTGTTGATCAGCCAATCCCACTCTAAAAGAAAAAAAAAGAACCAAGTGGCAAGCATGGATTGGTCCCATCTACCCGAAGCCGAGGTGAAAAAGCCAGTTGCGGCCTCCCTATCTCAATGCAAAGCATTGCGTGACCCCTTGAAGACCCATTATCTTTCCAAAACTACTTTGGGATCCCTTTAGGGTTCTTGAAGGGGCTAGGAGTGGTCTACCGAGGCATGGATGGACTCTTTTTAATTGGGCAATCCTGCTCTTTAAACCTTTATCCAGTGTGAATGCCTGGGATTGCTGAAGCAGAGGGATCAACCACACTTGAGGCCTATTCTTACCTTCAATACTTTCAATGCAAAGCATTGTTGGTGACTGTCTACTAGCCCTTATTGATACTTTGCCTAAAGTGTGTGGGGTGATCACTGGGGTGGTCTTGTTTTGATCATGCAATCCTGGTCTTTAAAACCGAACCAGGCATGACCACGTGGGACACTCCTAGCCAAAGCAGAGGCTAAAAGGCACTCGAGAACTTTGGTTTTCATTGCAGAATGTGGAACATGGCCCTCTGCTACCATTTGAGGCAAATTTTCCACACAACTCTGGGGGGAGTTCAGGGACTTGGGACTGGGGTATGACGTGGCCAAATTGAGTTAAGTTGATGTGATTCATGTTGGACAAGATTTCTGTTGCTGAAGGTATTAACTGCAGCCCTATAGATCACCTGTTTTAAGTAACAGATATTACAAGTCATATGTTTCTCCAAATAAAATTAGAAATAATAGCAACATACAACCATTTAGAAAGGTGTTATCTGTTTTTATTATACCACCATTTACTGGTATGAAGACTTATTAAAATATGCTAAATGTTAGATAAATTCAGTTTATGCACATATTTAACAACAAAGTATCAAATTGATATAATCATGAAAGTAAAACAAAAGGACAATCAGTTGATATAAAGTATTATTTGGAGAAAACACAAAGCATCATCTTAATGAATCTAATCAATGCAGTTTAATGAATAACTCAATTCATTACCAGGTTTTCTCTGCATAATCAGGAGAAATTTTGCTACTTAGCCAACTCTAGAAATGTATGGACGTCTTCCTCAGAAGACTATTTCAGCTTAATAAACTCAGCTGAAGATCCATAATAAAGTCTAACCCCAGCATGTAGCGGCTGAGTGAATTTGGTCTGGACTCTGTAGATCAGAGTCATGGTTTCAGAGACGCTGTAGAAACACAGAACACCTGCTGTGTGGTCCAGGTACACTCCTAGTCTGGAGGAAACTGGACCTGGTACTGGAGTTTTAATGTTGTTATGATGAAATATGTAACTATTTCTGGAACAGTGACATTCTAAAGACCAAGATTTTTCATTGGATCCAAACCTACATTCATCTGACAATTTTGATCTGCTGATGTTCTTGTATGAAACTGCAACGTAAACTCCTCCATTTCTCCACTCCACCTCCCAGTAACAACGTCCAGTCAGACTCTCTCTACTGAGGACCTGAAGAAAAACAATGAATCTGTCTGGATGATCAGGATAAGACTGTTGTTGGTCAATTGATGTTACTTTTCTGTTCCCCTCTGATAACAGCAGATTCATGTTTGCAGTGTTTGGATCCAGGGTAATCTCCTGTGAATATTTTAAGGATTCACCTCTGGTCTTTGGTTCTGGTTCTGTCAGTAAAACATGCACATTAATAATCTTCAGTGAGATTTTTGCCCATGTGTCTCTCAGGACGTCCTGTAGTTTGTCTCTGAGCTCTTTCACAGCTGCTGTCACGTCCTCAAAGTGTCCCAGAGGATGGATCTTGATGCTGGATGAGTGTTTAGACCTACTGAGTGCTGGCAGTGAGGGGTAGTCGAGGAGAAACTGGGTGTGATCTTCTGTGATTGAGAGCTGCTCCAGCTCAGCGTCTTTCCTCTTCAGCTCAGTGATCTCCTGCTCCAGCTTCTCCTGAACATCTTTGACTCGACTCACTTCAGTTTCCTGCTGGGATCTGATCTGCTGCTTCACTTCAGAGCTTCTTTTCTGGAGGAGATGGATCAGCTCAGTGAAGATCTTCTCACTGTCCTCCACTGCTTTATCAGCAGAGACATTGATGGCCTCCACCTCCTGTTGAAGCAGCTTCACATCTTTCTCTTGGTCCTGGATTCTCTGATGGATTTGTTGTTGACACTTCTGGAGCTTCTTCTGCTTCTCAGCTCTTTCTGCTGCAGCTGGGACTGTTTCATGGCCTTTATGTTCCCCCATATTGCAGAGGTAACAGATACACTGCTGATCAGTACGACAGAAGATCTCCATCGCCTCATTATGACGAGAGCAGATGTTTCGTTGGAACTTCTTGAAGGGATTCACCAGTTTGTGTTTTGCCAAAGCTGGAGATTCATAATGAAGCTGAAGATGTTTCTCACAGTAATTAACAAAGCAAACCAGACATGATTTGACAGCTTTCCTCTTCCTCCCAGTGCAGACATCACAGGCCACATCTTTAGGTCCAGCATAGCAGTGATCAGCTGCAGCAACTTGGAGTCCAGTCTTCTTCAGATCATCCACCAACTCTGCTAAAATTGTACTTTTTCTCAATGCAGGTCTTCTTCTGAAGGTCTCTCTGCACTGAGGGCAGGTGTAGATTCTCCTCTGATCTCCATCCCAGTAGCGTTTAATACAGTCCATGCAGTAGCTGTGTCCACAGGGAATAGTCACTGGATCCTTCAGTAGATCCAAACAGATGGAACAGGTGATCTTCTGCATCTGTGCCTCTCTCTGAGCCATTTTGCCTCTCAGTAACGACTGTGTGAGTTTCTATGTCTTAGAGGTTTAATTAGTTTGAACTTTAATCCAAACATGTGAGTCATTCAGTCAGACTTTGAGCTCTTCCATTTCATTGCCTTCTGATATCTAAAGGGTTGGGAAATAAACATCAGGCTCAACCAAAGTGGATCTTACTGGTTTGAAGCAAATCAACCAGGCCACGCAAACTGTAATTTTGTCGCATAAAACCTTTCCTTATTTTGTGCCTCTAATAAGGCACAAACCCACCAGTGCATGAGAATGTCGCACCCCGAGGTTGTGCCATTCAGTTTAAGCAATATTCAACAAGTTGAACAGAGTCCACATTGTGTCATTACACAATCAAGCAGATAAATACATGCAACACAGTTAAATTATGAACATGAACAGTTCACCCACTTGTGCGTAATCAAATGATATTGATCTGGAGGCTGAATCTACACCCTGGAGCCCTATTGTACTCTGGAATTACAAACGGGAGCTAAAGTTTTGAAATCACAGAACATTTTTCAAATTGAAGTAATCAGAAGTCAGCAAGATTTTCTGACAGAGGTAGGATGCTCTCCTTCTGCGTCAGACACGCTCCAAAGTCTCCACAACTCAACACCCTGTCAGCTACCGGACAGCAAGATGCATTTAGTTCGGGGTCCAGTTCAGAGAGGATACTCAGTTGGGATGAGTCCAAGGTTCGTTTAAAATGTAGATCCAGATTTCATGATCAGTTTCTCTTATTCTGGCAGCAGTTTGTCAGTTATAAAAAAACTAAGTAATCTCCAGCTAAAAAGGTAATTCTTAACATTAAAAACAAACTGCTCTTCAAATCAGACCAACAACTCCATAAAGGAACAATTCAAACAGTCTGTAAAGCCACACCTGTAACTAAGCACTTAACCTCAATGAAAGTGACTTTTGGACCAGTAGCGCCACGAATGACAGAAAATTAGGTTAGGTAGTCATTGCTATCATCCATTTACAAGTTGATGATCTTGTTTACAGAGCTACTGTCCCTATGTGTGCAACAACACGCAGGTAGAGAATCAGGGAAAGCTGCTTCAACACTATAATTCACATCTGAATTAGACAGGAAGTGATGTTGCTCTCAACTTCTGCCAGATTCTGTCTTCCTCATCAACTGTGAGTTAAACCCCAAAGAGAGAAAAAGAACAGACAGCATGTTTAGATGCTAAACGAACCAATTACTTTGGTATAAAATCTTTTTCAGAAGTATACATTTCTATGCTCATTCCCACGTTAGACCATTTACAGCATGTATTTCTAGTCGAGTTTTATTCTCTCAGAGGAAATGTCTCCACACTTCAGGATGTCCGTTTAGGAGATGCTGGTTTTGTTTAGATGTCATAAATAAATGTTCCCAGTGATGAAGTTTAACTGATTCAGATCCTCTCAGTCATGATCCCTTTGTGCTTTCCTTGTTCAAGCCCAAAACTGGTAGTTGCACATTTTGTCCACAAGATGGCAGTGTTAAAAAGCTGAGGTGCCTTTTCCAAGGTTTGGTTCAAAAGAAGACTGATGCGCTTGTAACTGTGAACTTGAAATAACACGAGGTGTGCTGTGTCAGCCATGTTGGTTAATTTTATTTAATTAAATATTTGTTGATTAAATGACTAAAATAAAGATTTCTGGAACATTAGATCCAGGAACTAAAGATGGTGAATCATGTTAAACTGACATTCGTTTTACAAATATCTAAGAGCATTAGATTTTACATTTATTAGGACTTTTAACACCAAGAGCAGAAAAAAAAATATTTACCAATAAAAACGCCTAAAAAACATCAATACAGAGAGGAAAATAAGCATCACTTTTCAAACAAAACCTGAGCTGATTTTAGGGATTTCCAGAGTTTTTTTTTTTTTTTTTTTACATTTCCCAATGAACACATTTACAGCCCCAAATTGATGTATATAAACGTTTTAAGAATGTGACCACTTGCCTGTGGAAAATGTTTCAAACTGTAGAAATTTAATACAATATTCAGACACAATATTTGTGTCTGAATGAAGCAGACAGTGACTCTTGTTCTGTAAATTTCTACATTTAAATGAATTTCTACTATCAGCTTCAGCCAGAATTTGATATTTGTCCAGTAAAACAACGATTGATATCCTGATTGATGATCATGTGGATTAATGTGGACAACATTTGGTCTGACAAAGTAAATCTGATTATTTAAGGTGAATCAAAATGAGCAGACATAGCCTCCATGGCTGAATTAGCAGAAAGAGGTACCACTGAAACCAACCCCACCATCAATAAAACCCCAAACAGGATGAAAAGTAGCTGCATAAAGAAAGATGATTCTCTGAGCAGTGAGGAAAAGGAGGTCAAGGTGTTTCATCATCAATGACGGAGACTGAAGAAGTTGAAACTAAAATACACATCTTAAACTAGATTTCAGATCCTTGCTGACTATTTCAGTTTAATGAACTTTAAAATGGAGTCGGCATAAACATAAACTCCAGCATGAAGCAGCTGAGTGAATCTGGTCTGGACTCTGTGGAGGAGAGTCATGGTACCAGAGACGCTGTAGAAACACAGAATACCTGCTCTGTGGTCCAGATACACTCCTATTCTGGAGGAGACTGGACCTGGTACTGGAGTTTCTATGTTGTTGTGATGAAAAGAGTAACGTTTTGTGTCACAATATAATGACCAAGATTTGCTATTAAATCCAAATAAACACTTATCTGATCTTCCTGCTCTGCTGATGCTTTTGTATGAAACGGCTACTGCAACTCCTCCTCCTCTCCTCTCCACCTCCCAGTAACAACGTCCAGTCAGACTCTCTCTGCTCAGGACCTGATAATAATAATCACTGAATCTGTCTGGATGATGAAGATAAGACTGTTCTTGGTTCACAAATGTTACTTTTCTGTTCCCCTCAGATAAAAACAAATTTCTATGTACTGTGTTTGGATCCAGAGTGATTTCTTGTGAATATTTTAAGCATCTAGCTCTGTTACTTTCTTCTGGTTCTGTCAATAAAACATCCACCTCAGTGACCTTCAGTTCGATGTTTGTCCATGTGTCTCTCAGGACGTCCTGTAGTTTGTCTCTGAGCTCTGACACAGCTGCTGTCACGTCCTCAAAGTGTCTCAGAGGACGGATGTTGATGCTGGATGAGTGTGTCGACTCAGTGAGTGCTGGCAGTGAGGGGTAGTTGAGGAGAAACTGGTTGTGATCCTCTGTGTGTGAGAGCTGCTCCAGCTCAGCGTCTTTCCTCTTCAGCTCAGTGATCTCCTGCTCCAGCTTCTCCTGAACATCTTTGACTCGACTCACTTCAGTTTCCTGCTGGGATCTGATCTGCTGCTTCACCTCAGAGCTTCTTTCCTGGAGGAGACGGATCAGCTCAGTGAAGATCTTCTCACTGTCCTCCACTGCTTTATCAGCAGAGACATTGATGGCCTCCACCTCCTGTTGAAGCAGCTTCACATCTTTCTCTTGGTCCTGGATTCTCTGATGGATTTGTTGTCGACTCTCCAGGAGCTTCTTCTGCTTCTCAGCTCTTTCTGCTGCAGCTGGGACTGTTTTATGGCCTTTATGTTCATCCATAGTGCAGAGATAACAGATACACTGCTGATCAGTACGACAGAAGATCTTCATCACCTCATCATGACGAGAGCAGATGTTCTGCTGAAGATTATTGGAGGGATTCACCAGTTTGTGTTTTTGAAATGGTGGAGTATCATAGTGAGGTTGGAGGTGATTCTCACAATAAGAAGCTGAAGAGGATAAACAGGACTTGACAGCTTTCATCTTCCTCCCAGTGCAGACATCACAGGCCACATCTTCAGGTCCAATATAGAGGTGATCTGGTAGAGCAGCTTGGAGTCCAGTCTTCTTCAGATCATCGACTAAAGAAGCTAACAAGAAGTTTTTCTCCAGTCCAGGCCTCGGTATGAAGGCTTTTCTGCACTGAGGGCAGCTGTGGATTCTCCTTTGACCTTCATCCCAGTGGTGTTGAATGCAGTTCATGCAGTAGCTGTGTCCACAGGGAATCGTCACCGGATCCGTCAGTAGATCCAAACAGATGGAACAGGACAGAGAGTCTACGTCTACCTGTACTCCTCTCCGAGCCATTTCACCTCTCAGTTACAATGAAAACGTTTGAAGCAGACAGCTTTGACTATCAACAGATGCAAGCTACACCCACCTTAAAAATATGTGGATGAACTGGAATCACTATTTCATAGCAGGAAGATGATATATTTTCAGACTGATTCCCTGAAGGTGCATTAACTCTCTCTGGTCTCTTTTTCTCCATACTTGGTAAAGAGGAATGATCATAGGTTCTGATCACTAGTTGTTCTCACCTACCACCCACTTTTGGAGTCCTTTTACCTCAAATATTCAAGAGTGAAATTTTCACAGCTTTGTGAATGATGCAGTAAACTTTTTCACGTGAGTGGGCTGAATTCACATTAAATTAAACAAATAAAAACAACTCCTGAGCAACTCAAACTCCTGAAACTGAACAAAAAACTATTTCTTTAACTCAGACTACAAGAGCCTGTCACAGTTGTTCTGGTAATATTCCTTATCCAACAGATTCATCACTTCAACACACCCTGAGTCTTTGACCTGAGCATTCCTCAGACTCAGTGTAAGTATTTCTGACGTCTTCTGCCTTTCAGCATTATGGGTGCTGGGGACAAGATTGTGGCTCCACAGGTGGATTTATCTGCAGATGCAGCTCAGAGATTACATGTTATGACGTTTCTTCCATCATGACTAAAGCCTTCCACTCATTCCCACTCATGGACATGTCCCTCAGTGTTTTCTAACAATAAACAAATAAAGGAAAAGTCAGATTTATACTGTGTGTCATTATATAATTATAACATTACATGTCAGTATCATTTATACTGTGTGTGTTGATGGGTATGTATGGACAGATGAGTGCACCTTGGGTATATACTTACTTTACAGATTTATTCTTGTGCATTCTGTTAAAGCAGATGTATTGATATACATTTTACATATATGTAAAATTTACATATATTTTATATGTTCTAGTGTGTGTGCACACGTGTATGAAGGTATACATATATAGATGCACAGATTCATACTGGTGTTAATGTGGATGTGCTCGCCTGTGTCTGGAATGAATCAATAAATGAAATCTGGTTCAGCAGAGTGAGGGGGGATAGAGTCTTTATGGGCTAGAGTCAAGGAATGATAAAATGTCATTTCTTTGTCTTTACCCCCTCCTCAGTTATCAGCAGTGATATCTTTACTGCTGATAACTGTAAAGATATCAGCTTTACAAGGGCTTGCTGCTTCTTGTGATTACAAGAAGCAGCAAGCCCTTCTTGTAATCACTGGCCAGCATTTTGCATGTTTTCTCTGGTATTTTGGTGGACTAATATTTGGTGATCAGCTCCAAGTCCTTGAGGTTGGAAGGCCTCAACGCCATCACCCTAATCTTTATTCCTGGTATCAGGTTTTTTGAAAACCTGATTTTATAACTTTTCTTAGCAGCATAGTAACCATCACAGTGGTTCGTGTTTCCTACTGCCTGCTGCTGAACAGCGTCACTCTGAAGCTCCAAGCAGGAACGAACCATTTAACGCACATACGGGGGTTCAGGGCAAATATGGATGTGTGTTTATTTTTCTGGGAGTGGGAATATTACATCTTTACTGCTAAAAACAATCTTTGAAAATACATGATTAATTTTGTAATTGACAGGGCCCTGATTTTTTTATTTTATTTCTATGAACAAAAAATAAATAATTAAATTGTGGAGGGCCCCCTGCTGGTCAGGGCTCCTAGAATGGTCATTTCCCCCCCTATTCCGCGCCCCTGAGTGTGTGTATTGGTTAATGTCTGCAGATTTCATTTCTGTGTGAATGAGGACCATGTGTGCTGTTGACTGTCTTTATACGTGTTTGAATCACAAACATGTTTCTGCAACAAATGACTGAACTACTGAGCTTCTTCTGACAGGAAATGCTGCAAACTTTAACAAAACTGTGGAGGAAGGGTCATCTGCTTCCCCAAAAATAAACACAGAGAAATAAGAGTAATATGTGAAATGAAAGATTTTACAAAGGGTTTAATCCTTGGTCATCTTTATTATTATGCAAATGTTCATCAAGATAAAATACTAACTCATCTTAATCTACTAAATGTCACAAATCTAGATTCAGATTTTCACACCACATGGATTAATCATTAAAGTAGAAAAAAACACCAATCAATCATGATAGTTGTATGAAGTCCCACATGGAAAAAACACAAAGAATCACCTTAATGGTAATCAATGCAGTTTACAGAATAACGACGTTCAGAATCTCAGCCCTTCTCTACATAAACAGGAAAGATTTTGCTTCTCAGCTGAAATCTGGAAGCACCAAGTTCTGTCCAGCTGGTGACGTCCTTCCAGATTTCACTTTCCAGTCAGTTTTACACAGATACAAAGTTAACACTATGTTTTATTTTAAAGTTGCAAAACTCATGATCCCATCATAAGGATCTGATCTTTGTCCAATAAAATAACTGCTGACCTGATTTCCATCAGCAAATCTGTACATGATTTATACAGCAATATTTGGTCTGACAAAGCAATAAGTGTGAATAAATAGTTTAGATTAATCAAATCCTCCTGAGCAGTGATGGTTTCCATAGCTGAACAGAAACAGGAAGGGGCAGCACCCAAACTAACTCCAACTGACAATGATCTCTCAGCAACAACGATTAAGATTAAATAAACAAATACAAATTTTAACCAACTGGACCTCAGATCACTGCTGACTATTTCAGCTTAATGAACCCAGCAGAGGATCCTTCAGAAAGACCAACCCCAGCATGTAGCAGCTGAGTGAATCTGGTCTGGACTCTGTGGAGGAGAGTCATGGTACCAGAGACGCTGTAGAAAGACAGAATACCTGCTCTGTGGTCCAGATACACTCCTATTCTGGAGGAGACTGGACCTGGTACTGGAGTTTCTATATTGTTGTGATGAAAAGAGTAACGTTTTGTGTCACAATATAATGACCAAGATTTGCTATTAAATCCAAATAAACACTTATCTGATCTTCCTGCTCTGCTGATGCTTTTGTATGAAACGGCTACTGCAACTCCTCCTCCTCTCCTCTCCACCTCCCAGTAACAACGTCCAGTCAGACTCTCTCTGCTCAGGACCTCAGATAATAACAGCTCCCTGTATGCTGTATTTGGATCCAGAGTGATTTCTCGAGAGTATTTTAAGAACTCAGCTCTGCTGTTTGGTTCTGGTTCTGGTTCTGACAGAAGAACATCCACATCAGTGACTCTCAGTTCGATATTTGTCCATGTGTCTCTCAGGACATCCTGTAGTTTGTCCCTGAGCTCTGACACAGCTGCTGTCACGTCCTCAAAGTGTCTCAGAGGACGGATGTTGATGCTGGATGAGTGTGTCGACTCCCTGAGTGCTGGCAGTGAGGGGTAGTTGAGGAGAAACTGGGTGTGATCCTCTGTGTGTGAGAGCTGCTCCAGCTCAGCGTCTTTCCTCGTCAGCTCAGTGATCTCCTGCTTTTACTATTTGGTGTCCTTCCATGCGTAGCGAAGAGAGGCTTGGAGTGGACGTTTGGGGGCAGCTGTGGAGACAATAGAGGATTGGCATGGAGGTGGGGGGGCAGATGGGGAGAGAATAGAGGATTGGCATGGAGGTGGGGGGGCAGCTGTGGAGAGAATAGAGGATGGGGGTCGAGGTTGGGGGGCAGCTGTGGAGACAATAGAGGATTGGCATGGAGGTGGGGGGGCAGCTGTGGAGAGGAGAAAGGATAGGCATGGAGGTGGGGGGGCAGATGGGGAGAGAATAGAGGATTGGCATGGAGGTGGGGGGGCAGCTGTGGAGAGAATAGAGGATGGGGGTCGAGGTTGGGGGGCAGCTGTGGAGACAATAGAGGATTGGCATGGAGGTGGGGGGGCAGCTGTGGAGAGCAGAAAGGATAGGCATGGAGGTGGGGGGGCAGATGGGGAGAGAATAGAGGATTGGCATGGAGGTGGGGGGGCAGCTGTGGAGAGAATAGAGGATGGGGGTCGAGGTTGGGGGGCAGCTGTGGAGAGAATAGAGGATGGGGGTCGAGGTTGGGGGGCAGCTGTGGAGACAATAGAGGATTGGCATGGAGGTGGGGGGGCAGCTGTGGAGAGCAGAAAGGATAGGCATGGAGGTGGGGGGGCAATTGTGGAGAGAATAGAGGATTGGCATGGAGGTGGGGGGGCAGCTGTGGAGAGAATAGAGGATGGGGGTCGAGGTTGGGGGACAGCTACATATTCGAGTCGAGGTTTGGGGGCAGGTATATTTGGGGGTCGAAGTTGGGGGGCACCTGTGGAGAGAATAAAGGATTGGAATGTAGGTGGGGGGGCAGCTTTGAAGCGCCTGTTTTTCTGATCAAAGTTATAGCCATGACATACAGTTGTTAAGGGTTGACCAATGATTTCCTTGGCAGCTGGTTCTGGTCCTGACAGTAGAACATCCACATTAGTGATCTTCAGTGAGATATTTCTCCATCTGTCTCTCAGGATGTCCTGTAGTTTGTCTCCGAGTTCTGTCACAGCTGCTGTCACGTCCTCAAAGTGTCTCAGAGGACGGATGTTGATACTGGATGAGTGTGTCGACTCCCTGAGTGCTGGCAGTGAGGGGTAGTTGAGGAGAAACTGGTTGTGATCCTCTGTGTGTGAGAGCTGCTCCAGCTCAGCGTCTTTCCTCTTCAGCTCAGTGATCTCCTGCTCCAGCTTCTCCTGAACATCTTTGACTCGACTCACTTCAGTTTCCTGCTGGGATCTGATCTGCTGCTTCACCTCAGAGCTTCTTTCCTGGAGGAGACGGATCAGCTCAGTGAAGATCTTCTCACTGTCCTCCACTGCTTTATCAGCAGAGACATTGATGGCCTCCACCTCCTGTTGAAGCAGCTTCACATCTTTCTCTTGGTCCAGGATTCTCTGCTGGATTTGTTGTCGACTCTCCTGGAGCTTCTTCTGCTTCTCAGCTCTTTCTGCTGCAGCTGGAACTGTTTCATGGCCTTTATGTTCATCCATAGTGCAGAGATAACAGATACACTGCTGATCAGTACGACAGAAGATCTTCATCACCTCATCATGACGAGAGCAGATGTTCTGCTGGAGGATCTTGGAGGGATTCACCAATGTATGTTTTTTCAATCCAGGGACATTATTGTGAGCTTGGAGGTGATTCTCACAATAAGAAGCCAGGCAGGATAAACAGGACTTAGCAGCTTTCATCTTCCTCCCAGTACAGACATCACAGGCCACATCTTCAGGTCCAGCATAGCAGTGATCAGCTGCAGCAGCTTGTAGTCCAGTCTTCTTTAGATCCTCCACTAAATCTGCTAACATGATGTTTTTCACCAGAATGGGTCTTGATACAAACATTTGTCTACACTGAGGGCAGCTGTACTTTCCCTTTTTATCTTCTCCATCCCAGAAGTCATTAATACAGTTCATACAGTAACTGTGTCCACAGGGAATAGTCACCGGATCCTTCAGTAGGTCCAAACAAATGGAACAAGAATATTTACTTGAATCCATCTGATTTCCTTTCTGAGCCATTTCACTTCTCAACAACACTGATTTTATTCTTCCTGTAAATGTGTCCCACAAGAAGCCAAACACCAGTTTGTTACTTACTGATCTGCAGCAGTTTGTCTCGTCAGCTCAGTGATCGTACCGAACCTAAAGCTTTCAGCTGAGTTTCATGATAGGACCCAGGAAATGCAGCAGCAGAACTGAACTCTGTGCTGAACAGAAGGGAGGAGCTTCACAGCAGTTGTTGGGAGGGGCAGACGATCTCCAAAGACTTCAGATTGCTGCTGCATTTCTCACTTCACTTCCTGTTTTGTAAACATTTCAGTTCAGATTCTGACTTTGTTCTACAGTCGACTATAATCATTGTTGTATTTACTAATCTATTCATCATTGGTGCTATTGGTTTAATTCACTGTAAACAGTGTCATTGTTATTTATTTGTGTGACTAACAGATCTTTCACATTTTGTACTTGTAAAAAAACTGTGGCACAGTAAAGATCTAAGTAAATTATTGCTCAATTAAGTTTTTACATTTGAAGATATTTAATTCTACAAAACATCTTCCTATTGCATTAAAAGATTAAATCAGTAAAATCAACAGTGATTTTACTGATTTCTTGCATAAAATAAATATGTTACTGTAACAGATGCATTAATTTACTGTGATTAAACAGTTAAACATTCATTAGATCATTTGAACATCTCAACAGTAGCTACACATCAGAGGTGGTTATGCATTTCTGTTGGTTTGTGAAGCTTACTGTCTTCCTCAGGAGTTCAGACAGATCAGTGTTATTTGCCTGGACCAGACTGCACTTTAACAGCTGAGCTTATAACTGATAGATACAATAAGACACAACATTACTTCAGAGAGAACCATGTTGTTTTAGTGGAGGATTTTAACTGAATGACTACTGTTAAAGTCATTCAGTGGTGAATAATTAAATTGAAGTCTAGTTTTGAATTCACTGTCTGGGAATTGTACATCTGATGTTACAATTCGTCAAAGTAAAAGCTCAGCTAATATCTTTGTCTAACAGAGAGAGACATGTTAAACATGTTAGACATGTTAAATGGCCAAGTTTATCATCTACAAAAGGATTGCATTAAGTTGTTGGCAGCAGTAGTCATCAGCTGACATCCCGGTGACACCGCTAATGGAAATGCATTTAAAGCAAAAAAACAAACATGAACTTAAAAGTTGAAACGACAGCAAATACAGTGGGAGAGGTTTCTGAGCAACAGTGGGATGTTTCAAAGAAAGCAGAAGTACCTTTTTTTTTTCTCTTTCTCTTGCTCCTGAACTTTACCAGACGCTGAATATTGTCTTTCAGTTTGATGAAGGGGAAAAAAAAAAATCAGGAAATGTGCCATTAGAAATGTTTTAGAGGTTGGACTGATTATACTGTATGATTCGTCCCAGAAAATGGAAATGTTTCTATCTGCAATAATTCAAGTAATTCATTCACTTCAGTAGCTATTCAGGAAACAATGACAAAACAACAAAGTTTAATATGTTTGTTGATAATACAACATTGAGAAATAACAAATGTGTGCTTAATTAACATTTAAACTGGTTTCTCTGCCTTTTACTGCCACCTAGTGTTCATTTGCAGGTACCAAATAAAGCTTATGACAGTTTTATTTGTAAGATCAAGCTTGTATGTTTTTTCAACGTCTTGCAGTTATAAAATAGATAAGGAAAGATCAGCTCTGCTTTTATTTTATTCCTTCAGAAATTTCACACTAAGAAGTTATTTTTAATGTAGTTATTTTAAATTGGTATGTGTTCTCTTGAGATGTGATCAATAATATACCGTGTCAAATTATTAAGCACTATATCAAAGAGTTTCAAAGTTTCTAAAATGCTGGATTAAATGTTAAAATATTACATACAAGTTTGAAAAGAGCATGTGGCAAATTAAATCTGAGGACAAACAATACAGGATTTTCTGGCCTTCACAAATGCAATGTCACAGGCGGACTAGATTTAATGCATTTGATGAGGAAATATTCATTTTAATACTTATAAATTTGAGACTTGATTTAGTTAGAAATTCTGGTTCAACCTAAACTCCCACTGTTACACGTGCTGAAGTTTGAGAACTATCATCCCAAAAAGTAACTTCCAGTACAAAACTGAGATAATGAACTGGTTCCAGTAACTCATTCTAGTAAAACCAGTCCATAAACCAGTCAGAAAACATTAACAGAAATAATTTTATTTCCTTTGGATTTACTTTAACAATTTTTAACATTTTAAAACCAAAACATAATTGACTTACTGTATCAGACATAAAAAAGAAAACAAGCAGATCGAATAGCTAAAGTCAGTTTAATGGTTTCCAACCACTGACTGTAAATTGGTGCAAGAATTTAAATTGATAATCAATAAATGTAAACATGATGAGCTCAGAAACAGAGCAGCAGTAGAATATAATCAACATTAACAGATAAAAAATAAATGATTTCTAAAAAGTTGAGAGGACATGAATCAGATCAAAAACAATAAATTCAGAATCATCCATCCATTTTTAACACCCTAGTGGGGTAGGAAGGGGTGCTGGTTCCTGTCTCCAGCGAACGTTTCAGAATCATGATTTTCCTTTTTACAAAAACCAAAATCAATTCACAATAAATCTGTGCAGAAAACACATAGAAAAAAACCTAATATTTAAAAAACATAAGTAATTTAATGGAAAAAAAAATCCATATTTATCTCACAATTCAAGACAATTTCTTCCGTTTTGTGAAATATACCTGGAGTTTGTCCGCTAGTCTTTAATGATTAACATCCAATCAGTTTGGATGGGCAAGTGAATCTGGACCAACATGGCGGAGCTAAAATATTTCTCAGCTCTTTATTCTATGACCGGACGACTTGAAAACAGCGCCGTTTTATAACTCTAGCTTCGTGTTACGAAAATGTCACTTTTTCTGGTTTGAATAGTTTTAAATCAAACTTCACTTACCCCCTGCGGAGGTTTCTTGTTGTCACGAAGGTCTCCCGCTGTCTTCTTCAAATTTTCCTTCTTAGTCTTCTTCTTGGTTTTATTGGCGGTTGGTAACAAACTTTTAGTAACATTACCGCCACCTACTGGTATGGTGTGAAAACTGTAAAGATTTCATGGACCTGACGAGCTACAATATGGCCTCCTTCAGAATAACATCATATAAATTGAGGTAGTTTGGCATTTCGTCAACTCCATCAGATGTCAACTCCGTCAGAGTTTTTCTGACTCTTTCAGTGAAATTGTTGTCAAATCTCACTTAATTGTGCAACTAATTCATTTTAATGTATTTTACATGAATTGCATTACTTCACATGTACCAAGTTTTTCATTTTACTCACTAGTTTGTCACCACCTTCAGTTCTGTGTCAACTCCGTCATGCACTGTCAACTCCGTCAGATGGACTTTTTCTTGTTTTTTGTTTTAAATAACATTTATTTTATTTCTTGAGAAGCATTTGTCTGTAAATTGAGTAAAAATATCACTAATGGGGTATTTTAAAAATCATTTTAGATTTATTTTTGTCAGATGGTGATGACAAAGTTCTGGGTCAGGTCGATTAAAAATTTAATTTTTTTTAAAAAATTCGCAACTGGGAGCCTGTACCTTAGCATCTTCATATTTTCTAAACATTATTTGTCATATTTGCATACATAAGGTTGAGAAATAATTAAAAAAAAATATGGGAAAATTAAAACCCATTTTGTCCCTATTCTCAAGAATCACTGTTAACTTATTGTATCCTGTTACATCAAATACCTGTAAATACAGCTTTTTGTCAACACTTATTGATAACAATTTTAACATATTTACGCAAACATGTTTAACACATTTTAAATTATTACACCTTCCATGAACTTAACTCAATACAAAATACCTTTATTTTGGACTGGGTTACATATTGATTGATGATAATGCCCGACTTTTTATCGTTTTTTGGGGAACCAATAAGCATCCTTAAAATGACTGGGGAATGCCTGGAGTACGGCAGCATTTCTCCTCCGGGGCTGCTGGTTGAAAGCGAACGGCGGGAAGAGCGCTGAGGTGAGCGGGTAGACTGAACAGGGCGGGCGGCTGAGTAGCTGATGCTTACCGTGTAAATGTAGCTTTACCGACGAACCGCACAATAAATTTCATATCCCGGTCTGAAGAAACGGGTGGCGGAGCGCATCGTACATGGCTGGTAGATGAGTTTCTGAGTGTGACCAGTGAAGGTGTCGTAAATATCCCGTGTTGCTTCCCCCCGTGTTCGTCCCCCGGTCTAACGGTTCGTCAGTCCGCTGGTCTATTTCCTCCATCCCATCTTACGTTCGTTCATTCGCCCTCTCCTCCCACTCCAGGCGGCATTTCCCGTATTTTCAAACCCAAAGCGTGACAGGTTAGGTGGCAAGGTGAGTTTAATTAATCTATTAAACTCACTGAAGATGAATACATAAACTAAAAGCTGGATTGTAGACATTTTTATAAGCATATTTGTGAGCCTGCCTCTTTGTTATTAAATTCAATATAATTTCAGATTTTTCTATAACTTTTCTTCTGGTTAACTTAGAAAGTGAGCTATTATTGTTACAGGTTAGTTTTCTAAACTACAAAAAAGCAACTGTTAGGGATGCTCAAATATGAAAAATTGGACTGATATTGATATCTGATAGTAACACCGGTATTATGCCAGATTTACCAATATTTCATTTTATAATTTTTTTTATCCGATTACTCGATTAATCGTAAGAATAATCGATAGATTACTCGATTACTAAAATATTCGTTTACAGCAGCCCTACTTACAGCTGTTAACCAGTCCACAGTTCGCACACCAATCTGCATTCACTTACATACATTGTCCTGCTCCTTCTGACATACATTGTTTTTTCTGAGTGTTGGTCGCGGTCCGCTTGGAATAACTGAATACTGTTAATCTGGAAGGCTCAACGGCATGTTGCTGTTAAGCCAGGTTTACGTTAGGCAAAGAATGGCACAGTCCATCTCTGCAGAAACTCTCACCCTCAGATGTAACAAATCCAATATCTTATCCAGTGAGTGGACATTAGCCAGAAAGAGAGTCAGAATTGATGGCTTCATAGGCACCAGTTGGGTAACACGCTCGCCCGTTTCCCCTTTTTCTGTTTTCGGGCTCAAACTTTTCTTTTGACAGTTGGTTCTGGCACCCTGCTTTGCCAGTCCCTTGTCCTCAAGAGCCTCTGTCTCCCAAGTGTGGATTTCAGCTTTGGTGATATTTTACCAGCTGAACTGTCTCCAATGGCCATCAGCTTAACCGAGGTGCATTCAGCCGTAAAGTTTGTTTTTATTCAAACTTCAGCAGTTTTCTAGTTGTTCTGCTGAGGTAGTGACATCAATTTGTGACATCACGCAATATGATGTCACAAAGAGTGACAAAAAGCTGCACTCTTGAATTCTACTGTCATAACCATTGCAGAACCTTGAGAGAAAGAAGGATACATCCCAACTACAGATTGAAAACGATTTGTCCAGACAGAGCATTAAACATGAGTCAGAGCAGAAAGATGTCGTCTTTTGATTCCAAGGAAGATGAAACACAACAGATGTTAGCGAGAGAGACACAGAAACTCCGTAACATCTTAGAAGATGTCGGCAGGATGGCCACTGAGACACAGTCACTAACTAAAGTAAATGAGGAGTTAAAATTTGAAGTCATGCATTTACAACAAGCAGCACTTCAAAAAGAAAAGCTTGTTCGGGATAAAGACCAAGAATTAAAAAAATTGATTGACAGAAACAGAACTTTAGAAGAAAATAACGCCACACTGCAGCAGATAAACACATCCATGGACAAAAAAAACACCGACTATGACAAAGAAATTACCACACTGAAGCAGAAATTCAGGGTTCTGGAGGAAGAGAACATCAACCTGAAGCTGGAAATCAACAATCTGGAAGAGACAAACACCGCCCTGAAGGAGGAAAACGCCGCCCTGGAGGAGAAAAACACCAACTTGGAGGAGAAAAACACCACCTTGGAGGAGAAATACAGCGTCCTGCAGCAGAAAAACTCTGTCTTTGAGCAGTTAAACTCCTTCTTAGAGAAGGAAAACGCAAACATGGAGCTTGACAAGGAAGAGCTGAACAGAAGGCTGAAGGACATAGTGGAGCAACAAAACCAGCAGCCATCTGAAGAGGAAACCCACAACGACAGCCAGTGGGTTTCAGACCACCCACAAAAGAAGCCACATCCATTCAGACGTGTGATAGGAGGCGTCTGCAACACACTTCTGAAAATGTACCAAACAGGAACTCTAAGGTATTGGGTTGAAAGATGGTACTTCTAAATAAAGTGAACCTGTAGGGCTTCATAGCGAGTCCTGTTGGTCTACGGTCTGACCTCTAGGGCTTCATAGCGAGTCCTGTTGGTCTACGGTCTGACCTCTAGGGCTTCATAGTGAGTCCTGTTGGTCTACGGTCTGACCTCTAGGGCTCATCGTGAGTCCTGTTGGTCTACGGGCTGACCTCTAGGGCTTCATAGTGAGTCCTGTTGGTCTACGGTCTGACCTCTAGGGCTCATCGTGAGTCCTGTTGGTCTACAGTCTGACCTCTAGGGCTTCATAGTGAGTCCTGTTGGTCTACCGGCTGACCTCTAGGGCTCATAGCAACTCCTGTTGGTCTACGGGCTGACCTCTAGGGCTTCATAGCGAGTCCTGTTGGTCTACGGGCTGACCTCTAGGGCTCATCGCGCGTCCTGTTCGTCTCCGGGCTGACCTCTAGGGCTTCATAGTGAGTCCTGTTGGTCTACGGTTTGACCTCTAGGGCTCATCGTGAGTCCTGTTGGTCTACAGGCTGACCTCTAGGGCTTCATAGCGAGTCCTGTTGGTCTACCGGCTGACCTCTAGGGCTCATCGTGAGTCCTGTTGGTCTACGGGCTGACCTCTAGGGCTTCATAGCGAGTCCTGTTGGTCTACGGGCTGACCTCTAGGGCTCATAGCGAGTCCTGTTGGTCTACGGGCTGACCTCTAGGGCTTCATAGCGAGTCCTGTTGGTCTACCGGCTGACCTCTAGGGCTCATCGTGAGTCCTGTTGGTCTACGGGCTGACCTCTAGGGCTTCATAGCGAGTCCTGTTGGTCTACCGGCTGACCTCTAGGGCTCATAGCAACTCTTGTTGGTCTACGGGCTGACCTCTAGGGCTCATAGCGAGTCCTGTTGGTCTACGGGCTGACCTCTAGGGCTTCATAGCGAGGCTTGTTGGTCTACGGGCTGACCTCTAGGGCTTCATAGCGAGTCTTGTTGGTCTCCGGGCTGTCCTCTAGGGTTCATAGCGAGTCCTGTTGGTCCCCGGGCTGACCTCTAGTGTTCCTAGCGAGTCCTGTTGGTCTACGGGCTGACCTCTAGTCTTCTTAGCGAGTCCTGTTGGTCTACGGGCTGACCTCTAGGGCTCATAGCGAGTCCTGTTGGTCTACGGGCTGACCTCAAGGGTTGATAGCGAGTCCAGTTTGTCTACGGGCTGACCTCTAGGGCTCATAGCGAGTCCTGTTGGTCTACGGGCTGATCTCTAGGGCTCATAGCGAGTCCTGTTGGTCTACGGGCTGACCTCAAGGGCTTCATAGCGAGTCCTGTTGGTCTACGGGCTGACCTCTGGTGTTCTTAGCGAGTCCTGTTGGTCTACGGGCTGACCTCTAGGGCTTCATAGCGAGTCCTGTTGATCTACGGGCTGACCTCTGGTGTTCTTAGCGAGTCCTGTTGGTCTACGGGCTGACCTCTAGGGCTTCATAGCGAGTCCTGTTGGTCTACGGGCTGACCTCTAGTGTTCTTAGAGAGTCTTGTTGGTCTACCGGCTGACCTCTAGGGCTCATCGCAAGTCCTGTTTGTCTCCGGGCTGACCTCTAGGGCTCATAGCGAGTCCTGTTGGTCTCCAGGCTGACCTGTAGGGTTTATAGCGAGTCCTATTGGTCTGCGGGCTGACCAATAGGACAGCCCGCAGACTTCATAGCGAGTCCTGTGGGACTCGCTATGAAGCGAGTCCCACAGTCCCACAGTCATTTCGAGTTGGTTTTATTTTTTTAATTTTCTTTTTAACAATGTCCCAGTTATGCTAACGTAAATAATAGACCATGTGTTCTTAAAATCAAAGACACTGATGCACTCGTTGCAAATAAAGCCCAGTAGTTTTGAATTTGGATGTGCTAAATTTGGATGTGCATTTATCTGTCAGTCCAAGTGTGGTTAAATTTACAGCTAATTTCACATCTCAGTATTGGTAAAAACATGTTGCGTGAATCAAATTAGCCAGAATCACTAACCAAGACACAAAATAATGTGGCGCATTACCATCCGGAAACACTCAGAACTACCCCACAGCCTTACCTTCAGGATCCTGACAACTGTACTTTTTTTTTTACTTTTACAGCAATTTTACAGAAAATTACTGGATTTTGATTTGTTTTTCTAGCAAAATTATACCACATGGAAATTATACCACCTGGTATTTCAACGACCATCACACCGCCATTTGAAGAGTTATAACTGAAAAATCAGTACACTTAATGCACTGACTGCAGTAAACAATTATTTATTGTCAATATTATTTCCAAACATAGATGTCTTCAAATACACCCATACCTGTCAAATTTTGGATTTGAGAAGAATATGGGAAATGTCTCTGTCTGGTGCTACTGTCAGAGGAGGGGAGGCAGTAAAACTAACGTAAGAGCCGTGGGGGGAAGGAGGGGGTATTTAAGGAAAAACAACAGGAGCAGGGTGGGAAAGTGTTGTAAAAACAGTTTCCCTTATGAATCCACCATCCATCAATAGGCGTAAATCCCAGGAGGATGGTGTGGGGTGCGGGCAACAGGAACCCCCCAATCTTGCTGTATGTTTTATTTTGAAATGTTGATATATTTTATGAATTCATTGTTCAGCGGTCATAGACACAGACCTGCAGCGGTTCTAGATGGGGGCCAACGGGGTACCAAAGAAGTTATACTAAATAAATGTCTTATGTTGATACTTAGTGGTGGATTTTTTTTAACCTTCACAATTTAACTTTAATAATTAATTAAAAATTATAGTGCTGCACTTTTAGCTGCTGTTTAGGATAATACTTTCCATCTGCCAGGGATCTGCAACCTGGATCTCTGGAGACGCAAGTGGCTCTTTGGCTCACTTATTATATCAAATGATAAAATATTGCTCTGGTTTTTTGTTTGTTTATTTGTTTCGTTCTTTTTCAAGTGTTGCCATTGAAAAACACCAACTATCCTGGCCCCTGTGGTAAATCTGGTCTAGAACCAGCCTCCAAACCTAAATCCTTATTTATATAAATATTTTGGTAACACTCTGTAAAATATCAGCATGTTCACATAACTTTCACACTTCTAGTTGTCTGAGGACACATTTTGAATATTAAATCAGGTGTTATGATCTGTTACTCAGAGGTTTACCAAATACTTTTTACACTTGCTTAATTAAACATATTTAAAGTCTACTACTCTGATTGGAGTACAGTTTTGGGGTTCTCTAACCGATCTATATGCATGAACGGTTGCTCTATGGATCACTTTTTAAAGACAAAAAACACTGCCATAAAACGATGTCCATCACTGCAGTGCACGTCCCACCAAGTGAGAGTAGGATGACGCGCTGTGGTGGGCGTCCCTGATTTTGATTTCTGAAAGGTGGCGACCCTAGGTATGGTGACACCCATATGGTTAGCAGCAAGTCCACCTCCATTACAGCCTTGTAAACTAAAATGTTTAGTAAGACTGAAAGATATTTGGACAGTATTTGCCCTAAAGTTAAAACAATGTTACCATTTAACATTTTTAGTAGAGTTTCAGGCAAAGTTGAGGTTTATTATCATTGTTTATATTCTTCTGCTGTTGGTTGTCAGAAGTTGATGCTGCTTTTATTTTGAAGGTGAGAAGAAGTTTGTGAACGAAGATCAAATAAATCTTTTGGATGTTTTTAAATCAAAATAAGTTGGGTATTTTAGTTTTTCTGTGAAATCAACTACAGTAGCGCAACAATATTACTTCATACTTTTTGTTTTGATCTCTATATGAATTACATCTTGATCGCAGCTCCGGTTTGAGTTCGTTCTGTGATGTGTCTTACCTCCTAACGCACTCAGGCTGAATAAGCAACATGCTGGCAGCCACTTGCTCAGCAGGTTTTCCATGCCGGACCTTTGGACCTTCAAACCGGTTAATCCAACTCCTCAGATTTAGATTTTCTCTCTTCTGATCCGGCAGAGGGGAGCGTTTTGACGCCGAGTTTGGTTTGGCTGGTTTGAGCTGTTGTTGTCTGTCAGTCAGGCCCGTCTGGACAACTGGTCGTGTCCGATTACCCAGAGGAGGGAGGGGCTCCCAGCCTATGTGGGTCAGGCATGTCGGACCAAAACCGCCTGACAATGCAGACGTAACGGTACGGTGATCAAACCAGGGACCATCCTCTGATTTCTACTGGGAAATTAGTGAATCCAGCAACCTTCACCAACCTGAGGGACATTTCTGCCTTTGGTCTGACTGAGGGGTGTCCAAAGTGTGGCGCCGGGGCCATTTGTGGCTCCTTGGATGATTTTTCTCTGGCCCTGGTGGATGCATAAGAAGATGTTTTTATTTGTAATCAGGGTAGAATTATGTCATTTATTATGTATTTGACTTTTTATAATGTTGTTTTTATAATAAGCAGATCCAGGTTGATCAATTTATTAAAGTCAGGAAGCATTTTTGAAAGAAAGTGACAAAATCCTGTCCTAATAAAATGAGTTCAATTGAGCCCAAAATAATTATTTCTCCTTTTTCTACCCGTTAACTTTCTTCCTTCCCATTACTTCATCATCTAATGGTTCCTAAATCCTTATTTAAACGTCTTCAGCAACTTGTTGAAGAACTGAAATCACCAAAAATGGCAACTTCATTCACCCATTCGCTCCCTAATGCTGTGTTCAGTTGCATTTGACTGAATTATATCTAATAGAATGTTTGTATTTCAGCTAAATGCCAGAAAAAAATTATTTGAATAATAAAAATCTGAATGTTAGCTACAGGAACACAGAAGCAACCTGTCTGTTTCCCTAACAGAGTTGATCAGATTTACCTGCCAGATGCAGTTTTATTCTTCTATGGCTCGTGAAGTGAAACGTCTCTCTCTTCTTTTAACACATTCCTACACTCATCTTTTCACGCCACTCTGCTCCAACACTCATCTTTCACCGATCCACTCAGCCTTAATTTACGATCTGCTGTCTGTGCCATTTGGCCTGCGGCCAATTTAATTATGAAAGAAGGTAACTATTAACAGCTAGCAGCCAGTCACTCAGCACATCTGTGGTCAGGAGGGAGAAGACGACTCAGAATCACAAATGGTTCACTTAAAACACTTCAAATTACACTTTTTATCTGCAACAAATGATCATTTCAGCTTAATTAACAAACTTACAAGTTTTAGTTTGCAGATATGCATTTGGCTAAACTTTCATAAAAAATGTTTTTTTTAATGATTTCCTCCACTTAGTTCCTGAGCTGCTATTGTCATCTGAAGACATGAACAGCTCCAAACCAAAAACAACCAATCAGAGCCAGGAGGAGGGGCTTAGCGCTGTCAATCAATCTTGTGCATGCCCTTACAAATGTGCTAAAGGAGGAGAAATGGCTTACCATTACAGAAAAACTGTTTATGGGACAGTGGTCTAATTGGCATTGATGGGAGATTGATTGACAGCGCTAAGATCCGCCTCCTGGCTCTGATTGGTTGTTTCTAGTTAGCACTGGGAGAAGGCAGAGAGCTCGATTTTTTTACTATTATGCTGTACTTTCTACTTTTACTTGAGTAACTTTATTAGGAAGTATTTCTACTCTTACTTGAGTAAAATTTCTGGATTTTCTTCCCACTGAATGAAAAACAAACATGTTTTAACCAAATATTCACCACAGACCTGCAGTTTTATAAAAGTTTCTTACGTTTTTTATTCAAAGAAAATAATTTGAAAACTTTACTTTGCTTGATTTTGTTACTTACATGAATAATTGTCATTTTCATCCTTAAAATACCAAAATTTCCACTTAACTTTGTATTTTGGTCCATCTGATGATATATTTATTAAATGATTGATAATTTGATCAGTTACTCTGCGCTTGAGTAAACTTTTAATCAAATCCTTTTCAGTCTTACTTGATTAATTTATTGGACAGCTACTTTTTACTTTTACTTGAGTAAAAATATGTTGAAGTATTTTTACTCTTACTTGAGTAAAATTTTTGGAAACTCTGTTTATACCAAACTGTCACAACACAATGACGGTTACAACAATTATGTAAAAATACATATTCTTGTAAAGTAACATCCTTCAGCTTTAAAGAGTGTTGTGAATGTAAGCACTCACCTGTTTGGATCGGATCCAGGTAAACGTGGCAAGCTGCACTTTCCGTCCTGGAGGAAAGTAAATGGTCTTTACTGACAAAGCGGCTTTCAGGACTTATCTTGCCTCCTAATGTGTTTCTCATCCACCCAAACGGGGCTCCTTATCGCATATTTGCATAGCTCTTTGTGTTGCCGTGGCTTCATACACACACAGATATCGAGGGCACTTTGAGACCCGGATGTGCTGCTAATCAAGTCGTAGATCTTCAGTCAGCTAATGCGGCACCCGACCTGAGTGTCTGGTGGACGACAAAATAAAACAAGATAGCTCAAAAAAATAAACAGTTTCTTCTAAATAATGTAACCACACACTGGGTTAGGATAACTGTCCAAAAATTGTGTTAAAGTAACCAGAGTTTGTAGTTACTTAAAACTAATAATTAGCTAGCCATGACTCTAAAACACAATAGTAGACCTTTCTTATTTAAGTAAAAATGTTCATTAAATCCTAAAATAAAGCAATAAATTGTAAAGAACCAAAACAACCCTTCCATTATCGGTCTCTGCTCGGTTGAAGTGAACTTTGCTGCGGTTTGAATGTAGATAACAAGCGGACCGGAGAATGCTCCAAAAGCAGAAAGTGGCCTACAGCGCAGGGCATTCTGGGTAAATGCAACCAAAACAAACGTTCGAGTCTAACACTAGTGGGAGAAATGGCTCGTAGTCTTTTATTAATCAAAAAGGATAAATCCTAAAACAATTAAAATGTGACACCACTCCATTTCTGTTTATATTTCATGAAGAAGGTCACGCTGTGTGACGAATCAAGGACTGGGTAGTAGAAGAAACACTGCCACCTGCAGGTGGGAGTTAGCATCACTGAAACCCGATGTTTTAATATTACTTTTTATTTATTTTTTTTTAAAGAAAATTTGCCGTAAACTCAAGATGGATTAGCACATAAATACAACGGCCATTGTAGATATAAAACAAACAAAAAAGGAGTAGTAAGTTTCCACCAAGAAATATGGAAATTTCTGTTTGAAAAGTCAAAATTTTCTATGAAAAACAAGGACATTTCTGAGCTCCAGAAGTCAAATTTTGATAGGAAACACTTCACATATTTTGAGATTAATCTCAATTTTTTAGTTTGAATAGTAAACATTTTTTTCTTCAAAAATGTCCAAAGAGCAAAATTTTCAAACAAAGGGATCCTTCTGGATCAGGATTGTGCGCCCTTCAGTTAGTCCCATTTTGTAGCAGCTGGTTCAGTTGAGCTCAGTCGCTCATGCCAGTAGGATATATATATATATATATATTTACATAAATTCCCTTCTCACCCTCCGTGGGTGGTCTCTCTCTTTCACCCTTCCTCTGAGCTCGGGTCCTCTACCAGAGGCCTGGGAGCTTGAGGGTTCTGCTCAGTATCTTGGCTGTGCCTAGAACTGCACATTTCTGGACTGAGATGTCTGATGTTGTTCCTGGGATCTGTTTGAGCCACTGCTCCAGTTTGGGGGTGACTGCCCCGAGGGCCCCGATGACCACAGGTACCACTGTGGTCTTCACCTTCCAGGCCTTCTCCAGTTCCTCTCTGAGGCCCTGGTATTTCTCCAGTTTCTCATGCTCCTTTTTCCTGATGTTGTGGTCACTTGGTATTGCTACATCCACCACAACGGCTTTCCTCTGTTCTTTATCCACCACCACAATGTCCGGTTGGTTCGCCATTACCATCTTGTCTGTCTGTATCTGGAAGTCCCACAGGATCTTAGCTCGGTCAATCTCCACCACCTTTGGGGGTGTTCCCCACTTTGACCTCGGGGCTTCCAGTCCATATTCGGCACAGATGTTCCTGTACACTATGCCCGCCACTTGGTTATGTCGTTCCATGTACGCTTTCCCTGCCAGCATCTTGCACCCTGCTGTTATGTGCTGGACTGTCTCAGAGGCCTCCTTGCACAACCTACACCTTGGGTCTTGTCTGGTGTGGTAGATCTGAGCTTCTATTGCTCTGGTGTTTAGGGCCTGTTCCTGGGCGGCCAGGATGAGGGCCTCTGTGCTGTCCTTGAGTCCAGCTTTCTCCAGCCATTGGTAGGATTTCCTCATATCAGCCACTTCAGTTATTTGTCGGTGGTACATCCCATGTAGGGGCTTGTCTTCCCATGATGGTTCCTCCAGCACCTCGTCCTCTGTTCCCCATTGCCTGAGACATTCGCTGAGCACATCGTCCGTTGAGGCTTTGTCCTTGAAGTATTTATGGATCTTGGATGTTTCATCCTGGACAGTGGCTCTCACACTCACTAGTCCTCTGCCTCCTTCCTTACGGCTTGTGTACAGTCTCAGGGTGCTGGATTTGGGGTGGAACCCTCCATGCATGGTTAGTAGCTTCCGAGTCTTAACATCCGTGGCCTTCATCTCTTCCATTGGCCAGCTAATTATTCCGGCAGGGTATCTGATTACTGGTAAGGCATAGCTGTTTATTGCACGGATCTTGTTCTTGCCATTGAGCTGGCTTCTCAGGACTTGCCTTATTCGTTGGAGGTATTTGGCTGTGGCTCCTTTCCTTGTGACCTCATCGAGGTTGCCATTTGCTTGTGGTAACTTGGTACTTGTACTTGTACTTGTAACTGTCCTCAATGTCTGCTATTGTTTCTTCTGGGAGTGAGACCCCTTCTGTGCGGACGACCTTATATATTCAACTTTGTACAGAACAAAGTATTCAATGAGAATATTTCATTCATTCAGATCTAGGATGTGTTATTTAAGTGTTCCCTTTATTTTTTGTACATCATCCATCTATTTATCACACACACATTTACAAACACACCAACTACATATGATCAAATTATATGAAAAAATTGGTTTCTTTAAAATCAAATAATTATTATGCTTATACCCAAATTCTTCCTCAAAATATCTAATAAATTAACCTTTTCCTTAATGTTTACACTCTATCCTCACATATCTTCTCTCTTTTTCATGACATTCTAATATAACATGCTCTATTGTTTCATATTATCCAGTGATCACATTTATCAGTATTATGCTTTTGAGGTTTAAAGTGTATAATTAAGTCCTGTATGTCCAAATCTCAATCTTGCTATCACTCTTTCCTCCTTTCCATTTCTTCTTTCTCCTACTATATGTTGAATTTTATTAAACCCATCTTCCTGTGTTTTTCTTCATCTCACCTTTTTTGCCATTCTTTCATCAGTTTTTAACAATACTCTCTCAAATGTACTTGTTTTAATTGTAACACTAAAAGGACTTTGAATTGCCCTCTTTTTTTATCTGCCCTGTCAATTTTCTTCAAATATTCTTGATTTTTTTTATTGGTAGTTGGCAAAAAAAAAAACGTTAAGTGTGCATTACCGCCACCTAGTGGCATGTGGCTCAAAATGTCTTTTATTTTATACATGTATTATCGATTATCATAATTTGTTAATTTTGTTTTTCTAAAAAAATATTTCATTATTTTACTTTCTGAATATCATTGTAGGATATTTATTACAATTAATGTTTCTTTACTTTTTCCAAACCCAATATAAATATATATAAATCATATTAACTGCAAAACTATTCCCAACTGTAGATGTTATTTATTTACCGGTTCTTTGAATTGTCTAATTTTTGTCCTTACTTTGTCAATATAAGTCTGCTGTGATCCGGTGAAAAAAAGTGACTAAAATACAGATAATACAATCTTTCAGAAATAATTCACTCCATAGGTTTTTGGGTCTGAAGGATTCTTACATGGTTTAATATTATGACAGATTTTCCTGGATATTGTTATTTTACCTTTGTCCCAGATCAATTTCTATATTGTCAAAATTGTTGGTTGTAATAAAAATTATCATTTTCTTGGGACAATTAACATTAAAAGCTCCTTATTTCAAACAATGTAACATGTATTTACCATTTAGAGGGTTTTTCTCTTATATTGGGTTGTCGAGGGTTTTCCTTATGTCACTAGGAAATTCATATTAGAAATATGACTTTAACCACCATTTGAGCTTTTTATTACTGTGATAATTTCATATTTTGTGAATTTGATTTGAAATTCCCGACTGTCATTTTCCCAATCATAAACCCAAAACCTGATACTTTAGCTTCCCTCCCTCTGCTGAACAAACTGTTTTATTTTCTTAAAAATTGCTTAGATGGTTTATTCTTTATTCTCCATTCCAGTGTTTTAATACAGTAGCTACGTCCACAAATCCTTCAGTACATTCAATCCAACAAACATGAGATTTCTCTCTTTGCTCAGCATAAATGACTACAACACTTTGAAAAGTACAATCGATGTTAATCAATATTTCTTCAAAATAAAAATAAAAACTGCCAAAGTTTCCATAATACTGATCCATAACATAACTCGGCAGCAATGATGAAGACTAAATAAATAAAAAATAAAATACACAGTTGAACCAACTGGACCTCAGATCACTGCTGAATGTTTAGATTAATTAACTCAACAGAGAATAAAACGACGCTGTGGAGGAGAGTCACTTTCTATAGAGACGCTGTAGAAAGACAGAATACCTGCTCTGTGGTCCAGGTACACTCCTACTCTGGAGGAAACTGGACCTGGTACTGGAGTTTCAATGTGTCGTGATGAAACGTAACTGTGTAGCAACATAACGACCTGTAACTGAATCCAAATAAACATTCATTGATGATGTTCTGGTAGGAAACTACGATCATGTCACCTACCAGAAACAACATCCAGTCAGACTCCATTATAACCAGAGTTCAGACTCCTCTTCTTTTATTATCGTTTTTCTATTCCCCTCAGATAATAACAGATCTCTGTTTTCTATGTTTGGGTCCAGAGTGATTTCCTGTGAATATTTTAAGAGCTCCGCTCTTGTCTTTGGTTCTTCAGTGACTCTCAGTGAGATGACTGTCCATGTGTCTCTCAGGACGTCCAGTAGTTTGTCTCTGAGCTCTGTCACAGCTGCTGTCACGTCCTCAAAGTGTCTCAGAGGACGGATGTTGATGCTGGATGAGTGTGTCGACTCCCTGAGTGCTGGCAGTGAGGGGTAGTTGAGGAGAAACTGGGTGTGATCCTCTGTGTGTGAGAGCTGCTCCAGCTCAGCGTCTTTCCTCTTCAGCTCAGTGATCTCCTGCTCCAGCTTCTCCTGAACATCTTTGACTCGACTCACTTCAGTTTCCTGCTGGGATCTGATCTGCTGCTTCACCTCAGAGCTTCTTTCCTGGAGGAGACGGATCAGCTCAGTGAAGATCTTCTCACTGTCCTCCACTGCTTTATCAGCAGAGACATTGATGGCCTCCACCTCCTGTTGAAGCAGCTTCACATCTTTCTCTTGGTCCTGGATTCTCTGATGGATTTGTTGTCGCTTCTTGGAGGGATTCACCAGCTTGTGAACCTTTAATGTAGCAGCATCACAGTGAGGTTGAAGATGTTTCACACAGTAATTCATCAAACAAACTAAACAGGACTTGAAAGCTTTCAGTTTCCTCCCAGTGCAGACGTCACAGCCCACCTCTTCATGTCCAGCATAACAGTGATCAGCAGCAGGTTGGATTTCAATCTTGAGTCCAGATGAAGGAATGTGAACATCTGTATCTATGTTGCTGCTTCCATCAGGACGTGGACTGTTGTTCTGTGACTGACACATGAGTGTTCTTAGTAAAGACATCCCTTCATCAATGGAGTCTAACATCTTGTCCACCTGCACTGAAAGGTTGTCCAGTTTAGCTTTGTTGTACTTCTCAGATTCCTCAATCAACTCCAACATGCGTCTTTTAATCTGAAGGTCTTCCTGGACGGCCGGATCAGAGTGGACCTTCCTTTTCAGCCGGTCTCTCCGGTGGCCAGCGAGCTTTGCCTTTAAATGAGAAACAAAACGTCACCCGACACATCCACAACTGTCACTCAAATCTAACACTGTATGCATGGGCGGATCCACATGGGGGGCAAAAAGGGTACAGGGCCCTCCAAAATTTTATGTCCTTGAAATAATACTTTAACTAGTTGCTTGTTTGAACAAATTAATTGACATTTTACCAAATTACAGCCCAATTACGTTTGGAATGAGTGAAATGGCTGCTGAAGATGATGGAC
This sequence comes from Poecilia mexicana, assembly GCF_051168715.1. Classification (NCBI taxonomy): domain Eukaryota; kingdom Metazoa; phylum Chordata; class Actinopteri; order Cyprinodontiformes; family Poeciliidae; genus Poecilia; species Poecilia mexicana. The sequence continues at coordinate 24,676,535 of NW_028263387.1, forward strand.
AATTGTGTAAAATATGTAAAGAAACATGAACTTTTAGAACGTTTTTATAAATTAGCTTGATTTATTTATTTATTTTTTGTAGCAATGTTATTTATTGTAGATCCAAAACTTAAAAGGATTTTGCACATTGGTTTCAAATTCTTTTATGTTCAGTCAAATAAATTAATTTATAAATAAATATTAATTTATTATTTCATAAGCTAAATAAAAGTTGATTTGGGGGCAGCAAAGTCAGCTTCTCAGTAAAGTTCGGCTGTAAAAATACAAACATTTTGTGTTGTAATTAACATTTTCTATTAATGTTAGTTACAACACTGTCCAGCACGTTGCAACAAACTAAAGGCAAAATATGCCTTTGTTTGTTGCAAAAAACCTATTTTCTATTATGTCAGTAATAATTTCCACCTGATTAAAAATAAAAAAGTTTAATGAACAAATTAAACTCCTGAGCTGCAGTTGGGGGAACAAAAAATAAAATCAATCTAAGTGCCACAAATGGCCCGCGGGCCGCACTTTAGACACCCCTGATGGGATTGCAACTCCTCTGCTCCCATTTAAAATGTCCTATTCCCGCCACTTCTCTGCAGAAAATGTGAGCACTTACTTGGAGGATGTTTCGCCTTGTACTCACATCGGAACCAAGGTTTTCATTGCTCAGAGAGCCTCCATCCCCCACGGACTCGAACAGAGGGGTCGCACGTGGAGTCATGGCGGCCGATAAGCTCCTCAAACTGCACTTCACATCTCCGGTCTCTAACCCAGATTCTAGGGCGTCAGTGTCCGGAGATCCATCCCAGATCTGTTTGCAAAGATCAAAATAAAGCAGCACCACACGGCCATGCCCGTTACGCCGGCCGGAGTCCACAGCCTGCCGGAATTTCCCGCGAATCGCTTTGAGCTTGGAGGTCAGCTGGACTCTGGAGGTGGCCTCGGTGCTGTGGGGGAACTCGACCCTTTTACCGGCTGGGTATCTCCGCACGAAGGCTTCATGGATATCTGCATACTTTGTCTGGCAGGACTCCCAATCAATGTCCTCCTGGTGCTTTGAAGACTTATACTCCAAAGTAACACGAAGTAAAAGTTCCACCTCTTCATCAGTCCAAACAAAACTCGAACGTGCAGCCGCCATCTCTGTTGTCTTCGGTTCTTCTTCATGTCTTTTTATGGCGGTTCGCGGTTGGCAAACAATTTAAGGTGCATTACCGCCACCTACCGGTACAGAGTGTTATTCATGATTATACAAATAATCCCATATTTCTGTTTTTTAAAGTAGTTTGTCGATCTGGTGTGATATATTCTATTCTTAAATTTTTTTTTTCGTTAACTGTTAGAATAAAATTGTATTTCTTCTTTCAACTATCATTTTCCCTTCTGTATTTTAAATTTCATAAAACTATCTTTCCTTTCTTTCTTCATTCCCCCATTTTTTGCCATTCTTTCATCAGTCAACACGGAATCAAAATCATGATGACATATATCAATAACTTAATTTAAGAATTGAAAGTCCTCTTGTACTTGATTTCTGTTTATTTTCTCATACGATTACGTTGGTTTTGTATTTTTTATATTTTTTTTTGTAGACTTTACATTTTTGCCATTTTATTGTTGTATTGTGTGACTGAGTCTTAGTAAAGATGTTTACAAAAGAAATTATCTTCCTCATCCAGTCCAGTAGGTGGCGGTAGTACCATCCGCCATAAAAATGCCAGAAGAAGAAGAAGCTGAGCAGAAGTTTTTCTTTGGATGGAGTTATAAACAGTGCTACTGTTGCGTGCTTGCTGGTAAGAAAAGTATTTCAGATGCATTTCTTTCTGCTATTAATGCGCCAAGTTGTTAAATTTTACTTGCATTTAGTCAGGAAAGAAAGACGAACGTCTGACGTAAACAGTTTTAAATTAGGCGCCTTATCAAATAACTCGGCGTGGTTTCTCCAGTTGAACCGGAGCCCTGCATTCATTAGTAGCAGATATAAATCTCTATATTTCCAATCAATGATTGCGTGTTTCTTCACCAAACAAACCGCATATCTTCCAGATGCCATTATTTTTTACTTTGCTCCCAGGACGCTTCATGTTTCTGACGTCATAGCCAATTTTTGGGGCCCTAAGCAGAGTTTAATGTGGGACGTCACTATATCTTCCTTTTATGATATCCGTCCAAACTTTTTATTCTCAGCATTAATATAACCTCTTATTGAACTTTAACCAATCAAATAAAGGTTTCACAAATCACAAACTTGATTTTACATACCCGGCTCTTAGTGTATAATAATATAATTCAGATTTAAAGAGTTTAAGTGTTGAATTTTTTCATCCGGAGCAGCAAGGTAGGGAAAAAAATTAGAAGCCAATTTCAGCTTCATAAGAAATAGTTGGCATCCAGTTTTGTTACCTCATAGCTGCTTCACTATTTATTTATTTATTTTAAATGTATGAGTTGGTGTGCCCACCATTGACTTACAGTTATTTTTACTAAGGCAGATTTAAACTCACTGATAACTGTTAAACTGCTTCATATGTTTGCCTATCAGCATTAGTTTATATAATACATTCTATAACGGTTCTCAGAGTTTTCCATGAGCAGAAAATCTGCCAAGCCTGGGTTGGTGGCAAGTAATGCCTGGTGACCCGCCAGGCTCATAATACCCTGGTTGAACCCTGGGTTCTGTAGTATTGGTTGATAAGAATTAATCTTATTTTCTTGTTCACTCTTAGATCGTCTTCCTTCTCTACATCAACATTGTGCTCCAGTTGTCAATCAGATGGCTCAGAAGAAAGTCAAGCTGGACCCAGAGGCCTTCTCATGTACGATCTGTGCAGGTCTGCTGAAGGATCCGGTGACTATTCCCTGTGGACACAGCTACTGTCTGAGCTGTATAAATAACCACTGGGATGGAGAAGATCAGAAAGGGATTCACAGCTGCCCTCAGTGTGGGGAGACGTTCAAACCGAAGCCTGTGCCAACCAAAAACATTGTGTTAACGGAGCTGGTGGGGGATCTGAAGGACAACGGCTTCCAAGCTGCTCCAGCTGATCACTGCTATGCTGGACCTGAAGATGTGGCCTGTGATGTCTGTACTGGGAGGAAGAGGAAAGCTGTCAAAACCTGTCTGGTTTGTTTAGTTTCTTACTGTCAGAATCACGTTAAACTTCACTACGAATCTCCTGCCTTTAAAAAACACAAGCTAGTGGAGCCCTGCAAGAACCTTGAGGAGAACATCTGCTCTCATCACGGCGAGGTGCTGAAACTTTACTGTTCCCTTCATCAGAAGTGTATCTGTATCCTCTGCTTAGTTGATGAACATGAAGGCTGCAAGACAGGTTCTGCTGCGACAGAAAGGACCAAGAAGCAGAAGGAGCTTGAGGAATGTCGAAGAGACTTCCAGTTGGGAATCCTGACCCGGCAGGCGGACGTGAAGCTGCTTCAGCAGGAGGTGGAGGCCATCAATGTCTCTGCTGATAAAGCAGTGGAGGACAGTGAGGAGATCTTCACTGAGCTGATCCGTCTCCTCCAGGAAAGAAGCTCTGAGGTGAAGCAGCAGATCAGATCCCAGCAGGAAACTGAAGTGAGTCGAGTCAAAGATGTTCAGGAGAAGCTGGAGCAGGAGATCACTGAGCTGAAGAGGAAAGACGCTGAGCTGGAGCAGCTCTCACACACAGAGGATCACAACCAGTTTCTCCTCAATTGTCCGGTATGGGCAGACGTTAGTTGGCCTACATACTTCTCCATATTTGATGGCATTCCTCCAGGATACTTTGAGAATGTGACAGAAGCTGTGTCAGCGGTCAAAGCCATTGTGGCGGACTTGATTTGCGATGGATGGCCAGAGATCTCTGAGACAATATCAAAAGTGGATGTTTTATTGTCAGAACCAGAACTATCCACCAGAGAGGACTTCTTAAGATACGCAGTAGACATCACACTGGACCCAGACACGGCGCACCAGGAGATTCGCTTATCCAGAGGAGCCCGGAAAGCTTTATCGATGGGAACACTGCAGAATTACTCCAACAACACAGACAGATTCAAGAATCCTTTGCAGGTCCTGAGCAGAGAGCGCCTGACTGGCCGCTCCTACTGGGAGGTGCAGTGGAGAGGAAGGGCAGTCGATGTCGCCGTTTCATACAGCAACATCAGCAGAGCAGGAGGCTTGGAGAAATCTGAGTTTGGGTGGAACAACAAGTCCTGGTCGCTACACTGTCACTCAGCCGGTTACACGTTCTGGCAGAACTCTGTCCACACGCCGGTGTTGAGTCCTCCTTCGTACAGAGTCGGAGTGTTTCTGGATCCCAAAGCAGGAAGTCTGTCCTTCTACAGCGTCTCTGAAACCATGACTCTCCTCCTGAAAATCCAGACCACATTCACTCAGCCGCTACACGCCGGGCTGAGGTTCCCCAACTCTAGGAACGACACCGCTGAGTTTGTGAAACTGAAGTAGCTTCAATGTGTATTTAGGTTTCCTATGGAAGAGAATTAGGGTAATAAAAAAGAGTAGACTTTTTTCAATCAGACTTGGGTGTAAACCTTTTTGCTCTTCTATTAATAAATTATATCCTCAGCCATGGAAATAACTGGCTAAAGTCGAACATGTTCCTCCAGAAAGCTTGCTGTCCTCTTCCACAACTTGCCCATCTGCTTTAAAGTCCAAATTCTTTGCTTTTTTCAGTGGCCCTAATGCCCTTCCATAGTTTCTAGTTTTACTCAATGAAAGCTAATTGCTGTTTTCTCACCACTTTTGCACCCAGTGTGGCCATTTGAGCATTTTCTAGGAGAAGGTCGTATCAAAATGAAAAATGTGCCTTTGATTGAAAACTCAACCAACTACAATCAGTTTGGTTGCTTATAGAAAATGTTAAAAGTCGAGTGTCTGATGTCTGAGCGTATTTTAAAGATTACTAGAAATATTTTTCACCATACTTTTTTTTTAAATTTGTTTTTATTTTCAGTCTTGGCATTACTTACATCACATATACACTTATTTTGTATTGCTTGATGACTAATTTGTGTAAAATGTGATTATTTGCATATAAATGCTGTAAGCTTAGTTTACACCACATGGAAGCTAAAATGATCGAGAAAAGTCTTTATTCTCTTATAAACCCAGATTTCACTACTTCAGTTCCTTACTTGAATCTTCCAGCAGTTTTTATCATGTTGCATTAGTAATAAAACATTTTTGTTTTATAGAGAATCTAATTATGGCATCACTACCTCTGCTAGTCAGCATTTTATTTTTCTGCTTGTAGCGAAGTAAAACATTGTTCTGCAGCCATTTTCATTGTATAATTTTCTTTTAAATGATATTAAAATCCTGGAGCTAAAACAGCTTCAACATCTCCAAACACACAATCTGTCCAGGTTTCGTTAAAATCAAACAACAAATACATCGAATGTGTTACTATCACCTCTTTTGCACAAACGTATTTTAAAGTTGTATGAACCCCATTTTTTTTAATGCTGGACTAAATAATCCAGATTATCTATGCTAATTTTTAATTGTGTAACTTTACAAATCACATTCCATATGATGTTGTTGAACAGTTTCACATAAATAAGGATACATGTACACATTTCTAAGGGGAATGAAACCAACTTTATCTCAAGGTAGCGCCATCTACTGAAAAAGGAAAGCGATTGCAGTTCAGACTGGAAAATGTAGAAAGATTAGAGAAAGGTTCCCAGTGATTATTTACTGGTTTTCACTGTCCCAGTTCAGTCTGTTTGTCTTGATTATCAGAATACGCAGTGATGATATGAGAATAAAAAGAAAGGGAACAAGAGCATGAGACGGTGGGAATGTGACGGACCAGACACAGAAGGTGAAGGGTCCAGGATGGTTGGTGGGCAGAGGCAGCTTTTTTTTTTCATTTCTGCGTAAAACTCTGTTACAGTTGTTGTCAGAGGACATTTTGATCCAGGGAATATTACAAACTCAGAGTTGGACCTGCGCAGCCGGTGTTGGAGGTCCTCCAGAGTCTCCGTCTTCAGATATTTGTGTTTGGACTCGTCCTGGACGTTGTGGCCCCAGTGCCCGCTCGCTATCCACGCCTCGGCCACGGCGCTGTAGCAGCAGAACGCCGACCAGAGAGCGGTGGGGACGTTGACCCTGTTGTTGAGGGTGCTGCTGGAGCTGGGCAGGGCCCCGGTCACCACAAAGCCCCCGGTACCGCCGCTGCTGTTGACGCAGTACTTCTCCATCACGCATTTGGTGCACCTGGAACACGGTTTCATTTCAACAATGTCATCCATGTTAACTTCAGCTACATTTTGACATTGATTCTCTTGGCATTCATTGGTAAAAGTCATGTGGCTCTTGACAGTTGGTGGTTACCATAGCAACCAGTAACTGGCAGATCCTCCCCCTTTTTTCTGTTTCGTCTTTAACTGTGGCCTGGGATCAGCTCTGTGTTATGTTGCATTTTAGCATATATTTTAGATCAATTTAAGTATATATATACATGGGTTATATATATACATGGGTTTTTTACTTGATTTTCTCTCGTTAGGTATGTTTTGATCTTTAATACGAAGTAATGTCTCAGTTATCCACTGTGTGTAATAGTCTTACACGTAACAGGGTTTGATTTGATGTGAACTTTATCAAAACGTATTTATTATTCAAATTTATTTTGTTTTATCAAATTTATTTTCTCCTGACATTCATTGGTGAAAAAGTAAAGCAGCTCTTGGCAGTTGGCGGTTACCATAGCAACCAGTAACTGACAGCGCCTCCACTTTTTTCTACTGCCGTCTGTAACTGTGCTTTTCTTTACAAGTATTATATAACAATATATATTTTTAGAGTGATTTGATTATACAAAGGGTTTTGTGTGTAATTTGCCATGTTTATGTGTTTTTGGTATGTAACGTGCGTTTTAGGCATGTTTAATTTTACAACTGTTAACTGCTCATTGAGAGCTATTGGGCTGTAGGTTGTTTCACGTTATTTATTGTAGTTTACTTACTGTATAGGGGCAGAAGCTGCCGGACTGATGTTAACTGACTTGATTTTTTTCTCTTGTTAGAATAAATTCAGTGAACCTGAATGAGTCTGTTGTGAAGTCGGCCATGTTGGACCTGAAAGTTTACACACCTCTCCATTTTGTTCCAGCTGCCCTTGTTGAAGGACTCCGCTTGGGGAACGACGTTTGTCAGGGTGAAAGTCGACATTTTGTCCGCTTTGGTTGAGGCGTAGGAACTAGGAAATATGTGACCCCGGTCAAATGTTCTGTTGGATCTGTAATCCACAGTGCCGGCCTGGTGGTTGTAGGTTCTGTTCCCATTTCCGGGGATCATCTTCTTGTCTCCATTTGGATCCTCCAGCTGTGAAAAGTGTAGTGGAGGAAGGAAAATGAATATTATAAGTTCAAGACAGAGAACAGACATGTTTTTGTTTCTTCTTGTTGTGAAATGAACGTCTTCCTCCTTTTTTAGGCAGCATTCACAGCGACACTGTTTAGTCTGTTTTAATTGAACTCCAGTTTGTTTGTCTAGAAAGTCCGATTTGTTTGGGGTTGTGTGAATGGGGTTAGGGTTAGGCATAGTCTGACCAAAAAAGCAAACCCTGGTGCCAGAGGCTCAACTACATACTTTCGGAGGTGTATGCGAACACGTCATTGGCGTGTTCGCAATGGCGTGTTTCTTCCCCCGTGACATAAACTTGTACAACTCATATTTAACTAAAGTATCAATTATAATAAATATACATGTGAATAAATTGCTGCCTACATGCCAATTAAAAACTATGAAACAAAAATCAGGGCAATGTTTCATCATTTAACATATAAGTGAGTCAAAGAGCCTGTGTCTAGAGCCGCCTCTGGGCTGCAGGTCTGAGGCGTTTTGTTAGTTTTCTATCATTCTTATAGCTTCATAGGAAGCCTGATCCAAACTGGCAACCCACATTAATAAAATGGTGAAATATTATTGACCACAAAACACTGAATTTATAAAAGATATCAACATTTTTCCTACACAATCCTAACGTTTTTAATGTTGAAAAAATAAACGGTTTATTTTCACAATATTTATTTATTTACTATTAATCTATTTGTATGATTTGTTCTTTAAATTGCCATTTATATTATTTTTCGGTCTCAGGAAATGATTAAGGGATGAAGAGACTGATGTCTGGTTCTGTAGGATCTGGCGGGTCTGCGCTGTTCTGACCCGTTCTGTCTGATATCAAACAACCCACTGAATATCACTGAGCCATTTTTTAATGCCCCTATTAACCTTCACTGTGATTGTTTAGCCTGTGTCTCCCCACCACGTATTTCTGCCAGAGGTTTTGCTTCTAAGGACGGTGGAGAACCGAGTGGACATTTTAAAAAGACGAGGGTTGATAGCAGATCAACGAAGAAGTATGGAGTGAAAATAGTCTCAAAAAAGATTTGTGTGTGCGTAAAAGGATATAGATAGATAGATAGATAGATAGATAGATAGATAGATAGATAGATAGATAGATAGATAGATAGATAGATAATGAGAGAGAGTTATATCTATAGATAGATATGTATATACATATCTACATCTATATATCGATATCTATAAATCTACCTCTCTCTTTATATTTATAGAGAGAGAAATAGATGTATATATATAGAGATAGATATATATAGCTTGATATCGATATGTAGATATATATAAATATCTATATATTGACTTATATATATTTATAGAGAGACAGACAGATAGATCTAAATGGATAGATTTAGAGGAAGATAGATAGCTCTTTCTGTTCCACATTGTTTACATTTTATTTCTCTAAATCTCCCTATAATTAATAAATGTGGTTGTCTGCTTTTCTGTTTCGAATTAGAAATAAACATCTTAGAGTGGACGAACATGAGTACTGATGTTAAATGTGGGTGAAGCCGGACCTCTTGGAGAGAACCCACACCTGCAGGGGGAGACATGTCCCCCCGTGCAGTCCTGCCTGTTTAATATTGAAATGTCCAATTAACAACAGCAGCTCTTTTTCCAGTTCTTAAAGTTTCCAATTCTACAGGAACCTTACTTGTTATGTAAGGTTCCTATGGATGAACAGTGGATGAACATGAGTACTGATGTTAAATGTGGGGGAAGCCAGATTACTTGGAGAGAACCCACACCTGCAGGGGGAGACATTTCCCCCCGTGCAGTTCTGCCTTTTTAATATTGAAATATCCAATTAACGACAGCAGCTCTTTTTCCAGTTCCTGCCAATCATCCAAACCACAGATGGCCCCAGCCCCCTTTTAAATCTAATATCCTGGAGACATAAATTGACTCTACCCTGGATGGACTTCACGTCTGTCCTTGAACTGGCGCTGATATTTTGGAGTTAAGGCCATCTTGATTTGCCAGATCTTTTTCCTCGGGCTCTCTTCTTGTTCATTGTTCTCCTCAGATGATTCTTCAGCTGCTTGACATTCAGATTCCTGAGATGTTGCTTGGATTAGATCTTCCTGTCATGTAATCTCTATCTGTGGAGGGGATGTTCTCTGTTCTTCCTTTAGGCCACTCTGTCCTTCTGTGGACACTTCATGAACCTTGCCTGTTATGTCTTCTGAAACTGTGCAAAGTTTTGTCTCCATTTGTTCAGAAACTGTCTGAGGGATCTCTGGTGTTATTTCTGAGCCAGGTTTTTGGTGTCTTAGTGTTTGGGACCGAGTTTTGATCTGTCTTTATTGGTCTTGCAACGGTTTCTAGTTCAGCTTCCATTGCCATCTTTCTCTGTTTCTTGCATTCAGATTTAGACAATGGTTTTAAAATCAAATTAACATAATTTTCGATGTCAGCTGTCTGATCCCCCACTGTTTCTGATATAGAAACTTCTTGCTGTTCATCATTTGCTCCAGAAACATTTTCATTGTTCAGGGTTTCCAATAGCTTGGTCTGCCGATCCGGATGTCCATTCAGTTGTGCTTCAAGGGCTGGTTTTTCAGCAATAAACAGAGCTCAGTTCGTGTTGACATCGTCTGATAAACTGGTTTGAATTGACATCTGGTTTCCAGTTCATCCATCTCGGTTTGGGTCGAAATTGTTCGACAGACTGGTTTTAATTGTGAGCCGGTTCCCTGTACATCCGTCTCTGTTTGTGCTGAAGCAGACTGGTAGACTGGTTTCTGCTTTGAGTCGTCTTGTCAATCTGTCTGAACCTGAACAGAAACCATTGACTTCTTGCGCTGTCTTCTCTCTGTGAGTACTTTCCTTATGAGATCGTTCTGCTGTTTAACTTTATCAAATAATTTATGACTCAGATTGACCACCTCATCAACCCGTTTCATTAAATATTTTTGTTCTCTGATATATTCCAATTCACGCTCCTTAAATTTGGCTTCACACGAACATTTTGCTTGACTTGTCTTTTCAGATTACCTTGTTGTTTGAGAAGGACCTGGCTGCAGAATTTATAAGAAATGTATTTACAAATTAAAAAATAAATCGCGTCTCAGCGCGTTCTCAAAGGGACGTGAGCCCTAGCTACCTGTATGTGAGGGGAGAGCGGCTGGCAGGAGGGAGGGGCGCCTAATCAGTGCTGTTCCTCCGTTATTGATCATTTCATAAGTACATAGCATACTGGCTAGGAAAAAAAATCCCCACATCATTTTTGCGCCCCCTCTAGTGCAGCGACCCTATGCGTTGCATCCACTGCATACCCACTTTTTGCGCCACTGCCTGGTGCGGTATATATGTGAGCGCTAAGTGGACCGGAGACCGCTCCAAAACCAGGAAGTGGACCATAGCGCAGTGCATTCTGGATAAACACAACCAAAACAAACACGCTAGTCTAGTGTAAGAAATGGATTGTGGTCTTTTGCCAATGACAAAAGTGAAAAACTACAACTGCTAAAATCTGACACCACTCCATTTTTGCTTACATTTTGTGATTAAGGAAGTTAATCACAAAATGATTAACTTCTTGATTGTCTTCTTCAGAGGTTTTTGTGTCGTTTTCCCTTCAGTGGTTCTTGGTGTAGCGCCCCCACAGGCAAGGAGGGGAACAGGTTTTTCAAAGGGTTTGGTTGGTTTGACTCTGCATTATGAAAGCCTACCACACCATCTGAAAATATAACAAATGTTGTAACTTTGGTCCCAAATCGAACCGAGTCTGCCGGACTCTCAGGTGTGAAAACAAGCCTACCTGCGGTTCTATCTTCCAAACGCTTTTAGGTCTCCTTCCGTAAACTTCTCCAGTGAACTTGAAAGCGGAAAACACCGGAATCCGGTTGCGAACATCGTAAAGTGTCACAAATCTCCTTTGGTTCCCATAGGTCTGGCAAATGAACTTGTACCGGTCCTGATCGAGGATCCTACCGGCCTCCAGGATGCCTGGAACGTGCGGTGGTGTTTGGTCAAGAAGGAAGCGGTCGCAGTCCGACACTGACTTCATCACTTCTGCAAACGTTTGTACGGACAGGAGGAAGAGAAGAGCTGTAGTTGGCAGGAAACACCAAACCTGCTGAGACGTCATGTCCTTCAATCAGAGACAAAAGTGGGTCGATCTAGATCTGCTCTGCAACAGTCAAACATCAAAAACAGTTAGCAATGCGGATACATTTTTCTGAGGATTTACAATCTGCTGGGTTTTAGTAGAGAAAACTTTTTAAACTAATTTGAATAATAAACTGAGCTCAATTCACTGTTGACAACCAGGATAAATTGGAATGAATTTCCTCGTTGGTGAAATGTGAGACAAACAAGCCTTGCCTTCCTGAAGGTTATTGCTGATAATGCATCAAGTCACGAATCTTGAACTGAAGAACTGGAGAGCCAACCCCGTCTACACAGAACTTACCAAGTATTTTCAGTCAGGTTTTTGGTGATATTTTAGTTTTGTCTTATATCAAGTGTATTAACTTACACGCAACTTCGCAGCAGAGAGATTATCAGTCGATAATTAGTTTCCTATATAATTTGAAACCCAAATATTTAGTTTGCAAACTAAATATTTTGTCAGAAATCCAAACTAAATATTTAATTCACAGGGTAAGTCTTTCGTTTGTAAACTAAATATTTAACTGAGATACAAATTTAGTTGAAAGCTAGATACTTAGCTTCCTAACTAAATATTTAATTTAGTTTGGAAATTAAATGTTCAATTTTAGTAGCATAAATGTAGGAATAATATGGTGAAAATATGACTTTGAAAATGCCTTTTTTTTCTCTCACAGGCTAAATAAACCAATTTGTTGGTGTTTTTTTTTATTCTATAACTTTATAAATGGCAGAACACACCCACTCTGCAACTACAACTTCCATCCCGCTAAATGTGACCAAATAGGAAGAAATAATCATATTTAATTTGTCTTTTGTAAGTACCACTGAGTTTACAAATAATCCCTCTTGTTGAAGTCAATATTTTCTTAATATTGTTGAAAAAGCACCAATTCCACTGGCAGATTTTCCCCTATAATACATTTTTCACATGTTACAGGTGAAATAATCTGCCAGCGGAAGTTAAAAAAAAAAAAATCTATATTAAAGAATTGACTTAAGTTCAAGACCTGTAAGCTACATTTCAAATAAGATAAAACTGATATTACTACTAGCAGCTAGACAAAAAATACTTGAATTTTATGTTTTTGCAGTTACCCACAAGGAATATAGAAATTTAAAATTTTGTCAGTATGTTGGAATAACAAAGCCATTGAAACTACAAACTGAAAATCTGGAATTGAAATATTGAACTTGACCCACATATAAAGTTGTAAATAAGTAAATTCGTATTGTCTCATCATATTCACATTTTAAGTTAAAAACATTAACTCACCGCTTCTTACGAGAATGTGCCACGGTGACTTTGCTCCCTTTAATGAAGAAATACATTTCATTTCCTCAAACATGACAGGAAGTCGTGGCTCATTCGCATGACAGAATGTGAGGTCTGATGTTTGAGATAACCGTTTCAAGGAAATTAACATTTTCTCTGAAACCTGCTGCATGTCTCGTGTTTTAATTCCCCCTGACCTTGTGCTGAAAAGTTGATGGTTCACATGTCAATGTCACAAATGACACGTGGAGGAGAAAATATAAAGCTTGTGTTTATATGCAGTCTCTGGGGTACGGATGTGTTCATCGCTGAGGTCGACCTGGCATCGTTACCATGGCAACGAGGATAAACAAACGCACTGAAATGCTTTGGGAGTCTGTTAAAAAAAATTTATTTATTTCAGTTAAGTACATTCATAAAGTTGAAACTCATACCATAATGTATATGTTCATTTTGAGGTTTTATGGCCCAAGGATAATACACATCACACATTCAGTGCAAGTAGACCAGTAAGAAACTGTACTGGGAGTTGGGGCTCCTTTTGCATGAATTACTGCATCACCAGCAGATGACATGGAGCCCCGAAGCATCACTGACTGTAGAAACGGCTCTTCATGACAACATGTTGTTGTTATAAAGCATAACTGTTATACTGTTATAAACATGTTATAAACAATATGTTGAAACAATCTGATTAGCAACAACATGTCACGTTAACAAAAGTCTGAAAAGTTAAACTTTGTTTTAGCATATTGTTACAAAGCATTGATATTCTGCTGCAGCAACAATCTATTGTTATAAACAATATTATAACAATATGTTGTTACAAAGCAACATTGTTATAAACAATAATGTTGCTTTATAACAATGTTAAATATATTACAAAGCAACATTGTAACAAAGCAACATACTGTTATTGTAAGACATCAATGTTAACAGCAATATTGTTGCAGTATAATCTGTTACAATGTTGAAACTATGTTAAAAATATTATAAAACAATGTAAAGCAACATATTGATGCTTTATAACTCACCATTAAGATTGTTTATAACACTGTGTTATAAAGAGTGTTATAAACATGTTTTACACACCACAATAAGATGAAACAATGTGTGATAAGTCTAAAAAGCTTAAACTTTTTTCCCCCCAAAGAAATGTCCAAAACTGGATAGTTTAAACCACTGGCAGGCCACAAAATTTATTTTATTAAAAATGCAAAAATTAGTTATATATATATTTTTAGGTTTAATTTAAGTGATGGTTTCACATGAAACTCAGTCTGTGCTGCAGTTAAACCACACCTCGACTTGTGAGTTTCTTTACTTTCAGTAAGAACTCCAACAAGTAGAAGAAATAAAGCTTAGTAAAAAAATATTTATTTCCCCCCAACATGTTGAAACGCCTGGCTAAGCCTCCACAGTCAGAGAGCGTCGCTCAGTTCCCGGTAGCCGTCCTGAACCGGGTTCAGCAGAGACGGAGCAGACGTGGCCGGTTCCTCTGGACGCCTCGACGCTTCATCGCGTTAAGCAGCGTTACTGTGCAGAATGCTGTCCTCCCATTTGTGGCTTTAAAATATAAATATGTATATACCACAGAGCCTTTAGAAAGGTTACGACAGCAGGGTGTGTCTTCAGCGAGGATGAGGAGGAGCCTGGATGGTCAGCATGAAGAAATACCGTCGTCCTCCAAAACGTCTGAGAGCATCAGGTAAAGCTGAGAGAAAGACGGACGCTCCTCCGGTCTCTGCAGAGAGAAAAATAAAACTTCAGGCACTTCCTCTAGAAAAGCAGAGCAGAATCTGGAACTCTTAAAGGGCCGGTATGCGTTTTCTAACCACATTGAGCCATTTTATACAACAATAAGGTAACTGTGTTGCACCAAAATGGAACAAGGCACCAAACTAGTATTTTTATCTAGTTTTTAGTGCAAATATCTCAGAACACTTGAAATGAGACACATTTTAACTTGCAGGTAATTTTTCAGCAAAAAAAGGAGCTTATTTTAGTGTGAAATATTCACTATCCAGTTAACATTGGTAGAAGTTTTAACTTCCACCAACGTTAAAACTAATGATGTAGTTTTACAACTAATGATGTAAAACTACATCATTAGTTTTACCAAATAGAAAACAGGAATGTTGTAAAGGAAATAAATAAATCTGTTTTGCCTAAAAAATATTCCTTTTATCTACAACAATAAAATAAGTCTCTTGTTACCGTTTCAAAGTTAAGCATTGAAATAACAGAACAGACCACCAGATGGCACTATATTCAATAATGAATAACGATTGCTCTGGAAATAAGACCTTTCTTCATCAAAAATACAAATATATTAGTGCTAATTTCCATCTTCACTCCATAAAAACAGAAAAATCATGCAATTAGTACCACTTACAGATAGCAGTGTTATACATATTGTAAAAAGTATATTCAATAAAAAGGCAGTTAAAACATAAAAACTCATCTCACTTCTGTCGTTATGTAATCAGGTAGAATCTTCTCATTGACAATAGTCAGAATTTCTTTTTAGATTATTTTTTTAAACTAAAAATATATCAGATTATTTACTTGAATGCATATATTTTTTGTTAACTCCATGTTAAAACTTTCTCCAAAGGAGTGGGCCAAGTGAAAAATCCCTCCACCAGCATGTAATTTGTGCCGTTTGCTCTGTGAATCAGACGCCAAATTGGAACAGGACATAAAATCAGTAAAGCAGTAAAATGTTACAGAAAGAGGCTGAAAAGGCAGATATCCACAGTTTTCCTTCCACTTACGTTGTCCCAACAGAGCTGCATGATGTCGTACAAGGCGGGCGGGGCCATTTTGGGCCGGAACAGCCGATGGCCGTTGGTTACCATGGCAACCACTTCGTGATTGAGACTTTGGTCGAACGGCATTTGGCCCTCTGTGAACACCTCCCACATCAGCACGCCTGGACACACACAAACACGAGCGTGTTAATGTCTTCAAATGCTCTTGAATGTTCTTAAATGTTCCTGTTTTAGCTCATCAAACAAGTTTTAACATTAAAAAAAACAAAATTTGTTGTCAAATAATTATTTGGTTTATTAAACTATCAGAACCCAACCAACCCAAAGCTTTTGTTGTATTTTTCCAGGTTTTGTTTGTCTGATGATAAAATAATCTGAAAAACGGTGGTGGGAACACCATCGCTAATCTTCCATTAACAGAGCTAAATTTTCATTTAGCGCTTTTGCTAACTTTGAAAACACTTAGCACACTTAGCTTCTCCTGGACGAATTTATTTAGATAATTCTAACACTAATTCACTTTTCTGTTTTGTAAACTTTCACTTGGATAAAGTTCAACATCTGTGTTGACGTTTTTGTTATTAACTGTTAAGAATTCTTCATTTAGTTATAAGTTTATATTCATGCTCTTATTTTGAAATGGGAGACGTAGCAGATTCGTTTCCTCTCATATTCTCTTTTTCCCCTCCAGTAAATGTTTAAAACTACAAACATACAGGAAATAAAACACAGACAGCAGAGAAAAATATATAAATATAAATAAAATAAGGGTAAAAGAGAACATGTAAATTATAATGTCAAATTTAAAGTGGTGATTGAGGGTGTATATATATTTTAAACTTTAGTTAGCACTTTAGAATTAGCTTCCGCTAGCTTTACCATTAGACTCCTCTAGTCTAGCACTAGTTTCTGCTAGCTTTAGCATTAGCTTCCTCTAAATACCATCTTGGTTTGTTGTTTTAGAGTTAGCAGAAGTAATGTTGACTCATTTAAGGGTGAGTTTCTCAGCTCTGTATGGGTGTTGATGTGTAAATGTGTTGCTATGTGGTTCAATCGCCCTCACCGTACGACCAGACGTCCGACTTGCTGCTGAACTTGCAGTAGTTAAAGACTTCAGGTGGAGACCACTTCACAGGAAACTTGGCGCCTTTGGTGCTGGTGTACTGGTTGTCCAAGACGTATCTGCAAAAGGAGCGTTTAAAGACCGCAGATTTGTTTGAGTGATATGAAAATAATCAGAATATGGAGTCATACCTGGCCATGCCGAAGTCAGAAACCTTCACCACCATGGCGTCGTTCATCAGGCAGTTCCTGGCCGCCTTCAGAAGATAAACAGCCCATAAATGAAACAGCAGCAGTGGGTTAGCCCCAATCAGAACCAGTGAAGAGCCGTACCAGGTCTCGGTGGATGAAGTTGTTTGCCTCTAGGTACTCCATGCCTTCGCAGACGTCCAGGCACATTTCGAGCAGCGACCCGGGGCTGAAGCTGCCGCGCCGCTGCCTCAGGTAGTTCACCAGGCAGCCCTGCTGCATGAACTCTGTGACGATGTAGATGGGCCTCTGCTGGCTGCAGACGCCATACAGCTGCACCAGCTTAGGGTGGGACAGCTTCCTGGAGAGACGGCAGGAGAATGACCGGACCGTCAAAAGAAAATCCAGGTTTTTGGGTTCATTCACACCAGTCCTGGTCAGTCCGCTCTAACTGAACTCCAGTTTGTTTGCCAAGACTGTTCGGTTCAATTGTCTGTGGTCTCTGATACGAACTCTGGTCCACTCAAAATCACTGTCTCGGTGTAGCTGAAGTGAATTCTGATTCATTTCAAATCCATATGTGAACATTAAGCAAACCAGAGCCCGCTCCACAAGCAGGAAGTGGGCTACAGCACAGGGCATTCTGGGTAAATACAACCAAAACAAACACACTAGTCTAGTACTGGTGGGAGAGATCATTTGTCCATCTTTTACCAAAGATGGACAAATAATACAACTGCTAAAATCTGAGGCTACTCCATCTTTGTTTTGAAAGTTACGCTGAGTGGCTGCATTTCCATTACAAATGTGCGTAAAATTTGTAGATGTCCCACTAACGTCGAACAAACACTATTTCGGAATTGCTGTGTTTCTGTTAAATAAGAAACAGAATTAAAATCACATGTGTGTTTAAATCACATGATGTCATTAAAAATATGGCATGATCCTCCAACTACTTCCTGTTGTCGTCTTCTTCATGGTTTCTGCCAGTAGTAACATCCGGTTGTTGATCATGTGACTGGTATGATGCGAAAAAGTCATTTCCATTGAAGGACAGCAAAATAAGCCAATTTTGATTAAAAAAAACCCACTTCATCATAGCGTAAAAACATTTTAGAAAAAGAAATTACTTTTCCATTGAGCCAAATTTATTTTCCCACCCACTTTGGAAAACACTGGAAATAAGGGTCTCCAACCCAACTCAAATCTTCTTTCTTTGAACAAATCTGATTATTACAAATGTTTTTAGTTGCAGTACCTGTCATTAATCACTAGATGGCGACAATTTAAGAGTACACCACTGAAGTAATTCTAATTTTGCTCGTTTTCTCGTCCTTACATCATGAGTTTGGCCTCTTCGATGAAGTCCTCCTCGTACATGGCGCCCTCCTTGATGGCCTTGATGGCCACCTTGTGCTGGGACCTCCACATGCCGAGCCTCACCTGGCCGTACTGACCGCTGCCCAGCTCCTTCATGAAGGTCAACTCGCTCGGGTTGATCTCCCACATCTCTGCAGATACAACAGATCCAGGGTTAGACGAAGAGCAGGAAAATACTGTAAAATACGTCAACTAAAGTCTGAAGTAAAGGCCTTCAGCGCTTTAGAAAGATTAACAATAATGGCTGCTACTCACCGTAGCTGAAACCCGCAGTCGACGGACCTGACTTGTCCTGCTTTCCTACAGGATATCTGAGCCTGGCAGCAAGACCTGAACAACAAATAATTCACACATAAATTATCTGCTATTCAAATACTTAAAGGGCAGTAATGAGTATTTTCCAGCCACATAGTGACATTTTATAGTACAGTCAACTATGTTGCCTTTAGTTGTTATAAAAATGCTACATATATCAAATATAACAAAATAAATTTGACTGCAATTCAACATCTTTAAATGGGGCCTGTCTCTTTAAGAAGATCCTGCTCTGTCTAAAACTTCGCCTCCAGGAAGTCATCCCAGCATGGCTCCACCGTAACGTTTTTACCAGCGTTTCACTGAGAAGCAGCTCCTATAATGAGCTCAGCAGATGCTCATTTCCACCACGTGTTTGCCAATTGCTGCTGGCTAGTCTGAAGGAGCCAAGTTGACTCTAGGACGCTTTGAAATTGCAGCTGGGAGGAGGAGCTTCGGCCTTAAAGGCGGGGCTACGTCCACCCAGGCGTTTTGCACAGTTGGATTATTGCCATGGAGATTAAAGGATTTCTCAAGCAGTCATGAAATAATCAATGTTGTAATATGATGTAAAGCTGAAAAAGTTAATTTTACATGACACTGCCCCTTTAAGAATTAAATCCTCTCTGTATCTCACACCAAATTGTATTGAAACTTTGAGTTTAATTAAACAGCTACTCAAAGAAAGAAAATAGAATATAAAGTTTAGATGTAATGTTGGTGCTAAGTATTGGTTAGCATAGCATGAATTTACATAGAGATAACATTGGTTAGCGTCGGCTAAGCTCTGTTCTGCTGGGTTTTTTGTTACCGGCTCCGTTGTGGCTGTGGTACTCGATGAGTTCAGGGATGGAGCTGAACAGGTGTTTCTCAGCCAGGTAAAACTTTCTGGGTGTGCATCGCGTCTCTTTAATGTGATAATGTTTAATCATTGGACCTCCTTCCCTACAAAACACAACAAAACAGCAGATCAGAGGGAGAAATAGAAACAAATCCATGTTAAACTGAAGCCGAAACATTTGGTCTGTAAGCAAAACACAACGTGGGGAGGAAAACTATCACTGCATATCTTTTGCTATGTGTTACAACGGCCTAGTCCAAACCTACAGCTGGGAGCCTGAGGTAGATATTGGGGAGCTAAACTTCGGCTATGATGTAAAGAAAAATGGTTGAAATCTTAAACCAGTCAAGACAAAACGCCAATATTAATACTCAACACAACTGAGGTTTGGTTTAGTTAAAATGTTTAATTTTAATTTAAAAAATTGGCTAAATCCAGTCAAATCAGGGGTTTAAAAATATCTGAAAAGCTAAATTTTAATTATATTAACCAACAAAGATTTTGTCAAGAATCTAAAACAGACAAAACCAGCAGAAGCCAGTTCTTTAAAAAGTGAAATTAAGGCTAACATGGATTATTACCCAGATCCAGATTTGGTGTAAAGAGAGACGGTGTAAGTAGACGGATGGCTGGAGTCTCTCACTATGAAGGCTCCTTCTTTATCCTGCAGGGGGCGACAAACACAAACAAACCAAAAATATCGGTCATTTTTCTTTAGCAGACAAACTGCTTGATATTTAACTGATGAGATTTAAATAAAAGCTTCTGCGTCTGAATCAGTCATGTTATGAAGGTTTACATTTGATAAAATATTAAAAGTAAAGAAGCAGAAAATAAATAATAATAAACACTGACCTCCTTCCTCAGCAGCTCCTCGGCCATGTTCCTGTTTACGCCCTTACTGTACCATCTGAAACAAACATTATAAGACTTTTATCACTTCTAACCCTTAATCTGAGAGATTACCTTATTTGTAATAAATGTCAACCTAAATGTGACTTTTATTTTTTTTTAAATGCATGACAAATTCAAAAAGTTCTTGTAGCCTTTACAGTAGCACATTAAAAGCACAATAGTAATTTAGCTGCACTGTGACTTAAAAAAACATCAAACTGTGCAGCAAAAAACATATTATTTGTAAATAATTCAAATGTTTGCAAATTCTTACAGCAAATCTAACTTGGACATCTGAAATATGTAGCAGAAATGCTACCTGGCGCCCTATTGGCTGGAGTTAGCAAACCAGCCAATCAAAGAGCTGCATTTATTTTTCCTTGGCGCTGACTGGCTGAATCCTCGAAGAGCGGAAATAAAATAAACAGTAAACGTTAGCTTCTGCGTTACCTCTAGCGGTTTCTACAGCCTGTATTAAAGCATATTAAGGTATATTTGGTGTTTTTAATATTAAAATAAGCGGTTATAAGCGTTTTTAGAGGATAATTAAAGTATTTGCAGGCAACTGTGGTTCCTACTTCTGTCTATAAAGGAGGAAAACGTTTTAGCATCCAGATTTAGCAACAAGAAGGAGGCATGAGAGAGTTGGCTTATCCTGGGCTAGCTCTGTATCTTCTGCTTTAGATTTAAACGACTGGACAAACTCAACACTTTACCTCTCTTTCTTCTTCTACTACTCTCCAATGTTGAATTATTTGCAAACAAAGTTAGTGCTAACCTTGTTTTTGTCAGTTAATTTTCTCCTCATGCTTTCATTGTGAAGGGACAGATTTAAACCTTTACATATTGGGAGAAAGGTTGCTTGTAGAAACAAAACATTGTTTTTAATCGCATCTCCTGGTTTTATCCTGATCAGCTAATGAAATAAATTCTCACTGAAATTTTAAAGGAAAACGTTTAGGATGAGAGGGAAAATGCCCTCTCACAATGTTAAATAATAATTTTTAACAAAAACCACATGTGCAAAACCTGCAGGCACTCCTGCTGTTACTTCTACATCAGCTGGAAATAAAAATAAGTTTCAGTTTAAGCAGAAACAGTCATTAAAGTGAACATTTACATTCATTACATAAAGAAAATCTTCATACTCGATCTTTCTTTCACTAAATTTATGATCGGTGCGAGTTAGTAAAGTTAATGACTGATGAAAGCTGCAGACGTTTAGATTAAATCAGTAGCAGGTTTCAACTTTGAACCAGGAAATATTTAAGCCACTTACGCGAACTGGACCAGGTTCCCAGATGTTTTCTCCGTCACGTAGTTACTCGGGATGTAGCCTTCCTCCCTGAGAAACAAACCCAAAAATCTACTTTAAAAAGTACAAACAGTGGAAAAAAATCTAGTTTATTCTGCACAAAGTGTAATTCCTTACATATTTAACTGAAAAACTGATTAATTTAACCTCTTTCCCTACTGAGGCGTCCAGCTCTTTATATTGAGATTTTACACTGCAAAAACATAAAACCTTGCCAAATAGTTTTGGTCTGATTTCTAGTGCAAATATGAAATGAGACAAAACTTATAAGTAACTTTTCTGTAAGATAAGGAGCTGCTTTCTATAGCTTGCTGATGAGTTTCTTTTAAATTAGTTTTGTCTTATTTCAAGTGTACTAAGATATTTGCACTGTAAACGAGAGAACTACTAGGTGAGTTTGTGTTTTTGCAGTGCACACGCCTGAAAAAACACCTGGTTCTCACTTCTTGTGAAAACCAGGTAGATTACATCATCTGCATCCTTAACAACAAAGTTCTAGTTTTACATTAACTAGCTTGAGCTGCAGGGTCGGCAGTAGAGCATGTATCCATTTGTGAAAAGCACTTAGCTATGAAAGGTGCTAAACAGAGTTTACTTTACCATCCCTACTGCAGCACAAATTATGAGCAAATTTACCCACAGATAAGTGAGATGTTAAATTTGTCGAGGGATAAAGTGACAGGAACTACATTTGTGACATGAATAGAACGACTTCACTGAGATACTTTTATCATGCTTGGTGTGCATGGCCTAAATCACACAAAGATTTACAATAAAAATATTTAGATTTTTTAAGTGGAAAAATATGACCCCTGATTGCTTTAACTTGATGATTTTGGCTCACAATGTAAAAATGGTGGACATTGAAAAGGTTCAGCCAAAATGGCGGACAGCTAAAGTGTTTTGCGTGACCTCTGCTCCGGTGTGCGACCTCTCACCCGTACTCGTTGCGCGCCCTGAACCAGTTGACGTCACATTTCTCCAGGATGACGTACTCTCCGCCGCGGACCAGCTTCAGGTCGTGCGGCTCCATCCCTGGGAAGTCGTAGAGAGCCACCACCACCTCCTCGTCATCCTCGTCTTCGTCCTGCGGGACGGGAGGAGGACGGGGCCGGCGCTGCGGACAGCAGGACGGAGTGTTTGCGTCAGCGTCTCTGCTGCTCCTGATTCATCGGCTGCTGCTCGATTTGTTTACTCACCGTGTTTTCCTGTCCAGGAATCGGAGGCAGAGGTTTTCTGGAAACTAGAAGAAGAGGAACAGAAACCGTCAGTGAAGCAGAAAGTTTCAATGTTTCTGTTTCGTCTTTACTGGCTGGATCACTGTGACCTTTGACCTCAAGCTGAATGGTTCTCAAGAAGCTTTAAATGTTACACTTATATATAGATAACATTTTTCCTTCCACTCAACTTTTTATGAATATGCATAGAAGCGCGCCATATCTGACTAAATTAGTTGACTGACTGATGACGCTGCGTCACACTGAACAGGAAGTGACATCATGAGGTGGGTCTTACTGTCTCCTAACAGGTTGTACTCCTCGCAGCCCGGCGCCTGTTTGTCAGCCTGCCGACAGCAGAGCCAGACGCCCTCCAGCCAGAACTGGGGGTGAAACTTCAGCAGCACGCCTGCGTTGTGTTGGATCTCTGGAAGCAGCAAAAGAACAAAAGATTAAGTGAAGGAAAAACTAAGAATAACATTGGATTTTTCTGCTGAATTAATAACTTTTTGCCTTTATAAATCACTTTTTCTCATTGTGTGAACAAATTACGTAGATATAAATTTAGTTTCATGCTTAGGGTTTGATGTCGAAACAGATAAATTGACCGACTGCAGCGGATCTGTGTTTGAAAATCAAACCAGATCAATCTGCAGACAGAGGGTCCACTTCCTGCCGAGATAAAAAGAAAGAAAACGCGACAGCGCAGTGGAAACAGAGGGGGCTGCAGAGAAACCAGCCTCAGCGTGCGGTTCGAAGTGTGAAAACGTTTCAGGGCATCTGCTCTCAACGCCATTATCATCAGAATGTGATCAAACAAAAACATTTTGGAGGTAAACAGAACCTCATCCGGTCTAGTAGCTGCAGAACAACGGCGTCCATTACTGCCCAACATCAGGGGAGATTAAAGGTGACCCATTATGCTTCCTAACAAAGCAAAAGTACTTGGTAAGATTTTGTACTTTTGCAGCAGATGCTGTACATACAACTTAGAATAGCTCTACGGCCTAAACAAAACATGAAAATAATTTTTTCTGTAACAAATCATTCAGACCAAGCAGCTTTAACGTGTCTTTTCACTTTAAATCCAAGTAAGCTGCTGCTGGCCACGCCCCCCAAACTCCAAATTTACACTTTTACATTAAAAATGGCTGCAAACAGATGAACCGGTACAGTTTCTGGACGATAAGTCAACAACAAAACACTTTGTCTTTTCCACCAGCCATTATACAGCTGACCAAGTGTGCTGGAGTTCCGCGTCGGTTGCTAGGTTACGGGTGGAATTCTGCTGGGATTGCTAGGTAACGGGTGGAATTCTCCTGGGATTGCTAGGTAACTGGTGGTATTCTGCTGGGGTTGCTAGGTAACGGGTGGAATTCTGCTGGGGTTGCTAGGTGACAAAATGGTTAATCTTCCAAACACCAAAAAAATAAAAAAGTAGAATAGAACAGAATATACTTTATTGATCCCGAAGGGGAAATTGATTATTAGTAAACAAGCTAGACCTTCCAAGATGACCGATAAAAGATGTAAAATATATATATTTTAAATATATGCATACATAAATGTGATGTAGGTATTTCAAATATGACTGAATATAAATAAATAAATAAAGTAACATTAACTAAAAAAACAACAAAAAACAGCTAAGTGATTTTTTTAAGCGCCTGTGTTTTTAGAAGCAGATGAGACCAAAATAAAAGTACAAAAAGGGACCAAAAATATTAATTTTGCATAATAATCCCCCTTTAAACTTTTTTTTCTGATTTCCAACAGCAGCCTGGCAGATGACTTAATTGACCAAATATCTTAGATAAAATCTACAGGAAAAAAAATCCATGAAAATAAAATTTTTTCACCAATGATTTGGAGTCAAGTTCTGAAGAAAAGTCCAACGTTACAAAACTGCTGATGAGAGCCGATGGGAAACAAACTGATGGATGAAAGAGTGAATTTTCTTTTTCCAAACTTATCCAGACCTGGAAAACACTTGAATCAACTTCCAGGCTTTCCCAGGGAACCTTTACCCCCTGGCATCGTGCCTCTCTGTTTTAAACCACTGGAGGCAGCCATCTTGGTTTTTCCCATGACTCATCTGGTAAACTTTCAGTTTGACTGGTTCTTGTTTTTATTGACCCACCATGTTTGAGCATCAGGACCCACAGAGATCTGCTCTTCTGACTGGGAGCGAAAACATACAGCGTGTTGGTATCGTACACAACCTGGACACAAACACAGAAACATTCAGGAAAATTTGGTAAGATGTGGTGAATCTAAAGAAGTTTTGGTCCAAACCGTCAAGTTTTGAACAAAAAAGGACTAGAAATGTTCTTGTTCCTCCTCAGCAATAAACTCAACATGCAATACTTTAAACAAAGTAGTGAGACTTGATGGTGGAAAAAGATGTGTAAATTATTATATTATTTTTAAAAGGAATACTTCTAAAACCAGTTTAAACTTTAAAAGTCACTCTTTCTTTTATGGAATCGAGGAACTGGGGAAGGAATGCAGATTAAAGTGACAACAAGATAAAAATCCTGGAGAAAGCGACTCAGCAACAAACTGGGAAAATAAAAGTTAAAATGTAAAATAATAAATCCAGTTAACAGAGTTCGGCATGTTTACGGTCAGTTTGTCTGACCAGGAAGCTGTGAAGGACGGAAAAAGGACGTTTGTAGGTAAGAAATGTGTGGGAGTGACTGCAGTTCCTCTCTTCAATGAGCCGAAACGCTGATCTGCAGGTTAAAGCAGCTGCGGCTCGGCTCTGCCAGCAGCCGGTTTTCTCTGATTGTTATCTTGGCGCAGACGCATGACGCCTTTTCATCTCCAAACGTGATGAGAACATCAGTTTTCATCGTGCTTTAGCAGAATGCTGCGTGTTTTTGATTTACCTGGAACGGGTATTTGTTCTGGCAGGGGATAATCCCACCTCCATTCTTCACGATTTCCACACATTTGATGCGACTCAGCTCCACCGAGCCCCTCTTGAACTTCTTCTGTTGGTGGAAAAAATGCGTCAGAAATGCTTTTTCTGTTTATTCACACTAACATGTTACTGTCAGTCGACAGACAATTTGGTTTCTGAGCTAGAGTTTATCAGATGAGTAATAAGCAAACGCTTGTTTCATTTCTTTTTTTTTTTTTAACTTGATGATGATGATACCTAAAAAAAAAGAAAACTAAAACTGTCATTTCCTCTAGAACAGTTTTTGATTTGGTTATCTGCCTCACTGTAGAGACATGTGGGCGTAAAACTGAATTTCTCTCAAACCAAACTGCATGCGAACTGCAACTGTACAGTAAAATACAAATGTTTAGATGAAAATGGAATCCTTTTAAATCTACATGAATAATTTCTGCATAGTTTTATGTCAGATTTAGGCTTAAAATAATATTATAGTTGAAGCTGAACCTTCAGAAACACATAAAGACAACGATAAAATCAGTCTTCTGTTGCCTTCCAGACCTCTCAGGTTCTGGTTCTGGCTCTGCATCCCCAGAACCAGAACCAAACACAGAGAAGCAGCATTCAACTTCTATGCACCACAAATCTGGAACAAACTTCCAGAAAACTGCAAAACAGCTGAAACCCTGAATGCCTTTAAATCTCAACTAAAAACCCAGCAATAAATGAAACACTAACCAACATTTTGAAGTGTATTTGCTTGATGACAAACACTATAGATACACTGAAAAAAACACAAAATTGTACCAAGTAAATGTATCTTGTGTCTACTTCAAATATCTTCCTACACTTAAAAGAAGACAAAACTAACTTAAAAGTAACTTTTCAGAAAGAAATAGTACTTTCCATCAATATCAAGGAATTGTTTTACTTCAAAAGCTCCTATTTCTTTCTGAAAAATTACTTTTAAGTTAGTTTTGTATTCTTTTAAGTGTAGGAAGATATTTGCACTAGAAACTAGACCATAATACTTGGTAAGACTGTGTGTTTTTGCAGTGTACAGGCTACATGTGGGCCTGTCATGATAAATTTTCCTGGACAATAAATTGATCCAAACTTCCTACTACAAACTTAAACTTGTCATGTGATTAATTTATTTTGTACTGTGACAGGCCAGCTATATGTTCACCAGATTTCTATTCAAACTCAAATCCTGTGTTTGTGTGTAAAGCTGAGCTGCCACCATGTTGTTGTTTTTAAGTAAAGCAGCAAGGAACAGAGACCTCTGGTTTCCCTTCGTAGTACGTCAGCCTGGTCTTGGTGAGGACAAACACTCGTTCCTTGTAGTTCAGAGGCGACGTCCTTTTCTTCTGCTGCGAACGCTTGATCAGCGTCTCCTGCAGTAGCTGAACGGCACTCATTCTGGCTCCACCTGCAGCATCCGTCCGTCAGTCCGTGGCGCTACGCTGCGAAGGGACGGAGCTGGGCTGAGAGGAAATACGACAGCAGTGACTTTAAACGTCAAAAATGGCCTAAAGACGCATCGTTTCTGGAAAAATATGAATCTTTGACATTCCAACCTCGACTTATAAAGTATTTCATTAGCATTTTATGTGACATAAATTAGAAACGATATGTGTTTTCTGGGCACAGTGACATTTTGTAACATAATTAACTATGTCACCTTCAGTTCTCATTAAAATGCTGTGTATGTCAAATATGATGCCTTGAAATTGTGCTTCTGTCTCTTTAAAGGGACAGTATCATGTAATGATGTTATTCTCGCATCATAAACAAACTGGAGTGATGACTTGATTCCCTCATGCATGTTTGAGAAATCCTTTAATCTCCATGGCAACCATTCAGCTGTGCAAAACGCCTGGGTGGACCTAGCCCCGCCTTCAAGGTGAAGCTCCTCCCCCACACCGGTTCCTTCAGACTAGCAAGTAGTAACTAGCAAACATCTGCTAAGCTCAATAAAGGAGCTACTTCTCAGTGGTAAAAATGTTGTTAAAGGGTTAATAGAGAAGCAATGTGACAACTTCCTGGGGGTGGAGCTTAATGAAGAGCAGTAGCTTCTTAAAGAGAGAGGCCCAATTTCAAAGACATTAAATTACGAATTTGAGTTTCTTATAAGTCATATTTGATATAGTTAGTATTTTTATTACAACTGAAGGTAACAGTTATTTGATTGTGCTATAAAATGGCTGGAAAATACAAAATACTGTCCCTTTAAGAAGAACCTGCTCTTTCCAACATCCTGCTTTAGTGACGTTATCACAGTCTTAGCAGCGTTTCAGTTTGTTTTGGTCAAGTTTTACACAGCTGACTGGTTGCCATGGAAATGAAAGGGTTTCTCAAACATTTTGAAGCAATCAAAGCAACACCCCAGGTATGTTTATGATATGAGAATAACATTATTACATAAAGTCAATTTTACAGAATCTCAGAAATAAATATAAACATGCTGTTTTTAAAAACTGGGAAGCAGCAAATATGAAGATGACGACGTTCTGATCAGACGTGACCAAAGTTGAGTATTTTTGGCTTGGATGCAAAATGTTGAAATTAAGAAAATTTCTTCGTTGCTCATCATCATCTCAAAAAACCTATTGGTCCTGACAGAAAGAGCAGTTCAGCAGGAAAATGACATTAAACCTACAGTGATAGATATTAAATTACTTAAATCAAAGCATATCCATGTGTTAGAATGGCCTAGTCAAAGTCCAGCTCGAAATCCAAGTGACAATCTAAAGGAAGATCTAAAATAAAGTAACGTTTACATCGCATTTTGAAAACAAAAGTGGGGAGAAACATCTGTCTCTCAGTGAAAATGGTAAAAATATTCACTGAAAAAAAATTCTTGCAGCTTTTAAACATTTCAGCCTGGAAATTCATGTTAAACTTTCTCAGATTTATTTTTTTATGCTTTGAAAACCACGTCCACTGTCGCCACATGCTTGCTCAGGAGGAAGAATAAACCGGCAAGTTAATGACCGAGTTTCCTTAGAAAGAAAACTTGTTGGCAGTTGGAGAATAAACAGATTTTACAGGATTAATTATCTGTTATTTGTAAATAAACTGAACCCGTTTGTCAGAAACCGGCTGGGTTTACTGTGAATTGTGCTGCTAACATTCACTGAAACTTGTTCCTCCAAAATTAGTTCCACAAAACCGAGACAAATGGGTCGGTCATTTATAGAACTGGGTCAGCGTGACCAGAAAAACCTTTGAGAGGAAATCGTTCTGCACAGACAGAGAAGGAAGAAAACCTCCTGCAGAGAAAGAAACCGGCTCCTGAACCAGAACTCGAGAAGTTTTCCTTAAAAGTCGACCCGGTCCGTGTTCGGCATCAGCTTCTGGACCGGGTCTCACTTTTGTCTGTGTTCTGGACAAATGCAGCTAAATGGGACGTTAATCTGCTTTGATTTTTAACAATTTCCTCAAAAACGAAGTCACATTTTGGAGAACATTTATAATCCTTTCTAAAAAATGGGACACAAAAATCAAAATATTACAAAGAAAGCAGATGTTGAGTATCGGGATAAATTTTACTGGATGATAAAAAGTCCCAGAAGTTTTTGCGATAAACAATAATACTGTTATTTGAGACCTTTTTCAAGTCACATAATGGTAATAGTAATACAATAATATGACAATGTATTAGGGAAATTCTGGATAGAGAAAAGGAGTAAATTTTCTCAAAAATAATTCGTTTTGCCAAAATAATTTTAGCAAAATTATTAGGAAGTCTCTGGACTTGAAAAGTCAAAAATGTGCAAGAAAAAAAATCTGAAATTTTTGAGATTAGTTCCAGAATGTTTTCTAGAAAAAGTTTTTTATAACTTGAAGTTTTTTCTCAAAAATTTCAGATTAATGTCAAAATTTCTGAATTTTTTCCAGAAGATTTTCAACTTTTCAAACTATGAAATTTCCTGATAAATTTCTGAGATTAGTCTCACAATTTCAGAATTTTTTCTAACAAATCTTTGACATTTCAGACTCAATAATTTCCTTTATTTGCCTAGCAAATTTTTGGGATTAATCTGAAAATATTTGAGTTTTTTGACAAAAATTATTATTTATTTCTATCTACAACGGCTCTCGATAAGCAATCAGATCCTCTCAAAGATCAATAACCTTTATATTCTAACAAACGTGTAACACTGGAACTAGAAGCCATTAAAATATGCAAAACAACATCAAAAAACAAATAATGGAGACAGAAGTCTGTAAACTAATTTATTCTTCAAAAAAAGGCAAATTGAGACCAAAGCACATTAACTAACATTGTTCTAAATGCACCAGAACTGGACAATTTGCTATTTTCCAGCTTTTGTACCTTAAAATCTGGTCGGTTTTCCATCTTGAACTTCCTCCATTTTGGTTTCAAAGCTACAAAATGTCCCTGAGAAAATAAATCTCACTTATATGGTCACCGATTTCCCGTGAGTCAAGAGCTGGTGACATATTTCCTACTTAAGGATGTGAAAATATTCAATCGCATCCGGGGGGTCAAAGGTCGCAAGTGCCAACTGAGGAGGCGGCGTTGACAGATCCAACCAGAGGAAAAGTTTTCAGTTTAGAGTCACTTTTCACACGTTTACTCCAGATCCAACAGAACCAGTTTCACTCCAACAGAACCAGTTTCACTCGCAGAGTTTCCACTGGATATAATTTATGCAAACTGAAATAAGTCGACATTACTCATATATTTACTAGACGATAAATCGTCCCAGAAGTTATCGCGATAAACGATACACTGCAAAAACACAAAATCTCACCAAGTAATTTTGGGTCTAGCTTGAGTATCTGATAACACTGGAAATAAGACTAAACTTTTGGCATCTTTTGGCAAGATGTAGGAGCTGATTTTAAGTTTTAAAAAAATCCTTAATATTGATGAAAACTGTTTGTTCCATTGGAAGATAAATTCACTTACAACAAGAAAAAAATGTTTTGTTACAACTTGAATAATCTGCCAACAGAACCTGAATTTCTTTCCCAATTTTAAAGAATTATTAACTTAGAATAAGCTCTACATCTACTGAAATTTATTTGTAAGTTAGTTTAGCCTTATTTTTAGTGTAATCAGATATTCAAACTAGAAAATTCTTGGTAAGATCTTGTGTTTTTGCAGTGTACTGAGTAAAAGGGGTCCTGGTATTGGGCCTTGCGGTACTCCGTATGTAATGAGACGTTAACCGGAACAAATAAATCCCTTTTCCTCATTCTAAGAAATTATTAACTTAATTTCTTAAATCTCAGTGAGAAGTTACGGGAAAGTTAGTCACTTCACAAAAAAAAGACAAAAGGAGAAACTAGATAAATATGGGAAAGAATGGAACATGAAACATATGTAACCTAAAAATCATCTGTAAAAATCTAAATAATTAGAATAATAATGCATATTGAATGTAAAACTTTGTATTTGCACATTGTGGATTTCATTGTTTGCAGATGATATTGCGATATATTAGAGAGTGCAGAGAAGAAACTCCCAACATAACCACACATCTATAATCTGAATTATCTTGACATTTTACCCCAACAGAAGAAAGAACGAGACAAATCGACCTTTTGGCCTCCAACTCAACGCGATTCCAACGTCCATCAGCGCCGCTGATAAGAGAGAAACTCAATTATCACTTCCTACCTCTGAGAAAAATGTCATTTCTAGGTTTATCAACATGACCATCAGTTTTTTATTCAGCGGGATAAAAAAAGAAACGCATTTCCTCAACAATAAGGACAGATAAGCAGCAACCTCTGCAGCCACCAATCACATTTAAGACTTAAAATTAACCAAGCAGAAGTTGTTACTTTTACAGAATTGATGTTTACTGAGAGGAACTGAAAGAGAATGGGGTTAAAGCGACAGCTGCGTTACCATAACAACAACAAATCTGAATAAACGTGCCGCTCAGAACCGCAGCTCGGGCCGGCAGAGACCCGGTAGCAGCTCAGAACAGGCTGGAGGAAAAGGAAATGCATTTTTTAAGTCTCCAACAGGAAGAGCCAGTTTTATACTGATAATATTCAACTCCAGAAACACTTTGAAGGGTTTTTCCTTTAATTCACCAGAAATTAGTCTGGATACTCGTCTCTTTTTTAAAAAACAAACAGGAAAGCTTTGATAACTGTTTGGAGCAAACTGTGAATCTTTTTAGGTCGATGCCAAGTTCTGAAACGGAAATTACTGTTGCGTAACAAAATGTATTCATGACTAACTGGAGTTAGTTTCAAGAATTTCTCCAGAACCTATGACTGAAACCGATGCGTCAACATCCCAAATAGACTTTAACTCCCATTTCTGGAACCAATTTTACCTTTTAATGCAATTTGGCTAAAATGTGCAAAACTTCTGCAGAAAAGAGCTGAAATCCTAACATTTGCATATAATTATTATTCATAGTAAACAACGTGGCTACGCAGTTTTTAAATCAGGATTTCATTCATGAAGGGAGAAAAAACGTTGCTCTATATGAAAACCTAATTGCCCTCTGAACTGGAAAACCGGTTGTGCAACGATTGGCAGCAACGGTTGCCATAAAGTTATTTCAGGAACTCAAGAGTTCAAAGTTGTTAAAAATGTTTTGAAATTCAATTTAAAACACTTTATCTAAAAGGTCATTAAATGTTGTTATAGCTCATATAATCTGAGTTTCTTCAAACAGTTGTTGTGGACAGCTAAGAACTTACAACAAGAAAAAAAATATACTGACTGCTCCAGTAGAAGTCAATATCGCAGCGATTTTGAAGAACCCTCTGACTGAAGACAGTCTGATGACTTCCTACCAGCTCAGTGTTCAGGCAGTAGACATGATATTCCAAATAAAATAGAAAAAGTCCAGGATGACATCATCAGCTGTTAGCTAGCTCTGCTAATCCTCCTCCTTTGCTTTTGCCGTTCCTCTCTAAATGTTTCTGCTTCCCTGCATCCATGAAGCTCCTTTCATCGCCCCCAGGTCATAGTTCAGATATTATTTGAGATGCTAATGAGCTGCTCCCAGTTGTAAAAACACCACCTTGTTGCCACAGTGACGCATAACAACAGCCCAAAAGTAAAAAAAAGAAAAGTGAGAGCAAAGATCATTCGGGCTGCACAGAGTCCAGAACCGGAGGGAGAAATCGTCACGGAGATCCCAGCGACCATCCAGAGGCTTTCTGGACGTCTGAGTGTTTCTGAACTTCAGAGGCCGTCTTACCTCAACGCGCAACGTTAGTTTGGAAACATTCAGTCACTTAACTGCTGAATCCATCGTTGGAAAACTGACCTTTGCACTTAATCAGGCTTTTTTTGTTTAGTTTTAGATATGATTGATGATTTGAAACTTTTAATATGACAAAAATCTGGAAAAATGGAACAATTATCTGAAGCATGTGTCAAACTGAAGGCGCGGGGGCCAAATATGGCCCGCCAAAGCTATTTATGTGGCCCTCTTGACTCTCAATCAAATCAAAGCAGTTTTTATCTTTATAATACCAAATTAAGCAAATGTGAAGATATATTAAATATTAAAAAATAGTTATTGCAGCAATTTATTAAAATTTTAACAGATTTTTAATTGGTTTTATCAAAATATTCTGGTACAAAATGCATTTGACACCCCTAATTTTACAGATTAAATATTTAAAATACCCAAATACAAGCAAACATGGGAGCAAAGATGAGATAAAATAGGTCATAATTAATCTGTTAATTGATGTAATGACCATCTGCGGCGGCAGCCATCTTGGACTGGGCATGAACTTGACAATCAGTCACAGGAACCTCGGAATAACTGAAGCGTTCACCTGAAACCAGCAGATCCGCTCAAACATCACGTTCTCCTCTGACGTCATCAGCAAATACACCTTTGTCGTTGTTTTTGTTTACACATTTTTTTTTTTTTAAAAAGTCATATTTCTGTCATTTAATGCGGAGGAAATCCAGAGTTCCTCAGCCAGCTGTGTTTGTGTTAGCAGCATTTTTAAAGTTAATTATTTTGGTAGAGATTCATAATTGCTCAAATCTGCGTCGTCGAAACAAGTTTTTGATTAAAAACATTTAAATAAACCGTCTATGGAAGCCACGGTGCACAAGTTTGACTAAAACGTGTTTCCGACAGCACTTGAACGCAACACCGGCGTGTTCGCACCTGTCCGCAGGTGTTTTGAGTTTACATTCAGACCCGTTTGCAAGCAGAAACAGGAAAACAACACAGCAAAGCTCGTTGTCCGCACCCTGGATCGATGCCTCTCTAATTGATTATGTCTCTTTCATTGATGTCAGATCAGACTGAGTGATTTTTAAAGTTCTGATTCTGATTTGTTTGGGTTTTCCACGCCGCCAGCGTGCGTTCAGAACCGAACCGGCCGGGTTTTCTCGGGCTGTGAAGCGGTAAAATGCTCCGTCTTACCTTGACGCGCCATGCTCCGGGTCGCAGCCGAACCTCTGGCCCCTCACGACGCCGATGTGAAGCAGCAGGATTGAGGAAATGAAGAGGGAGGGAAGGGGGCGGACACGCAACGCAACGCACTAAAAAAAAGAAAGAAAAACTTCCTCCTGTACACATGCGCCACCGCAAAGTCACATAGACCGAGAGGAAAGAGGTCACGGTGTGAAACTGGGATGATGGATGGAAAATAAGTGAAATTTACACAAAATGGAGATTCGCTGCGAGAAAGATGTTCGTTATAAATTTACCAGGAGGTCAAAGTTTGATAGAGGATTTTAATTATCTATTTATTGTATAATTAATTTATTTTCATATTGTTTCAACATTATTTTCAACATTTTATTCTTGTAATATTTTGCATTTATTCTTAAAATATGACTTTTCTCGTATTATTTCAAGTTTTTTCTCAAAAAATGTGACTGTTCTGGTGATATTATAAAGTTATTCTCATAAAATTATGGCTTTATTTATCCAAAGATATTTAAGGAACTGAGAGTTTTATCAACCACCTTGTTGAGTTTATATAAAACCAACTATGTTTAAACATCAACAGACTAGTGGTAATAAGTAGCCTAAAGATCAGCTTTGTGGCCAAATATCTCCAACCCCAACATCTGTCTTTGCAGACCAACAGGAAACCTTCACTCTCCCACCATCCTGCAGAGGTTTCACTTCTGTTCCTGGAGATTCAGCTAACAAGAACTTCCCTGTCTGACCTCACTGGGCCATCAGATTCAAGATTTACCAACCAAACCAAAAGCTACCATGAATATTAGCTGTTATTTTAAAGAGACAGCTCAGTTTTTGTTTATTTTGTTTGTTTTTAAGTGCGACATTCAATCTCCTATCTGCGGAAGGAAGAACCTAGCATGATTAGCATGTTTGAGAACCAGGAGAATCAAGCTAACAGCAAACAGAGTCCAATTAGCAGAAAGTCAAGATATCAACTATTCAAGCTTCCAACTTACCAAGTTAAGCTAATTAGTCAAGCTAACAGCTAATTAAAGTCAAGCTAACAGATTACATAAACTCATAACAATTGCTAATAAACATCTAAACACAGGCAAGCTAACAGCTATTCAAGCTAACCTTAGCAGATTATTTTAGCAAGGTGATGTATTCAAGCTAACAGATGAGCGAGTGAAGCTAACAGCTAATCTGGTCAAACTAGCAGCTTTTTAGAGTAATGCTAATAGCTAACGGTGTCTAATAAACTGCTACTCTGTAACAAGCTAAGCGCTAATAGAGTTAGCGACATAGCCTAAAGCTAATGGTCTGACATAAAACAAGCTAACAAAACAGCAAAAGTATAAACTGGTAAAAGTCAAGATGCTAACAGTCAGTGACTTATTTCTAATTTTATTTAGTATCAATTCAATCGATTATATCGTTTTGATTAATCCATTCACACTTTCATTTCTGCTCTTGCAGCTTTGATTTGACCAAACAAACGGTTGTAGCGTCGTTCTTTTTCAGGGCTTTGAAGCAGAAAACATTTTTAGAGTCGGTAACATAAAGTGAAAGAGTCAGATTGAAGCGGCTGACTGTTTTCAGAGCTGCATGACGATTACTGTATGTGTGCCCTTCTTCTTCCTGGATTTATTCTCAGACGGATGCTTTGCGGTTTCGTTCACGTCATTGTTTCACTTCCTCTGCTCTGCTCTCTTTGTCTTTCTATGTCTCTATAAACTCTGGCGAATGAAGCACAATTTAAAGAAAATGTTTTACTCTTTCAGCAGCAATCCGAACATCAACACCAGCAATTAAAAATCCTCTTTCTGAGTTTATTGTTGGCTCTTTCTGCTGCTCTTCTTCACCTACCTCACTTCCTCCACCCACCTGCCCCTTTTCTCGCCTCTGACTCCACGCCTCGGCCGCTTCCTACCTGCAGCATCACAGCAGCTGCGTCCATGCTGAGAAACTGAAGCCGACTTCGAGCTCCAGAACCAAAACTGGAGCAAAACCAGGTGGAGGAAGAGGAGGGCAGAAGAGAGCGAAGACCAAACACCGACATGATTCACTCGAGTAAGTAGACACTCTAAAATCTGAACATTTACGCCTTAAACTTAAAGAGAAGAAGAAGAGCAAATGAAGGGAGTTAGAAGAAGCAGATGATTGGTGTTTATGTACAGGAGACGCTGCCACGGATTCATAAAACACTCAAACATTTACAACATTCTGCTTCTAAAACTGCACAATCAGCCAAACCCAAAGAGTGACGGTTAGTCTTCGTTTCTCCATGACTAATCAAAACAAAGCGCCTCACTTTACAGCGCGGTGCTTCACCTGTGCAGATGGAAACGCAGAGAAGCTCCTCAGTTAGCAGCTCTGGCCTGCAGAGGTTTCAGTTCTCACTGCTGGCAGCTTTTAGAGAAGCAGTTTCACATCTGGTCTGGCATTTAATTAGAAATTAAGAAGAAAACAGCCAAGGTGACTTCAGTTATCTAGAAATAAAACCGCAAACAGCTGATTAATCATCAGAACTGGCAGGAAATCTGGAATTACTCACAGTTTTACATTTTATATACAAATGTTTCAAAGCAGAACTTTTCTCTTTGCTTGTTTCTGGTACGCACATAAATCTGATGCGCAAGAAACATCCATAAACAACAAGCAGAGATGGACAACTAGTAGCACAACATGTACATTTTGGTCACAAAGCTCAGTTTTCCTTTTGTTGAGGCTCAAACATGAGCTGCTGCACCTCTAAATGTCATGACAACAGGATTTACGTTTTCTTCATCGTTCCGCCTCTTTCTGTTTAAATCCTCGCAGGTCTTTATTAAAATAACTATAAAAAGAGCCCCACCACCAACAGAAACCAGAAAAAGTAAATATTTTCCTCCTTAGCAGCCAGACTTTAGTTCTCAAGACGTTTAAGGGTTTTTCTTTTGGCATTAGCTGCTTTTTCAGCCATTTAAGAGAAAAACAAACCAGTTAAACCTGATGAATTCAGAGTTTTGTAGCGAGCAGGCAGAGGGTCGTGACCTGGAATCAAACCAGAGATAACGTCTTTGCTTTGCCATCTCAGCCACTCACTGCCCCAGCTTGTGCCCTTCAAAGACATTCAGCACTAATTTGGATAAAAGACGAGGAGAAAACGGGTGAAATGGGAGCAAAACGTCAAACAGAAACTCAGAAACCCAGAAGAACCACTGATTAGAAAATAAATCAGCTTTACTGTCCCAAAATGGGGAAATCCAGCAGAAGCAGAGTGACAGAAAATCAAGACTTTCAGGTTCAGACAAAGAGAAAAGTATAAAAATCAACAAAAAACAAAATTAACAGTAACATGCTGTACAGTAAGTGTAAAATTACAACGTAAATACGGTGCAGTTACCAAAAACAGCGCACTCTGATCCAAGGAACGTACAACGGATCAGGATGATTTAAGAAAATCCCAAATATTCATGTTCATTTTTACAAGTGAAAAAACAACAGAGATGTGCAAAAACCAGCAGGGATGAAAACATTTGTTACGTTTGTTTTAAGGCATGATGGTTACAGACAGAGATGGGAAGAGCAACCAGAAATTATCCTCAAGTGAGAGTAAAAAAGTGTTTGATTAAAAATAAACTGAAGTACCGACTAACTGGTCAAATTACCAATCATTTAATGTTTACAAACTACATCATCAGACAGACTGAACTACAGAGTTATGTGGAAAGTTTGGTATTTTAAACATCAAAATGAAAATAGTATTAAAATCAGGAAAAATACATTTTCAATAAAAATAAAAAACTTATGAAACTTTAACAAAAACTGCAGGTGTGTGTTTCTGTGTCTGGTGAATTTTTGGTAAAAACATGTTTGTTTTTCATTCATTGGGTAGAAAATACAGAAATGTTACTCAAATAAGAGCAGAAATACTTCATAATAAAATGACTCAAGTAAAAGTAGATAGTAAAGTGTAGTAAAAATACTCCTAAAAGCACATATTTTTTCCAAAAACGTTAGTTACCATCTATCGTCTTCTGGGAGGAAGGATCTCTGTTAACGCTCCTTTGTGCACCAAAGATGCAGCTTCATGTTTGAGGAAGGAGAAATTATCCGTCAGTGATTTTATTTTAACCTTCTGTCCTTAAATCCACTTTGAAAGATCTGAAGAAAGTCTGGCTGCTTGGAAGGAAAACACATAAAAATTAGAGCTTAGTAACAGATTTTCTACTTTCAAAAGTGTCTCAAAGCAAAACAACGTCCAACTAACTGTCAGGCATAAAACATCAATGTCAGTTTATTTAAAAAGCACTTTAAAAACAGCTACTAACTTCATCAAGGTGCTGCACAGTTTTCTTAAAACCACAGATAAAAACACACAGGAACAGAGAAAGAAGAAACTAAATGTCTTAGAAATGTGTCCAAGAGGAAGCAACAACATAAACAGAACAGGGCCTAAGATTGAACCTTGAGGGACTCCATAGCTTAGTATTACTGCCACAGAAGAGAAGTGATGGAGAGGAAACGAAAAACTTCTGTCATACTAACATGATGAGAGCCAAACTACTAAAACTAAACTAATAAAAGATGTCATGGTCAATAGTATCGAACGCTGCAATTAAATATGACAATAAGACAGAAATGTTCCCTCAATCAGCTGTTAGGAGATCGTTAAACACTTACAAACGTGTTTCTGTGCTGTACTCATGTTTAACACGGGACGGTAATTTCTCGTAGTTGCAGTAGTTTGTTAAAAGTCGTAGTTTGTTAAAAAAGATTGAAATAGAATAAAAACTATTTTCACCAAGACTTTAGGTAAAGATGGTAGTTTAGAAATCGTCTGTATGAGCGAGTTTGTTGATGGACCAAAACGCATGGATCATGTTAAACATTTAATAAAAAATGACCGGAAACCACAGGGAGCCAGAGCAGAACAAAAACAGGAACCCAGTAACAACAGGGAGGTGACAACAGGAGCAACTGGAATGAGTTGGAGGTTGATTACTGAGCAAGAAACAGAGGGACGATTAGAAACGGATGGAGAGAGAGAGAGAGAGGGGGAGAGAGAGAGACAGAGAGAGAGAGAGAGAGAGGGAGAGAGAGGGCGAGAGAGAGACAGAGAGAGAGAGACACAGAGAGAGAGGCAGAGGGAGAGGGAGAGAGAGAGAGGAAAGAGAGAGAGAGAGAGAGAGCGAGAGAGAGGGAGAGAGAGAGAGAGACACAGAGACAGAGGCAGAGAGAGAGAGAGAGAGAGAGAGACAGAGGCAGAGAGAGAGAGAGAGAGACACAGAGACAGAGGCAGAGAGAGAGAGAGAGAGAGACATAGAGAGGG
Organism: Poecilia mexicana; assembly: GCF_051168715.1. NCBI lineage: Eukaryota > Metazoa > Chordata > Actinopteri > Cyprinodontiformes > Poeciliidae > Poecilia > Poecilia mexicana. The sequence goes on from NW_028263387.1 coordinate 24,715,873, forward strand.
AGGCAAAGAGAGAGAGACACAGAGAGAGGGAGAGAGAGACACACAGAGAGAGAGAGGCAAAGAGAGAGAGGGAGAGAGACACAGAGAGAGAGGCAAAGAGAGAGAGGGAGAGAGAGACAGAGAGAGAGAGGGAGAGAGAGAGAGAGAGAGAGAGAGGGAGAGAGAGACACAGAGAGAGAGGGAGAGAGAGACAGAGAGACAGAGAGAGAGAGACAGAGAGAGAGAGGGAGAGAGAGACAGAGAGAGAGAGGGAGAGAGAGACAGTGGCACAGGGGGTGAGGGAGAGAAACAACAGACTAAGAAATAATCCATCCATCCATCCATCCAAAATAAAGTAAAACAGAACTAAATGATCCAAACAGAAATCCGTCTAAATTCATCCATGATACCATCAATTATTGTTTTTTTATCAAGTGGGTTTATCACCACGGCTGGTTTGAAGGCGGCCGGGACAAACCCAGTCCAAACGCATACGACTCAATGCCACAATACAAAGACCATCTTTAAATAAGTGAGCAGGGAGACGGACGTTTCAAACGAGGGAACTGGGTCGAAGTGCCAACACAGACAGAACCGCAGTCAGTGAAAAATGTAAATATATGTTACAAAGATCCACAGAAACTGTGAAAACATGGGAATCCAGACGGTTAATAACTTTACGGCTTTAAAAAGTGACCGGTTGTTTCTGATTCTGGTTGATGAAGCTCATTGAGAAAATGTCACAGTTTGGATGTAATTATTTAGAAAAACTGGTTGTTTCTGTACAAATGTCCTTTACAAAGTGTCCCTTTTGTCACGTTATGTCCACGAACTTAAACGTTTTACTGAGAAGAGCTCAAACCAAACGCTGTGGTTCTCATGCATCTGGTAAACCTCAGATTCAAAGAGTCAGAATTGTTAAAACCATTTCTAAAACAAAGTTAGTGAGGCGGAGACGTTGTTTCCATGCTGAGCTGAGCGCTGAGAAACGATTTCCCAACATTACCAACGTCTGACACGTTACTGGGACTAATTATGGTACTTTTATTCATCTAGTTATAGCATTTTGTTCTAATTTACAGGTAAATTAATTATGTTACATGGTTTTAAAATCTGAACAAAATCTGTTTTGTAAATTTCAGTCGATGCTTTGTGGAATATTTTTCCTGCTGCAGGTTTTTCTGCACATTTACAGTTGAATTCAGTAAATTACAATATATAATGAGTCTCATTTGTCTGAGTATAAGTGCCATTTGGAAATAAAAACCTGAACATATTTTCATTAAAATCACATTTCTGCTCTTAAAAATAGTTTTTTTAATTGATTTAGTGTAATAATCAAATTTTAAAAGTCATAATTAACAGAAATGAAGACTTTCAAACATCCATTTGTATGCAATTAATCTTAATTTTAATTAATGTTTCATTATTGATTCAGTTTCTTTGACTAGGCCATTCTGACACATTAATAGGCTTTGATTAGAAACCTTGTTCGATAGAGGGACGAGTTACCAACCGAAACTTATTTAGAAAAGACAATGTCATCAGCATACAGATGTATTTTAGCTCTCATCCATCCATCCATCCATCCATCCATCCATCCATCCATCCATCCATCCATCCATCCATCCATCCATCCATCCATCCATCCATCCATCCATCCATCCATCCATCGACTTTTTTGAGTTTTCCATGTTATAAAATTATTCCTTTATCAAAAACAAACATGGAGTCGTTGAGTCGTTCATGCATGTCTGAGAAATCCTTTAATCTCCATGGCAACCATTCAGCTGTGCTAAACGCTTGGGTGGACTTAGCCCCGCCTTCGAGTCACAGCTCCTCCCCCACTCAGCTCCTTCAGACTAGCCAGCAGCAATTAGCAAACACATGGGGAACACCTGCTGAGCTCATTAGAGGAGTTTCTTCTCTGGTGAAAATGTTGGTAAAGGGTTAATAGAGGAGCCATATTGTTATGACTTCCTGGAGGCAGAGCTTCAGAAAGAGCAGGAGCTTCTTAAAGAGACAGAGGCCCAATTTCCAGATGTTAATTTATAAAGTCAAGATATATTTGATATATGCAGCATTTGATTATGTTATAAAATACACAATACTGCCCCTCTAAGTGATTTCTGCAGGCGGTTTGTTGCACATTAAACTTTCCAGGATCCCAACTTGTTAAATCCTTGTTTCCTTTTCCTGCTTTCTCCTGGTCTGTCACACACCGTCCCCATAAAATACACTGAATTTTGTTTCTGTAGTGAGACAAAATGTGAAAAAGTTTACATGACCCATCTCTTCTGGGTAGCAAATCTTAAATAACTGATTAAGAAATATTTACTTTTAGATAAATAAAGCACATTTTTTTGCAAAAGAAGACGGTTAAAGCATTTAAATTGATTGTTTTGCAATTTATTAGATTAACTATTCATTGTGTTTTGACAAGTTTGGTAACACATATAGCAGATTAGACGTATTACTGAGAAAAAGAGTTCATCGCTCGCTGGCATGTTTATTTTATCACCTTTCTTTCCCCTGAAGCTCTGCTTTCATTTTGTACCTTCAGAATCGCATGAGACTCGTCGCTCTGCATATGAGTGTTTTTTTTTTTTTTTATTCACACAGGAAGTAATGTAGCCACCTCTCCCTGCAGTCTCTGACAAACAATGACCCGGCTACACGCACCATCTTGTTCACTCGCCCACAGAAACACACAAAAGGACTCGCTCAAAGCAAAGAGAGTGTTAATTCTGCAGAAAAGGAAACTATGCTTCCTGACAAAGACCTCCCACTTCAAACCACAGAGACACAAAGACAGAAAAAATTAACTAAAACAGCTGGTAGGACAATTTGCGAAGATGCGTTTCCTTGTTAGATTTTGTCTTTTTACTGGTTAAAATTTCACTCTTAGAGGGCAAATGTGAACTTTAGTGGCTTAAACTTAGCCAACATCAAACAGAAAATATATGTAACGTATGTTCAAAGCTGCGTCAGCAACAGTTTTCTCTCTAAAATGGTAAAATAAGGATTAGTATTATATAATAATACATTTAATGTGTAAATTGTATGCAACTCACAGAGATATCAACACTGGAGCTACTCTGGTTTGAACAAAGACACTTTATAAATGTTAGACAGTAATAATTATTTGTTTAGATTTAAGTATGTAGTTAATTAAAGGGGTGGTGTTGAGTATTTTCCAGGCACATAGTGCCATTTTATAGCACAATCAATTAACTAAGTTACCTTCAGTTGTTATGAAAATGGTGTTTGTATCAAAAATAAGAGAAATTTGACTGTAATTGAATGACTTGAAATTAATTGGGCTTCTGTCTCTTTAAGAAGCTCCTGCTCTTTCTGAAGCTCCGCCTCCAGGAAGTCATAACAACATGGCTCCTCTATTAACCCCTTAACAACATTTTCACCAACATTTCACTGAGATGTAGCTCCTATAATGAGATCAGTGGTTCCACCAGGTGTTTGCTAATTGCTGCTTCCGCTAGTCTGGAGGAGTTTTGTTGGGAATCTTGGTTGGAGCTTTGGGTAAAACAAAGTTCCAGCCACCAGTTCACTTTGTATGAACAGGAGTTTAGGCCCTGAATGATGCAGGGAGATTTTAGGATTTCTTATATATGCAATCAAATCAAAACTCTGGGTTAGTTTTTGATGAGAAAATCGCATATAAAGGTAGGAAAGTTCATTTGGTTTGGTTTAAACTTTAACAAACATAAATTTCAACTAACTTATCTTCTCCTTTTGTATCTACAGGTGTTCCTCAGGGATATGTTTAAGTCCCTGTTTTATATATTTTCATAAATGAATTATAGTGAGACATATGAAGCAGGAAAGAAACTAATTTCAGCTAAAATACGTCTGTATGCTGATGACATTGTCATTTATGTAACTTTTTAAATCTAGTCATTAAAGGTGTTAAAAAAGCTTTTAACATTTGCTGCTCTGCCTTTATGTGAATAGAAAAAGTATGTTTATATAAACCAGTGTCTCCAGGACTATTAGATTGTTTTTGTGCTTTTTATTCCAATGACGTTCACACATTTTGTGGTATTACTTTAAAAATATTTACAAGGAATTTTGTGATATTTTTCCATCATCAAACCAATATTAGACACAAACATTTCCATTCTTTAACAAACTAAAATAGCTTGATTTTTGTTACTCATCACATCAGTCACATTTAACTTAACATAAAATCAGGCTGAGGCTGCAGATGGGAGTTAGCATCTTGCTAAAACCCAATGTTTTCACCATTTTGTGGAAAATTTACAATAAACTTGAGAAAAAAATCAAGTATCTGTTGATTTTGGGTGAATTTCCATGATGGCGGAATTTGAAAAAACTGGAGGAACTTTTTGTTTACATCCATATTTATAGATAAACCATCCAACCATCTAGACTTAACCCAATCTACCATAAAAATGTATAGACTTTTACTTGGAAATGCTAAAAGATTAGCCATAACTTATCCTCTTTCTGTCTGTTTCAGATCAATCCACCCACTCAATATTCTGCTGCTGCTGTGCTGTTCAAAGCAGGTAAAGATAAGAATTGTTTCGAAATGTTAAGGTTGAAAAGTCTTCAGTTACGTTTTCAGTGGTGATTTGGGCTTGTTTTAAGTCACTGAGTCAACCCTGCTCACTGTCTCTTAAAAATATTATAAATACAGCAGAGGATCCACAGCAAAAGGTCTGAAAAAGACCAGAATCACGGCGTTACTTTGGCCCAGTCAAAGTCCAGCCCTCAACTTGATTGAAATGCTGTGGTTGGACTTAAGAGTTGAGCAGAAACATGCCGTTGTACAACGTTATAAACGATACAGGGGTCAAGTTCCTCCACAGCAACGTAAAGAGAAAAAACTGCTGGGAGAAATTGGAGGTATTGAAATGAGGATATTTATATCTTCCCAGTTCGTATAGTTTTGCATATTTCTAAAGATACAGACGAAACGTCCATCCTGCAGAAGCTCACAGATCGAGGCCACGTTTTAGAGTTTTTAGCTTGTGGTTACCCTCGGAGCCATGTGGTGAGCGAACCTTGTCCAACGATTGAACAGCTTGCAAAGATGCATGCACCAAAATAACATTAAAGAAAAGCGGTTGAATCATGAAACTCTGTTTTTGGTCTATAATTTTAACAGGAAAATGTTCCTTCATCGCATATAACTTTTCAGTTCATCTCATTTGTAAGTTTCCTCTAAAAATAAAAAAAAAATACAAAAGAAAAGGTTTACAAATCTGCTTATTTCAGCAGTTTGACTGAACAATTTGTAATAATAAAGCAAATCTTTGGGTTTGTTTTCTTAAAATGAATCGGGGCGAAATTCATTATTAGATCCCGCCTCCTACTAGCCTTTGTTGTGCCACTTGCTTGCAGCAGATGTTTAGTATGTGTTAATCTATACATATAATACATAATCACACAGTTTCTGTCAGTAGGTGAAAGCTTTGGGGTAGCCCCAAAAATGGGTGGAGTCAAATAACTGACTCCGCCCATTTTTGGGGTTGCAACAATTATTCACATATGTGCTGCTCCAAATATGGGCAGCAGCAAATGTGGTCTGAGTTAACTTTTGGGGCAGCCCCAAATACGGGTGGAGTTCAACAAGTGGCTCCGTCCATATTTCAGGGCAGCCCCAAAATTTAATACTTAAATAGGTTCTACTTATTTTTACATAATTTTTTAAATGTTTTGCTCATTTTACCTTAAAAATAAGTATGTGCACCCAGATAAATCAAATTTGTTGATTTGCTAGTGCCAAAAAAAGTTAAATCAATAGATCTCAGTGGTGTAAAGATTCATTTTGATACATTTTCCCATTGAATAGAAAAAAACCCAAATGTAAAGACGATTTGTCTGATTTCAGGGAGATCAGCACACGCATGGAACTGGAGGGCAGAACGTCTCTCTGCTTCCCAACCAGACGATACCCTGGAAACGCTCGGCGGGTAAGAAACAGCACATTTCTCCGTATCCGTGTGTTACTGAGGTCTAGGTTTTGACTTTTGCTATGTTTTGGTCAGGTGGACAGGTCCAGGAAAAAGCTCCCTCTGCCCCCTCCGGAGAACGGAGAAGGTGAAGGCTTGGTGAGCGTCGTTGCCATGTACGACTTCACGGCCAAGGAGGACTCGGACCTCACCATTAAACAGGTAACAATTTCACACCAGTTCACTGAAACTGTGCTGAATGAAATTATTATCACTGTGGCAAAGTATTTTATTTCATGAATTAAATTATTATCACTGTTGTAAAGTATTTTTTGATGAATTATGAAGAAAAAATACATTTAACTGTATATTACTATCTAAACATTTTCAGGTACACTGTATTCCCATTCATTTTGGTCCTTTGCTCCATTTAAATTCATAAAATTGGACATTATGACCTCTGGTCAAACCAAAATAACTGATTTTAGAGATTAGTTGCTGAGGAATGACCAGATATTTACTAGTAGATCAGATTTATTTACTGACATCAAAAAGCAAATAAATAAATGTGTGTAAAACTAGTGCTTTGTGTCTCCAGGGAGAGGAATACATCATCCTCCACAAGCAGGACCAGCTGTGGTGGAGAGCAGAGGACAGACACGGGTACGGCACACCAAGTCCAGACCAAGTCCAGAACCATTCACTTAAACTGTGATTTCATCTTGCAAATTAATCAATCAGCAGTTTCTCAAAGTTTGCAGATTCAGATAAAAACATGTTTAAAACTTAAATTATCGAGGCAGTCGGTTGTAAATCCTCTAAGAACTCGGTTCTGACGTGTCGCTGTTTTGCTCAGGAATAAAGGCTTCATCCCCAGTAACTACGTAACAGAGAAGAACAGAATCGAGGCAAACTCGTAAGTTTTAAACTTCTTATTTCACTCGGCTGGAGAGCGCAGTTATAAAACATTTAATGTTTATTTAAAATGTCCGTCATGAAGGTGGTACTGCAAGAACATCACCAGAACAGAAGCTGAGCAGCTGCTGAAACAGCAGGTATTATTTATTTATGATTATTTAATTTCGCTTTGGGATCAATAAAGTATTTTTGAACCTGAATTGAATTTTGAGTCTTGATTTATTCATCACACTGTCTAAATATAAACATATTTACACTTGAAAGTTGCAAGAAATTAACTCCTGATTTATCTTAAATGTGAATTTTCACTACAGTTCTAATAATTAATTGCTGTTTTCCAGGATAAAGAAGGTGGTTTTGTTGTGCGGGAGTCCAGTAGACAAGGAACTTACACCGTTTCTGTTTATACAAAGACATTAAGGTAAGTCACAAGTTTTAAATTCCAGAATAAAACTTATATCCACAGAAAATATTTAATCAAATATTTCTTCTGCTCAGTCCGAACGGAGACATTAGGCATTACCAGATAAAGACAACGAACACTGGACAATTCTACCTGGCAGAAAAACACGTCTTCAGCTCCATACCAGACGTTATACACTACCATGAACACAATGCAGCAGGTAGGAGACAAGTTGGCGTCTCTGCAGACGAAATGGGCGTTTCTCAGCAGCCACACCTGATTGGACGAACCAAATGAGCCGCAACACGATTGGACGAGAATTGAGAACTGTAGGGGTTCTCAAAGACCGGATGAAATTAACATCTGTAAAATATTGTGGAGATTGCAACATATTATTTTAATGTGTTGGAGAAATGAGATAGAATGAAGATTAACTAGCTAAAAAGCTAAAACTAGCTAGAAAACGGATAGCATCTACGCTAGCACTAAATGCTATCAATAGTCTTTTAGCTAATTTGAACTATTTAGTTAATTTTAGCTTTTACATTTTTTTTTCACTCTGCATGGAGTAGGTTCCTGTACATCAACATGCTAGTAATAAAATACTAGCATGAATCATAGAGATTCATTTCTGCTGCTGAACTAGCCAATCAGTGTTTGCGCTTTAGAAACGCCCATTTTGAGTCTGCTCTCATAGTTTAACATCCTGGTCAGCGGTCATTTTTCCTGTCACATCTTATGGTTTTGTCGTTCTCATGTTTGGGTTTGTAGGTCTTGTGACCCGGTTACGGTACGCTGTGGGCCCGATGGGAAGGTGTGTTCCAGCCACAGCAGGATTCAGCTCAGGTAAACACATTCATGTTAAGCTGTTAGATGCATCATTTAAAACTGCTGTATGTAACTTAAAGAATATGATTTTTACATATTTGTTAAAACTGTCACCATATAGTGACAGTTTGTTATGAGGCAGATAATCTATGAAAAGACCCACTCTTTGAGCTGTTACTGCTGTCTGATGAAATGCACCAAAATCAACCAATCAGAGCAAGGAAATGGTCTTTAAAGCTGTCAATCAACCACATGTACTCACTGCTAAATGTGCCAGTGGCAGAAAACAACTTACAGTTACAGAAAAATGGTTTACCGCAGCCATTGGTGGCTATGCTAACTAGCATTAGCATTCACAACAGGCCTTTGCTAGCTGCAACATAGCAAATTTTCTGATCTTCTAGTGTTATCAAGGGACACGACTAATAAGATTCAATCAGTTTAACCTGATATTTTATTTTAATTGCCCCTGATTTTCTCTGTTTCAGAGAAGTGGGAGATAAACTCCAGTGAGTTGACCTTCATGAAGGAACTGGGCAGCGGCCAGTTTGGCGTGGTGAAGCTTGGCAAGTGGCGGGACCAGCAGAAAGTGGCCATCAAGTCCATCAGAGAGGGAGCCATGTACGAGGAGGACTTCGTCGAAGAGGCCAAAGTTATGATGTACGGGAGGAGAATCAGTACGAAAACCACCAACGAGACGCAGAGAACAAGTTTCAATAACGTTTTCTGTGTGTTCTGCTCCAGGAGGCTGTGCCATCCCAAACTGGTCCAGCTGTACGGCGTCTGCCTGAAGCACCGCCCCCTGCTGATCGTGGCTGAGTTCATGGATAATGGCTGCCTGCTGAACTACCTGCGGCAAAGGGGCGGAGCTCTGAAGGAGGCGTGGCTTATGTCCATGTGTCAGGACGTCTGCGAAGGGATGGAGTACCTGGAATCTCACAGCTTCATCCACAGAGACCTGGTGAGGCTCCAGCAGACCGACAGGGACGCTAAAGCTAGTCACTAGCTAAAGAACAGGATCGCTCAAGCTAGTTGCTAACTCTAGCACAGGGACACTCAAGCTAGTCGCTAGCTAAAACACAGGATCGCTCAAGCTAGTTGCTAGCTCTAGCGTAATCACATTAAAGCTAGTCACTAGCTTTAGCACAGGAACGCTCAAGCTAGTCGCTAGCTTTAGCACAGGAACCCTCAAGCTAGTCACTAGCTTAAGAACAGGAATGCTAAAGCCAGTCACTAGCTCTAGCACAGGGATACTAAAGCTACTCGCTAACTCTAGCACAGGGACACTCAAGCTAGTTGCTAGCTGAAGCACAAGGATGCTAAAGCTAGTCACTAACTCTAGCACATGGACACTCAAGCTAGTTGCTAGCTGAAGCACAAGGACGCTAAAGCTAGTCACTGGCTTCAGCATAGGAGCGGTCAAGCCAATCCCCATTGTATAATTTATTCTGTTAGGCTCTAGGGGGCAGTGTAGCGTCCCCTTGAGCAAATGTAACATTTAGAAGTAAAAAAACACAGAGGGAAATTTGCCAGATGCCGTCTGGACGAGGCGATTAGTTGAAGAAACCTACTTTGACCTCATAGACGCATCCGGCATAACTCAAGCTTTATGTCGTCATCAGTGTTTTCACAGCTACAATGAAAAAGTAGCTAAACCACTGATTACTAATTTAGTTACTTTACTGATTACTTTATTTCAAAAGTAACTAGGTAAAATTGCATGTTAGATTATAAGTTACATCCAGCAACATAAACTTGAAAATGCCAATGATGCTCACTTAATTGGAAACAGATTATGAACAGTAACTTCAGAAATATTTCAAAACATCCTGAATATCCGTTTAAATTCTGTGTTTATTCTGTCTTATTCAGGCAGCCAGAAACTGTCTGATTAACGAGAACAACGTGGTGAAGGTCAGCGACTTTGGGATGACCAGGTACGGCCAACACTTTAGTTCCTTAGTAATGATAAAAATGTATGTATTAATTTATATAATTTAACACATGCTGCCATAACAACATCAACATTCTTTTATTTTTTCTTAGTACGGCTCTAATACTCTGTCATAGGAACATATAAACGTTTAGATTAGACATGTTACATTTATTTGTTTCACCTGAGCTTTGAGCGTTTCTTTTAAACCGACTGCAGGTACGTTCTGGACAACCAGTACACCAGTTCCAGCGGCGCCAAGTTCCCGGTGAAGTGGTCTCCTCCGGAGGTTCTGCACTACAGCAAATACAGCAACAAGTCGGACGTCTGGTCCTTCGGTAGGAGGCCTTAACCAATCGGCAGCTGATCGCGTGTTGCTCTAACGCCAGGGGTCAGAGGTCACTGACGTGTTTGTGTTCAGGTGTGTTGATATGGGAGATCTTCTCCGAGGGTCGAACGCCGTTTGAGAACCGCTCCAACTTGGAGGTGGTGAACGACATCACCAGAGGGATCCGGCTGTACCGGCCGCACCGCGCCTCCCAGCCGCTGTACACCATCATGTACCGCTGCTGGCACGAGGTACCGACCCGCTTCATCTTCACCGAGAAAAATGGCTCAGAAAACGCTGGGTTCTGGTATTTTCTGCTTCGCTGACAGGCTAGCTGCTTTTAGCACAACGTAAAAACAACAATAGTCTTTTCCAGCGTCCAGTTGGATTGTTTTTTGAAGCAAAAATTTACCTGCAGTGGACCAAGAGAAGCAGCTCTGTCATCCATTGTTGTTGTTTTTACTTTTTCTAAAAATATTTAAACAAATGGCACGAACCAGGGCGGGCCCAAGGTGAGTTAACCAACCCGCCACCACCAGGGGACCAAAGAACACCAAGCTAGCATGATAAAAAACAACATATATATTTAACTAAATGCTGTTACACATGGAAAAACAATTTCTACATTGTTTTCATAGTTGCTACACAAATAATAATTAATATCTTCCTGTTGATTCCTGCTGCTGTTGTTGGGAAAATACAAGCTAACTTGTCAATTTGTTAACTGTAAATTTAGTATTTATCAGCTCATGTTACTTTCAAATTGTTAAAATAATATGACACACTTAAATTCTACTCTGCATTTCAAAGTGCAAATAATTTTTTTGTAGTTAGCTACTCCTGTAATGTTAAAATGAACAGCCATTACAACACTGGTATGATGAAAACTAATTACAAATTATGCTAATAATATGCACAAAACGTAGCTTAGAAATGCTAAAGCATCTGGTGTTGACATGCTGGTATGGGGCCCCCCCAAAAATCTGCTTTGGGCCCCAGAAAGGTTTGAGCCGGCCCTGTACACAACAACCAACCAAACAAACATCCAGGGGTGTTAATTAGACAAATACATGTAAACATTTATATTTGGAAATTGGCCTTTTCGTTTATACAGCCTGTTATTGATTTAACATATTAGTCCCACATCCTTAACAAATCGAATGAAGTAACTGAATTGGAAAGTAATAACTCCAGTTTAATTTCCATAAATTAAGTGTATATTATTCTGTTAATCAGATATTTTTACTAACATCTTTTCTCCTCATTTTTCTTGGTCTCACAGAAACCTCAGGGTCGGCCGGCGTTCTCTGAACTCTTGGAGGAAATCAGAAAACTGGCAGAAAATCCAGACTAATACAAAGATACTATTCTTTTACCTTTGAATATCAAGCTGTTTTTAAACTCATATGTACAAATAAAACATGTTTTAATGTTGTATGTAGATGTATAAATTAAACTTACCTATGCCGGTGCTTTAAATCATTTATTTATTTTGAAATATGCAATAAGACCAGCAAGAGATTTTCAATTTTAAGCTGATTCTAATGTGAAGTTGGTTTTATACATATGAAGCTTCTGTTTATATAAATGCAGACTGTAAAGTACAAACTAGCAGCAAAACTGTGTATGATTGTTGATGAAGCATGAATGAGTGAATAAATGTCACTTTAAATCTTTATGCTGCGACTTTCTCCATTTTTTTAGTTACAGAGCTTTGCAAAGTGAATTAAAGTGTATATTTCAGGGGGGGCGCAACAATGCCCAATTGTTGGTGTCTCTTTGAATTTTTGAGGATTGTAAACAAATCTTAACACCAAGCTTTGAAGAAGTCGGTAAGGAGATAAAATAAAGGTTTCTAGACTAGTTCAGTCTTATTTAACTCTATCTAATCAATCTACTGTTTTATCTCTCTAGGTTGTATGACAGAGCTCAGAAATTGGGGTTATTTCTGTCCAGCATTGCCATCTGCTGGACATTTAGATTTAAAAAATGTCTATAAAATTAGTTTTAGCAGATGAAGAAATGGGTGGATAGATGTATTCATCTGACATTTTCGGGACTAAAAAGACCCTCAAAGAGATATAAAAATGCACTTTTCCAACTTGGAACATTAGTTGAACCTTTTATTAAAATAACATTTTTCTTCACTATGAAAAATGTTATCGCGAAAGGCAAAGGCATTCGCTAAAAGGCTCAATTAAACTGACCGTTACCGTTTCAAAGCCGCTAAATTGGGCCAGAATTTGGTGTTTATGTTTTCATGCTATTACTTGTGATGAATAACTAAAATATAGTTGCTACAAATGTTAAAATGAAGGTAAAATGCCTTAAAGTTGTTTAATTAACCAGTTTATTTCACATTTCAACGCCTCCAGGAGGATCAGCCGTTTTTTCTTTCTTTCTCGAACTACGTCACCACCGCGGGGCGGGAGGGGAGTGTTGCCGTGGCAACGCGTCGGTTGAAACACTCGCCGCTGCGTGGCCGTGTACTCAGGTGACTCTGACACGTTCCCCCACACACAACGAAGACACGAATACTCAGGTGTTTACGGTGAGGGAGAAGATTAAAGCGACAAACTGAGATCAACCGCTGAGGTCGGTGACGTGGTGAGTTTGTTTTTGTTGGGTTTTTCCTGTTTTAGTCCATAGAACCTTCATCATGTGGTTTTAGGACACGCAGTAACTTATTGTGTCTTATTTATAGCTCTGTTGTCTAAAAATCAGTTTTCAACTGTTATAAAGAAAAAAGAAAAAAGGCATAAAAGAGTCATTGTTAGGGAGAATTTTTTGTGATGGTCATTTGATACAAGATATTCAAAAGTAAAGACTTTACTTTGTCTTTTTTATTGTTGTAATTTCAGTGTAATTTATTTTCTAGAATTAGTTTATAAATCAAATGTAATAATGGCATAATAATGAATCTGCATTAATGTTCACCATTATTTCCAATCAAAAGTGTAGTATTTTCTTAATTTCAGATATTTTTATTATTAACCTGGTCCATATTAGTGTCTTTCTAAGATTTTATTGAAATGGAGATTGAAAACATTGAATATGAATTGGCTGTGACTAAGAAAGGGCTGAAAATTGACATTTGGTTTTTTATTACCAGTCCAAACTAAAGCTCTAGAGTCTTTAGTTTAGAAGACGTTATGGTTCAATAATTCATAGGTCAGTATTAAGTAGCAAACAAACAAAAACATTCATCGGAATGCAGTTATATTACTAAAGCAGTTATATTACTAAAGTAAAGATGAGTGAAAAAGCAGGATGATCCTCAAAGCCTTCAGAATTTGTGATCAAGACTAAATTAAACCATAAAAAGAAAGTCCTTAAAAGGGGCCTTTTGAGGAGGATATACTAAAATAAAGAGTGAAGCATGGTGCTAATATTCAATATGTGTAATAAAAGTTTGCTTTTTTTATTTAATTTGATACAAATAACTTGAAAGCATTGTTCTGTCCTTTAGAACAAACCTTTGATGGAGCGTTACGAGTCTCTGGGTCCGGTCGGGGAGGGCAGTTACGGCACTGTGCTCAAGTGCCGTCATCGACACTCCGGTCGCCTCGTCGCCATTAAGAAATTCTTGGACTTGGATGATGATGAGACGGTGAAGAAGATCGCCCTCAGGGAAATCAAGCTGCTCAGGGTACCTGCCAATCATCCCATCAACCGTTCAGTCAATTGGTCAATGAATAACTGAGCCTGAAACATGAGTGGTGCTGAAACACTGAGATAATCAGCCAACCACAAGACAAACAAGCTCAAATTCTCACAAACTAACCTGTTGCTTTGAGTTGGTCGAAATGTTGTGAACGCCTGACCCGTTAAAAACCTTTGACTGGAAACCATGATGGTCAAAGTGTTAATTATAGTGAAAGACAAAAACTACATGCATCTACATTCTCTGCTCTCTTTTGAATCTTACAGCAACTGCGTCACGACAATCTGGTGAACCTCCTGGAGGTGTGGAAACGCCGTCGTCGCTGGTATCTGGTGTTTGAGTTCGTGGACCGGACGCTTCTGGATGAACTGCAGCAGTGCTCAAGCGGGTTGGACTTTAACACCTGTCGGCAGTACTTATTCCAGATCCTTAGAGCTGTCAACTTTTGTCATCAGCAAGATGTAAGGAATACTTTCAAAGCTTCTTTTTAACATGAGCAAAAATTACATCAAGGATAATTAAATTTACTCCACAGGTTCAGAGGTCCAGGCTAGTGTTTCTCATCAAGACTCACAGCTTTAAAGTCACAAATTAAATTATTTTTTACAATAAATATGTCATGGAAATATGTGATCCTGTGTAGGTCGTCCATCGTGACATCAAACCCGAGAATATCCTCATCTCTCAAGAGGGTGTGGTCAAACTGTGTGATTTTGGCTTTGCCCGAACCATTGCATCGCCCTCTGAAGGTGTTGTGTATACCGACTACGTAGCCACTCGTTGGTACAGAGCTCCCGAACTGCTCGTAGGGGACATCAAGTATGGAAAGTAGGTATTTTTGCACTGCTCTAGTTTCCTGTGGGATGTTATGAATACCAAACAATAACTGGTAGGTGTGTTTGTATGTGTAGACCGGTAGACGTTTGGGCGCTGGGTTGTGTGTTAATAGAGATGCTGACCGCACATCCTCTGTTTCCCGGAGACTCCGACCTTGACCAGATATACCACATCGTCAGATGTTTTGGTAAGCTCCTACTGTTACCTCATCAGGATATTGATTCTTATTCTTTTATTAATACATTCTCCTTGCCTCCAGGTAGCTTGACGGCTCATCACCAGGAGTTATTTTACAGAAATCCTGTCTTTTCCGGAGTTAAACTACCTGAATGTTCAAAAATTGTTCCACTGCAACAACGCTTCCCCAAAGTTCCACCAAATGCCCTTGATCTGGCACAGGTATTGCACAGTTTGGTTATCAGTTAATGCCAAAGACGATCCAACAGTGTGAATCAATGAAATGTTAAGTAAAAGTTCTGTTTTGGTATTAATTGACCAAATAATTTATACCTTAATTTGTTGCTCAGAAATGTCTAGAGAGGGACCCAAAAACACGAGCTCAGTGTTCAGACCTGTTAGAGCATCTTCTCTTTACTCAAGACTCTTTCAACATCAGGTATACTTTACCTTTCCTTTGTGAAATAAGTTTCAAATGCTTGAATTTATCTTCTATATAGTCAAAAATTCCTGCATCTTTCTTTTTGTCTGCACAGATTTTTAGATGAGCTGAACACTAAAATTCAAAAAGACCACAGAGAAAACTCAACACTTCCCAAAATACCCAAAACGACACTGCCAGAAACAGATAAAGGGGATGATAAAAACTGCAAAAACAAAGACAAGAAACAATCAGAAGAAACTGAAGAGAAAGTAAACAAGGATAAGACAGAGAAAACAAAGGGAAAACAACTGTCCAAGCTGTCTAAATCTATTCATACCACAAATGAATCTTTTATGACCAAACAACCAAAAACATTTGGCAACAAGGACATCTATCACACAGAGCAGTTTTCAATGAAACCAGAAAAAACACCTGGTTCAGAGTCAAAGGAGTTTGAGATTTTAAAGTCAACTAAAATCTGTCTCTCTGACTCATCAAATGTCACCAAGAAAGCTGTAAGCTTAAAGAAGAAAAGCTCAGCAGCAACAAAACCTAAAAATGAACCTGAAGTGTCTCTAGACTCAAGCAAAGACTGCCTTCAGAAGGCCAAAGACATAGACTACAGTGACCCGGACAAAGAGAAAACCATGAAGCTCCTTGGGGAATCCTCGAAATCTGAGACAAACGAAGAGTTTGTGAGGAACTCAAGCAACCTTAGCTTAAAAGTTTGTAAATTATCCAAAATTTCCATCACTGATGGTCGAAGTTTAAATTTATCCCCCAAAACTGTTTTGGAATCGGACACAAGTGTAACACCTACATATCCTCTACCGTCCTTCAATGACTTTACTACCCCAACAATGGTCGATGCCACAAAGTCAGGAAAGACAAGTTTGGCATCAAAGTTTCAGATTGAGGTATTGGAAACCAATGCAAAGCACGACTCCTCTGAATGTCCGAAAGCCAAACAAAAAAGCTTCAGGAAATCCCAAACTATCTCAACTAGTGGTCAACAGACTCATAACACCTCGTTCAGTCCTTCGAGGGCTGCTGCAGATCTTTCCAAACAGTCATTTATGCCTGTTACAGAAACCAGTACTGCCCACAACCTGTCCGCCCTACCTCAAGGAATCTCACTTTCAAAAACAAAGACTCCTTCAAAAGACAAGGAATCCACTGATGACCAGGATGTTAGGAAGTATCACAGATTCTTGAAGCTGAATCCAATGACAGAAACTCCAACTAAACCTATTTGGTTGGCCCATGTTTCAGATGGAGATCCTGATTCATCAGAGCATTATTTTTCTAGTTGGCAAAGCAACATGATTGCAGCAGAAGAAAAAGTTACATCAACCCATGTGCCAAATGAAAACTTACCAGTGGAAAAAGCTCTGACAGAGTCAGTGCAAGAGAACCAAGAGGATTCAGCCATTTCTGTGTCCAGTAGTTCAACAGCTAATGCCTTCATGAATAAAACCTTTATGCTTCCCGAAAGGTCACCTATTGACAAAAGGAACAATAGCAGTCAGGAGTTCAAATTTGATGCAAAGTCTTTGAACATTTTCCACCATAATCAGAACCCAACAATGTCTCAACTGTTGGGTGATCACACAAGGTTCTCGGTGAACCCCAAGAATCAAAGAACTGCATTTACTCCAGATGGAAGGAAGAAAAGCAACAGGCTAGAAGGAAACAACACAAATATGTCCTCTGATTCTGTGGATCACAAAGCTTTGACGAGAAGTCTTAGCCTTCATGAAAGGGACTCTACAGACACTGATGAATTTAATCACAGTGTAGCCCAATCATGTACACCTTCTCCTCCTCCAGCACCTGCTACCAATCTCCTTCACCTCCCTCCATCTTCCAAGACCCCTACCCCTTCCATCTTTGTCTCCAGTGCCAACAGGTCTGCTGCCAGCGATCACCTTCAGGGGGGACGTTTTCATACCGGGACCAACAGTCTTTGGTAGTTCTCAGTGTACTTGCCTTTGAAATTTTGACCCAGCTAAGAATAATTCACAGATATAAGGCTGATTTGTTTGACCCTCCAACCCTTCAATGGTCTTAAGAAAAGCCTTTTGTGTTGTCCGAAAAGCTTGTACTTAGTCTAGTGGGGTGTATAGGACCTTGAGGGGTTTTGTGTGTATAGTTTCGGGAACTGACGGTCTAACGGGACATCCTCCTCCTGCTTCCCCACTGTCTGATCATAACATCTGTTGCGCAGAGGCCGGAGGAGCCATTGTCTTAGTGGGAGGGTTGAGTAAGCAGTTCCTCTCTCAAGAACTCCTGAAATGTTTGTCCAGTAGTTGAAAACATGAATCTGACTTGGCCGGTTGGACAAAATCAAACTTAGATGTCTTTTTAAATGTTGCCTAGCTGGACGGCTAGCTCAGTCCGACTGCTTTTGATATACTGTATTGATATATTGATTATTTTGTGTTTTTGTAACTTGATTTTTTTTTTGTTTTATCAATGTAAAGTCAATATTTCTAGCCAAACTTACCCCAAAGCTAGCACTAGCAAAGTTGAGGGAACGTTTTTTTGTCAGATTCTTAAATCGCGCACAATCCAATGAGAGGCTTGTTGAACAATTGGATAAGTGTTGTACATGACTTGCTGTTCCTTTTGTATGTTGTAGGAATTTAGTTAAACCAATATGTTATGGTCATGGTCGACAGGACCAACAGTTTGGACTGAACCAGGCCACAAGGTCCTTCACCTTGCAGGTTGTAGTTTGAACTGGTGTCTTTCTAGCTTACAGCCAAGAAGGATATTTCTAATAACTTATATCAACTGTTTCTGTCTCTCTAGGCACCAGAAAAGAGTTTTGTAAGTGAAAGGTCTAAAAACATCGTCCATTTCCCAGATGTAAGAACCTCAGTGTTGCCGGAGCTCAGTGGAAAAGAAGGTATGGACACATTTTTTGCAAACTCTTTCTATCTGACACTAAATCTGACCATTTTCCTTTTCTATTTTAGGTTAGTTGTTATTACAGATTTTTAAAGTTACTTTCTTTAAGGACATAAGTTTACAAACACATACATTACTAGGTCTTCAAGCAATCGTAAGCTTCTGATACGTTAATACACAAAACATTTGAGTTAAGTGGATGTATTTCCATGTTCCTGGAGGTGACATGTCCATCTGTTCAAACAATTAAATGGAAGTAGAAACATCATGGGGATGTTCAGCAATCACATTGTTCAGGTAGCTGAGGCGCTGTGAAAACTAAACATAGAGAAACTTGCATATCAAACCCAGAACAAAAGGATAAAACTGGAAACACAAAATAATTTAACGAACCGCTCAGTGAAAACGCAGCATTAGAGGAAAACTATTAGAAACCACATATAATTTAAGTTTAATAAAATAAAACTTTTATTATTGTCTTATAAAGTGCCTAATTCACATCTCCAGCTGTACATCAAACCTTGCCAGAAGCAAAATAAAATGTTTAATGTCTTCTCAGCTAAACAGAGCAAAGCTGCTACCAAGGAGCAGAGGACAGAAAAGAGTCCAGTCTCACCCAGTCCACCATCGGAAGGACAATATGGACAAAACTTCAGCACAAATACACCAAAACAGATGGAGTAAAAGGAGTTCCCCCTCCCAAACTATACTGATTTATTTTTTTTTATTATTTAATCATGGTGATGTAAACACTGCTGAACTATACTTCAAATACTGACTTTAAATTCCTGAAAGGTTAAACTTTGAGTATGAGAACACATTTATAGTTATCATTTCCTCTAACAACCTTTGATTATTGAAAACTGCTGATGAGTTATTTATTTTGGTATTTTCGTGATAAAGCACAACACAGGGAACTGTAAAACAACTAATGCAACTTTTCCCCCAAAGAAATCAGCAATAAATAAGCTGTAAAAAACCATGTTTGGGTGTGTTTTGTTGGTCACATGTATAAAAACTGAAACTTCTGTAAACTTTAAGAAATCCAACCCATAAAATAAACTAATTACAACAGGTGGGTCCACTGAAAACTTTCCCACTGGTTTCTGTATTTAGCATCGATATTAAGTTACCTAAGAAATAAACATACTCCTGGTTTAAGCCTACGACTCATCACTTGAATCTTCTGACGTAATGGCCCTAAGTCTCCAGGCTGGCGCTGACTCCTCACTGCTCGACATCACATTCAGGCTCCTCATTGGCTGAGAGCCAGCCGAACGCCCTCTGCCATTGGCCAGCAGCTGCTGGAGGAGTCTGAGGACTTGGTTGGTGTTGTGGTTTCTGATTGGTCCTCCAGCAGCTGGTTGTTTCCTGATTGGCGCCTTGGTTACTGGCCTCCTTGCCGACGATCGGGCCACGGGCTTTTGGGTTGTGATGACCTGCTGTGAAGTTTTACAAATAACAAAATGTTTACTCCTCCAACAATGATTTAACACAAATACTAGATTATTAAATCTGATGCTGTGTATGTATTTATTTCAGAAGCGGTGAATCTTATGAGGTTTGGGCAGAGTGGTTATAGTTTTTCAAACTCGTGATCCAGTTTTGTGGTCATATCTAAGCAAAAAGCAAAATGGTAATTTAAATTGAAACAAACAGCAGTATTGTATAGTTTAATGCTTTATTCTAAAGTATTAATTGTAGGTAGGATGTTGAAGTAAAAATGGTGGCCATCTTCTATTCCATAGCAGCCATCTTGAAACCATAGATTTTGGACATCTGATTTTAATTATGTTGGCACTGAAAATGTTTTCATGGTTAACCTGACTGATCCTCCACATAGTAATCAATGATCATCTATGGGATCCAATATGGCAGCCAAAAACAAAGAAAGATACACTGTTCTGTATCTGTCTGTATGTGCAAACCCTACAACGAATTCCACCTCAGAAAATATTTGTGCAGCTTCAAAATCTCAATTTAAATAGTGTGACACAAACAAGATGTACAAGTCTTCTCTGGACTTCATTGTGGAAGGTTTCACCAACGTTTGGTGTCTATCGTCCGTCTCCTTACCCTTGCGGTGGCAGGCCTGGTTGTTGCTTTGGTTGTTGTTGGACTGATATTAGATCCCGTGTCAAAAATCTTGCAGGTCTCATCAACAGGTGAACCGTCAATCTCTGGAATCTCAAATCCCAACAAAGTCGGATAAGACTCAACTGTGGAAGAGAAATCAGAGGAATGTTGGTTTCTGCAATGGACAGCATGGATCAACTGCCTGAAACTCTTCAGTTTCTTCTTTAGTTGAAAACTCTTTCCTTTGACTCTTCTGCTGAAAACTATATGACAAAAGAGAAATATTATAACCGCTTAACTCCATTTTTGTTTAGTTTGTGAAGAAGGAAGTTGCGCTCAGTGTCTTCTGAGGTTTTTGTGTCGTTTCCTTAAGTGGTTCTTGGTGCAGCGCCCCCACAGACAAGGAAGGGAACAAGCAAAGAGTTCAGATAATTTGACACAGTGCAGTGTGAAAGAGAACCGTAGCAGCTGAAAATGTAACAAATGTTGTTATTTTGGTTCCAGATTTAACTGAGTCTACCCGGACTGACAGGTGGGAAACACTCTGAGATTAATCTGTAATTATTTTTTTTTACTTGTTTATTGCCAAATATTTGAAAAAAAAAAAAATTGACTGGATCTATATCTTCTCTACTCTGTTTGTATGAAGGCGTCTTTGCTGCAATCTGATCAGTCAGTCTGTGCTGCATTATTTATAACAACAGCTCTGAGGTGTTTTTCTTTGGTCTCCATCTTTTGTTGCCACCTGAGCTGCTAGAAACACATCAAAAGATTCAATTACAGCCTGATTCCCAACATGCTGAATCATCCTGTCTGTTTCTTTCAGCTAAAAACAAAACATTTTCTAAGAGTAAAGTTATTAAAACAGTGATGAGTGGATCTGTGCTCACCTGGGATCCAGTTGTTGCTGTGAACTTTGAGGAAAAGCAGGAGGAAAATGATGGATAAAGCAGAGAAACAGGGAGACATGATGACTGCAGAGGAAGGTGATGAAGAGTGAAGGAGGCAGAGAGGGAGTGGAAGTGAAGAGGAGTAGGACGGTGTCTAGACTTTAAAGGTTACTCAGAGCAAATTTGTGGCTCAGAGTTACAACAGAATAAAATCCTTCCTGCTTTTCCCTGGGAATCTCTGAGCAACTTAATCCCAGGAATGTTTCACAATCTCTCTCTAGCTTTTACTTGTTTTTATCAGAGTCGGTGGATTTTTAGTAAAATAACCCATAAATTTAAGCATATTTTATCAGATCAATGTTTGTTAAATTAAAACAGGACAAATGTATTAACACTTATTGAGGAAAAATAATGAGTCTGGAAACAGGTTTCCTCCTATTTACTATGATTTGGGATGGAGACGGTTGGAATTCCCCCAAACGTCTCCTCCAATAAAGTTTGAACCGTCTTGCCAAACCTCCCAGCAGCAGCAGCAGCGTTGTGTAATTATATTCCAGCCCAGATTAGCACAGCATTAAGCCCAAAAGCTTTGTTTGATCTCCAGAGATGAGGTTTCCAAAACACTTCACATGTGAAAGCCAGCTAGAGGATTCAGACAACGGCGTGTCAGGGCCACAGAACAGAAAGGAGCAGCAAATTTAAGTTAAAAAACTCAGAAATTTTCAAGGAATATTTTAGAAACGTCTGAGTTTAGAAAAGCTGAAAGTTTGCTAGAAAAAAATCTAAAAGCTGATTTAGAGGAAGACAGATAGCTCTTTCTGTTCCACATTGTTTACATTTTCTTTCTCTAAATCTCCTTTTAATTAATAAATGTGGTTGTCTCCTTTTCTGTTTCGAATTAGAGATAAAAATCTTACAGTGGACGAACATGAGTACTGATGTTAAATGTGGGTGAAGCTGGACCACTTGGAGAGAACCCACACCTGCAGGGGTAGACATTTCCCCCCGTGCAGTCCTGCCTGTTTAATATTGAAATGTCCAATTAACAGCAGCTCTTTTTCCAGTTCCTGAAGTTTCCAATTCTACAGGAACCTTACTTGTTATGTAAGGTTACTGTGGATGAACAGTGGATGAACATGAGTACTGATGTTAAATGTGGGGGAAGCCGGATTACTTGGAGAGAACCCAGACCTGCAGGGGGAGACATTTCCCCCTGTGCAGTTCTGCCTTTTTAATATTGAAATGTCCAATTAACAGCAGCTCTTTTTCCAGTTCCTGAAGTTTCCAATTCTACAGGAACCTTACTTGTTATGTAAGGTTACTGTGGATGAACAGTGGATGAACATGAGTACTGATGTTAAATGTGGGGGAAGCCGGATTACTTGGAGAGAACCCAGACCTGCAGGGGGAGACATTTCCCCCTGTGCAGTTCTGCCTTTTTAATATTGAAATATCCAATTAACAACAGCAGCTCTTTTTCCAGTTCCTGCCAATCATCCAAACCACAGGTGGCCTTAGCCCCCTTTTAAATCTAATATCCTGGAGACATAAATTGACTCTACCCTGGATGGACTTCACGTCTGTCCTTGAACTGGCACCGATATTTTGGAGTTAAGGCCATCTTGATTTGCCAGATCTTTTTCCTCGGGCTCTCTTCTTGTTCATTGTTCTCCTCAGATGATTCTTCAGCTGCTTGATATTCAGATTCCTGAGATGTTGTTTGGATTAGATCTTCCTGTCATGTAATCTCTATCTGTGGAGGGGATGTTCTCTGTTCTTCCTTTAGGCCACTCTGTCCTTCTGTGGACACTCCATGAACCTTGCCTGTTATGTCTTCTGAAACTGTGCAAAGTTTTGTCTCCATTTGTTCAGAAACTGTCTGAGGGATCTCTGGTGTTATTTCTGAGTCAGGTTTTGGTGTCTTAGTGTTTGGGACCGAGTTTTGATCTGTCATCGTCTGATAAACTGGTTTGAATTGACATCTGGTTTCCAGTTCATCTATCTCGGTTTGGGTCGAAATTGTTCGACAGACTGGTTTTAATTGTGAGCCGGTTCCCTGTACATCCGTCTCTGTTTGTGCTGAAGCAGACTGGTAGACTGGTTTCTGCTTTGAGTCGTCTTGTGAATCTGTCTGAACCTGAACAGAAACCATTGACTTCTTGCGCTGTCTTCTCTCTGTGAGTACTTTCCTTATGAGATCGTTCTGCTGTTTAACTTTATCAAATAATTTATGATTCAGATTGACCACCTCATCAACCCGTTTCATTAAATATGTTTGTTCTCTGATATATTCCAATTGACGCTCCTTAAATTTGGCTTCACACAAACATTTTGCTTGACTTGTCTTTTCAGATTACCTTGTTTGAGAAGGACCTGGCTGCAGAATTTATAAGAAATTTATTTACAAATTTAAAAATAAATCGCGTCTCAGCGCGTTCTCGAATGGACGTGAGCCCTAGCTACCTGTATGTGAGGGGAGAGCGGCTGGCAGGAGGGAGGGGCGCCTAATCAGTGCTGTTCCTCCGTTATTGATCATTTCATAAGTACATAGCATACTGGCTAGGAAAAAAAATCCCCACATCGTTTTTGCGCCCCCTCTAGTGCAGCGACCCTATGCGTTGCATCCACTGCATACCCACTTTTTGCACCACTTACTCACCCCCACCTGTCAGATCAGAGCTGAGCCTCGTTATTTGGTGTAATTTGTGCGGATGAATCAGCTTCAGCTTTTGATTTGTTTAGCAACACGTTTAGGAAACAGTTACTCATTCAGATTACAGGTGAGGATTTCCCTCCCACACGTTTACAGAAGCAGCTCTCCCATTATTAAAGTGGATTTCCCCACAGCACAGCAGGGACATGTCTGTTTACATCAGGCTTTATCTTCATCATGATCCCCTTCCATTTTCTTCTTTTACCAAAATAAAAGGCACTTTAAAGCTGACACTTTAAGACATCAAGTGTCTAAATATAGTAAACTTTGTAAAGGTGTTCAAAGTAAACACCTGGGCTTCTTCGACAGCCCCACCTAGAGGTGACATTATTGAACAGGCTCTGATAAATTAACATTTTCCTGGTGTCCAAATAAAGATAACTCAGTGTTTTGTGTTATTCCCTCACCAGCAGTAAAGAACAAGCTTAGAAAAAAATATCCTGCTGTGATTAGGACGATATCTGTCAAAAATATTTGAATTACTATTTTCTGTCTTCATATTTCTTTTGTAAATTTTTCTGAGAAATCTGTTTGGGTGGCATGTTTAACTTAAACAGTTCAGTTAAGAGTTGAAATCAACTTAGGAATTTCCTGTTTAACGTAATTTATGACGAATTAGTTTGCCATTTGGCTAAATGTTAAGGGTCCTTGAGACATATGCTTTTTTGTGACGTATTTCCAAATAAAGTAACTGATTAGCTTCGGACGTGTTAGCATGCTACATCTGTTTGGGCTTCTCGGCGCTACGGTCGTGTGTGACGGAATTTTAGTCCAATACAGACAACAAATATATTTATAGATCGGATTTTAAGTATCAGCACACAAGCGTTTACTTATAACAGATTATTTGGTTAACAAAAGCCCGATTAAAACACAGTGAGCTAACCGTTAGCTTTATTAGCAGACGTTGCTAACAGGGCTAACGGTTGCTACTTTACACAAATTGACGCGATAGAGAAAATCCTGCCTTAACTCCTCTTTTGGCTTCTTTTAAACCAAAATATAAAGTAAATAATAAAGTAAAAAAAATTTTTTTTGCTATTTAGTAAAGCTTGAATTTATTTTTGTTTAAATAAAATCTTAAAAAGGTCAAAGAAAAAAATGATATTGGAATTTATTTTTAGTTTGCGTCAAATGTTACCTTGCTCACTGAGATGACCAACAAGCTTGATCTGAGTTGGCATTTTATGGGGGAAAAATAATATTAAGAGTTTAAAGAATAAACTTAGAATATAATCATATTTATTTTTAAACAAACTGTTTCCATGTTTGTTTGCTTTAAAGGAACTGCTTTATTTCTGTAGAAAAAAAATTACATATATAAAATGATAAATTTACATGACTTTCAGCATTAAAGTGCAAAAATCAAAATAAAGCTATACTCATACAGCATGATGCAGTGATATACGGAGTGAGTAAGAACCAAACATTTCACAAGTTATCTGGGATAAACATAGCTGGTTTCAACAGAATAAACAACCGAAATACAATAATGAACCAAATGGATGGAAAATAACAAATTGTGTCTAAATTTTGGTTGCAGTGTTTCCTGAAGGCTTTATGTGAACTTCTTGATGAAGCGCAGTTTGAGGTATGCGATGATGAGGAAGCAGATGATCATGATGCTCAGAGCCAGGTGGTTCTGCCAGAGACCCCAGGTGGAGAAATCAACTCCCTGCTCCTTCAGGTAATCCTCACCTGACCTGCTCAACACACAACACGCATTACAATCAGCAACACTGAGCTTTTAGGCATTAAACAGTCCAGGTTGGTTTGGCGTTAAAAGGTAATTAATTAATTGATGATAAAAAAAAAACATGCCAGTATTTTTTTAGCTGCAGATGTGTCCTTTGCTACAAATGATAAAGCGATCGATGTCATCACATTTTAGGTAATAAGTTATTTATTATTTGTTTATTTTAAAATATTTGTAACATTATACAAAAAGGCTTACATGAAAAATATGCAGAATATACCAATTTTTTATCTGATTAATAAATTGTCAGAATAATCAATAGAATAAAATCAATAACTAAAATAATTGTTAGTCGCAGCCCTAGAATAAAGTAAACATATGGCTGCGGAAATGTTAATGTCGTTCCTAAAAGTTTGTTTTTGTGTTTTTCTCGGCGTCTTACATGGAAATGTTTCCTTTCCAGGTGAACTCCAGACCAGGGAACTCGTTTGCTTGCAGAGCCTAAAAACCAAAAATGAAGAACAATAATTAATAAAAATTACTGCATACACGTTAAAAACATTCAATTCACAATTTTAATTTTAGCAAATATGGATAGTTTTTGGTTTGTGTACATACACTCAGTCCATATCTGGGTATACTGAGGTACTTCAACCAGGAGAGCCAGTTGACGATGGAGGTTACGTTCACCAACAGACCTGCAAAGATCTGCACAAATAATTAGATTTTAAATGTTTTTCACCTGTATTATTGATAATACTTTAAAAATAATTACAGTACAGCCAGTAAAATGATAAAACAGATAAAATACTGAGGTTCTAGTAAATGTAAAGTAATATGAAACTTCAAAAACTCTGTCTATAAACAGAAGCTAGTAAATAAAGGCATGCTGACCAAATCACATCACAATGGGCCAAAACTAATGGAAAGTAGAAAAATAAACAAATATTCGTGGAAATAGAGGAAATGATACATCAGACCTTTAAAATACAAGAAGAAAAGATGTTTTTTAGCAGATGACCTGATGAATTAGAGATTGAAACGACCAAACTAATATTAAACTGTGTTAACTGATGGTTTTACGCTTTAATTTTATAATTTATAAGTGGATTCTTAGAATGATGCTGTATAATTAAAACAGATGGGCTTTCTCTTTATTTGTATCTTTTGTCCAATCATAGAAATAATAAGAAGAGTTGAATTTCCTTCAAATATTTTAATACATTATTAGTGACGAAATTGAGCAACCGTTTTAAATATTTCCTCTGCAAGAATATTTAGTGTATTTTGAGCGTTGTTGAGTGTTTATTTACCATCATGAAGACGCAGGTGATGGTCATGAAGATGTTGGCAATGGCCACCACCGTCTGGTCGGCCGAGATGGCCATGGCCATGGAGGTGGCGGTGTACGACACCAGAGCCACGCTGAACATGAAGATGAAGAAAGCCCCCGCTGTCGGCTTCAGGCCTGAAACACACCGACCAGAGCAGAACCTGAATCAGCACAAAATGATCAGCTACAGCGAAGAACATCTGCAGATATATCTGAAAAAATGGATAAATATTTAACCTGAGAACTAAATATATACAATTGGTATAACTATCTATTTAGATATAGTTAGCAAGTTAGACTTGGCTAATTTTACCTAACATGACGAAAAATTAAAATGCAAAATATTTAGCCTGGTAACTAAATATTTAAAGTTAAATATAGTTAGCTATATTTAGTTACCAAGCTTGCTAACTCATTTAGCAAGCTTGGTAACCTGGTAACTAAATTAAGTTAGCAAGCTTAGCTTTGCTAACTTAGCTTGCTAATTTTGTTAAGCTAAGTTAGCAAGATAAACTTAGCTTATTAACAAAAGATTTAGTTAGCAAGCTAAATAGTTAGCTAACTAAATTAGTAAGCTGAATATTAGTTAGGATGCAAAACATTTGCTAAAATATTTTTAGCATGCAAACTAAATATTTACCAAGCTAAATTCTGTTTGCTAATTAATATTTAGTGGGCAAGCTAAATATAGTTACAAGCAAAGTATTTAGCTTACAAACTCAATATTCAGTTAACAATTTAAATAAAGTTAGCAAACTAAGTATAAGATTCACTAATCAAACTGTAAAATTCATAAATTAATTCATAACATGATGAAATATGACATTAACTCCCTTTTTCTTTGCCATTTAGAGCAGCACATACAGTCATTCGTCTTTTAACATTTTAAATGTTATCAGTTCCAGTTTTTAATTTCTCATGAAGACGCCACAAGGTTTAGTCCGAACGTAATCCTTTATTCTTTAAATTTTACATCCTACGACTTCATGACTACAATAAAAAAAACAATAATAATTTCTCTTACAATCACAGTATGGTACCTACCAATCATGAAGTAGGCGACGCAGGTGAAGACGATGGCGGGGATGGTCCTCAGAGTGATGATGTCAGACAGGATCTTAGACAGGAAGTAGACAGAGAGTCTGTAGTAACCGCTGATGTATTCATGGCTGCAGAGAGAGAAATATGATGGCTTTCGTCAGTAAGCCTCCTCCATAAAGATAAATTATTATTTTTGCTACTCAGTCCTCAATCTAAATGTCCTCTAGGATATAAATATGTGATTTTGAGAGTCAGACCCACATGAAGAGTTTCCTCTCTGCGATGAAGAGTTCAGCGGCCGATAGCGAGCTGAAACACTGATTCACCACGACGAAGAAGAGAGCGCCGGTCCTGAAAACACAACCACACAGAGACGAGACCAAATCAGATCACAGAATAAAATCAAAACCACAAACTCAGCTCTGGATTATAAAAGAGTAACATACCTGTTCTGGATCCCGCTGTCATTCAGCTGGACATCGAAGAAAAGTGCTCCAACAACCAGAGCGAGGAAGAGCGTCACCGCTACCTGAAACACACAATACAAACTCTAAACGTTTTAAATTCAGAAGAACTTTGTGACTCAGAGCTACGTTAAGGAGTAAAACTGGCTTCTGAAATACAGAAACTTCATGTGTTTGAACGTGCAGTACCCTTCTTGTCCAGCAGATGCTGCTACAGATCTTTACAGAGGTAACTCTACCCACCAGAACCTTGTTTAGTTTAAAGGAAGCAGATATGGAGAAGAGTTTAATCTGCGGTTTATTACCTGAGCGATGGAGGTTTGCGGGTTCAGCGCCAGGTTGCGGAAGGTTCTCTTGAGAACCCATCTGAACTGGGTTAGGAAGCTGGTGTTGTAGGTGATGGTCCTGAACCGAGAACTCTTGGTTGTTGGCTTTCCCTGAAAAATCCTTTCTAGAAGATACAAGGTAAGAAAATGACGTGAAAACTAACATTTCTCGAGACAAAGCGGCCTCTGTCAATGTTTCTACTAACAACACCATTTGGAAAATTATTAGTAATGATGTCAGTTAATCAATGGTCTGTCTTTGTAGAGTCTTTGTCTCTCCAAAGGGTTTTTGGGGTAAATCTCGTATCTCTTGAACTTACCCAGCTCGTCTTGTGTCTGTTTGTAGTATTGGCAGTTCCTGTACTCCTCCACCAGTTTGTCCTCGATTCCTTTTCTGGACTTGGACATTGATTCTGCATCTTGTTGAGAGTCTGCAACAAGAAAAAACAACATTTATTCAAGTTAACTCAGACTGAGCTCAACAGCTAGCCACCAGTTTTCCCCTTATGATTAGGGTTTTTCCTGTACTGAGAAGCAAGTTCTTGGGATAAGATGCTCTGCACTGCCTGTTTACACCAACCCTGTTCACTTTTACTTGACAAAGACCAAAGCATTACAGATCTATTGTCTTGTCTCCACTGAGTGGTAAGACACGGGTCGGTGTGGTTTAGCATGCTGTTTTATGGTCCTCTGTCTCCAGAGGAATGCTTCAACCACCAGTTGGGCAGATTAAACCCAAACGTCTAACATGGCGTCATATTAGTGCAACAACAGACGTGACGACTGCAATGTCTTGTTTTGTCTCAAGCAGTAACATTTTTCTGTCCCCCAGTACCAGTAGCTCCACCCTAACCATACCAAACTGAATCATTGTCCTATGAACCTACAACTGAAGGGGGCCCAGGAATGGTCCGGTACAGGTCGGTTGTACAGCCCACTGTTAATGGAGACAGACCAAATAGTATACCAAACATTACTAACCTGTGCCACTCAGTGGAAACAAGTCTTTAGATTATAGAATATTCATTAAGTCCTTAATCTCTGTTGAGGACTCACCCCAAGTGGCACATGTCCATCTCCGGGGACGTACCAGAAAGGGATTCCGATATCCCAATCACACACTACTGTTTGTTTAGATTTCAAAGGCCATGACCAATCATCCCTCTATATCATCCAAATTATATCTGACACCATAAATTAGTGGGTTAACCGTAATAATCGTGACTTTTTTTCAATAAAAGTAGAAAACAATAATAGTTATTTACTGGATTAAAGCCAAACCTACCGTGTTCTTCCAGGCTGCTGAGGGTGACTGCGGTCGAGTCTCCGTTGATGACGTCCAGGAAGAAGTCAGCAGGGTTGTTATGAGCCTCACAGTGATATCCTGGAAGAAAAAAACCCAAACTGAGCTAAAAAAAAAACAAAAAAAAAACATCCCTGCTGAATCAAAACAAGTTGAATGTTTGATCCACTTCTTACCGATTTCAGAGAAATACTCCAGCGCTCTCTGTGCCGGGCCGTGGTACACCTGGATGTTTCAATTTCACCATAAAACAAAGTTACTTGGTTGTTTTTTTCACATTTAGGGCTCCTGGTTGGTCAGTAGATGTTGATTATGAGATATTTTGGTTATGTTGACCTGTTTTCCATTGACGAGCAGCGTGAGGCTGTCGAACAGGCGGTAGATGCTGTACCGCGGTTGATGGATGGACAGGATGATGGTGCGACCGTGGTTTGCCATCCTGCAAAAACAAAATTTTGGAAATAAGTTTAAGGCTCAGTTATAAAACATTTAAGGTTTTTCCTTTGGGGTTTTTGAGTGTCTCTGCTGGTTAAGAAACTCCTTCAAGTCCTCTAGAAAGTGGTTTATTGTTGGGTGACTGTAAAACAAATCCTGATTTAACAGTTTCCATCAATATTTATAAATGTTGATTAGATTTTTGTTTTAAATATCTGAAACACTGCCAAACATGATTTTGCCATTTCATCCACAGTTTTCACTTCACACCGTTGTTTTTTGTTTTTAAATGAGGCAAAGTGGGGAAACTTGAAACCGCTACTCAACAGGCTGTTGCTAGGTAACCGAATGGAGGGAGGGACTTGAAACTGCTTCTTAGCCAGCAGGTTGTTGCTAGGCAACCAAAGAATGAAAGCGTGAGTTGATTTCACCCACTTTTAGATCAAACTTCAGGTAAAT